>NC_090935.1:369319927-369622958 GCF_040938575.1 Ambystoma mexicanum
GTATTGAGGAGGGAAATGGGGCGTAACTGGAGCATTCCACCGGGTTTTTCCCCGGCTTTAGGGGGAGAATTGTGACAGAGTGTCCCATATCCTTTGAGACAATCACAGCCTCAGAGGCAGGGCAAAATAAGTCTCAGTACTCCTTCCGCTACGTTCTTAAAATCATTGACAGTGTATTTCAGTGCAAACATTCCACTCGTATACGTTCTTATGGGCCACAGAGCCTTGCACTGTCCTTCACCTCAATCTCTTCCCTGCCTATCTCAATCTCTGTGGGATAACTAATATCCGTTATCCCAATATATTTTTGCCAAAGGATGTTCGAAAAACTGTTGTGTCGACACACTGCATTTCGGCCTATAAATCAGAGGGTAGACCTCATCCAAGGTCGGCTTCCCTCGTCACTTCCAAAAGACCTTTGTCAGGACAGAAATGTGTTGTTGTGTCAAAGATCCTCAATCTTCTAACCGCAAAGTTCATTCAGATATTCTAAAAAAACAAATAAAACATCACAGGTTTAATGACCCATATTTAGGTTCATTATTATTCACTGTGCTTCAAAAAGCTATGGAATCTTTTCTTCTGACCTTGGTCAGTATGCAAAACAGGGACATAATTCTCATTAGTTAGCCACTTTCTCAGACAGTTGTGGCTCCCCATGGATTTAATTACAATACGGGAGCATGATTAACTATGGGATTTACTTCCCAGTGTATTTTTATAAACATCTTGAAAACAAGGATAAATATTTGTGCCAATGATGACATCTTGAGTGATGTCCACATACTGAGTAATGTACCTCAATCTTCTCAGCGCTATGGGCATCTGTTTAATGTCCCTTTGCTGCTTGCCAATCTCCTAAGCGGAGACTTGGTGTATCTGGGTGCGCTCAGGCACCAGCACATATTTTCCCACGTAGGCTGTGCTTGTAAAATGAAAACATAACTTGACTCAATATGCCATGTGTTCACTATCTATATCGTAGTAGATTCTAATGTGTGTTAGTCTCTACATATATCCACTCAGTTTTAGAGATCTCTTGTCAGCGACCACCCCCAAACATTATCAAACCACTCTAATTGGGATGGAATTTAAAAGATCACAGGCATCAAAAAAGCACCCATCCATACTTATCCATGTTCTTACTGCATGACATGAGCATAATTGCTCAATAACGGCGGTGGAGGCCTCCGTGTTGTCATGTGTACAGGCACACCGCTCACCCGTAACATCTTTTTTCAGCGTGGTTTCTTTGCATAGCTCTCCAACGCAATCAGAGTCTGTTGTGTCAGGCCTCGTCTCGTGATTTAAATACACACGCCCCCATACACAGTGGCTCAGTCAAGGGAGTAGAAATTATAAGTTACTCACCCTAGTGACCAACATACTGTCCATAGTCCCCTTTCCTCCATACTGTATGGTTGTCCCTTCCAAGGAACGGGAGACAGAACCTTTTTCACCAGAAAAAAACCTTTATTTCCCTTTAAGCTTAGAGGCTAGTTGGGTGCGGCTCAGGGAGCATGCGCTTCCCTGACTCTGCCCTCCAACGCCACACCTCAGTCCCCATTGACGCGTTGACAATAGATTTAACATTGCTTAATGACACCAGTGTTATTAGGGGGGAGGTTGGTGGGATGTATGGAGGAAAGGGGACTATGGACTAACAATACGTTAGTCACTACGGTGAGTAACTTATAATTAATCATACATCCCGTCCCCTTTCCTCCATACTGTATGGGCGATTACAACTGAATGTAGCCCCAGGGTGGAGAGGAGGCCCTCCTCAAGAACAGCTCGCCTGTCCGAAGGCCGCATCAGACCTAGACCCGGCATCCAAACAGTAATGGCTTACAGAAAGCTGAGGGAGAGGCCCAAGTGGCCGCCCAACTTATGACCTGCCAAGGGACATGGCGCTGGAATGCGATGGCTGTTGCCTTGGCCCTGACTGCGTGGGCATGCATGTTGGCCAGAAGTGACCTGTGTTGACCTTCGTATGCCTACTTGATGGCAGAGACCATCCAGCGAGATATGGAAGCCTTAGAAGCCCTATAACCTGGCCTCGATCCTCCGAAAGTGACAAGCGGGGCGCCCGACTTGCGGAAGCCCTTGGTCCTGTCCAAGTCGAAATTAAGGATACGCCTGACATCCAGGCAGTGCAGCACTCTTTGTGCTTCGTCCTTGGGATCGGGAAAGAACATAGGAAGGACTATTTCCTCTTTCAAATGAAACACAGATGGAACCTTGGGCTGAAATACCGGGTGCGTCCGCATGACTACCTTGTCCTTGTGAAAAGTGGTACATGGTTCACAGACAGCCAGCGCCTAGATCTTACGGACTCTGCGAGCCAAGGTACGACCGACTAGTAAGGCCGTCTTGATGGTGACCAGCCTGATGTTCACGGACACCACTGGCTGGAATGGTTTATGCGCCACACCAGGTGCGGTCTCTTGACTGGTGGGTAGAGCCTAGCGAGACCCGTCCGATGTTTCTTAACGATGGGGTTGGAGGAGGAAAAAATGCATTCATCCGAGTTCTTTTAAGCCCCAATGGCTTGGTGTCCACCTGTACGCCCAAATGAGCGAAGCGCGCCAAAAAGGAGAGCACGTCTGCCAAAGTGCAGGCCAGGGGTCAATTCCCTTGGAGTCTGCCCAGTGGCAGAATCTGGTCCATTTACTTTTGTACTGGGCCCTGGTGGCTTTGCTCCTGGCGCCTTGTATGATCTCCAGATTGGCTTGTGAGAGGCTAAGGTGCCGAAGCGTTACCTGCTCAGTTACCACGCTGTGAGGGCTAGTTTACCTGGCTTAGGGTGGATGATTCTGCCCCCCTGATGCGCCAGAAGATGTGCTGGGCCCGTCGGAAGGTGTATATGGGGCACATCCGAGAGGCTGAAGAGCTCCGAAAACCGTGGCCTGGACAGCCATCATGGAGCTATCAGAATGATGGGAAGTCGGTGAGACTTCTTGATCTTGCAAATTACCCTGTGGATCAGAGGAGTGGGCGAAAGGCGTAGGCTTTCATGCCGGTCCACTGGAGGTGAAATGCGTCGCCCAGAGAGCTGGGGCCCTGACCCTGCCAGGATGCTAACTGGGGACACTTCTTGTTGTGCCAGGTGGCAAAGAGATCGACGTGGGGGTGATCCCACCTGTTGAAAATCTCCTGAATAACGAGGACGTTTAGCTGCCACTCGTAATGGTCTACTCCCAGCCTGCTGAGCCTGTCAGCTTCCAGGTTGGATTCCCCCGGGAGGTGGACTGCCAAGAGGTAAATGTCATTTCCCAGAGCCCATTCCCACATGCTGATCGTCAGTCTGCACATAGGAGGGGATCTGGTGCCTCCCTGCTTGTTGACGTAGTACATGCTGGTCGAGTTGTCGGTCTGGATGAGGACAACCTTGCCGTTGTGAAGTGGGAGGAATGCTCTGAGTGCTAGCCAGATGGCGTTCAGCACCAACCAATTGATGTGGTATTTCTGCTCCTGTCGAGTCCAGGGTGGCTCCCCATCCCTCGAGCGAGGAGTCTGTGGTGATGGTGGCCTGTGAGGAAGGCAGCCGAAAGGGCTTGCCCGTCCGCAGGTTGAAGTCCATGGACCACCATGTTAGGTCCGGGTGGAGAGATCGAGGAACGTGGATAATCTCGGATTGTGAACCCCGCTCCTGATTCCATGAGGCAGTGAAGTGCAGCTGAATCCTTCTCATCCTTAGTCTTGTGTGCGGCACGGCTAACAGGACCGCTGCCAGTAGACCCAGAAGATGTTGGAACCACCATGCTGAGGTCACCTATCTGCTGAGAAAGTGGACGGTGGCCCTTTAGATGGCTGAGATTTTGTCCTCTTACGGGAAGACCCTCTTGGAGCACGTGTCCCAAATGAGTCCCAGGAACGTCAGTCTGTGTAGGTTGCAGCTGTGACTTCTTGAGGTGGAGCGAGAAGCCTAGATCAGTGTGTTCATAAGGGCATGGGAAGAGTGGCAAACCGCTTCCGGAGATGTAGCCCTGATGAACAAGTCGTTGAGGAATGGGTAGATGTGGAGGCCCTGCGCTCTGAGGAGGTCCGCCACAGCGTTCATAAGTCTGGTAAAGACCCTGGGGGCCGGGTTGCGGCCAAATGGAAGGACTTTGTATTGAAAATGGTAGCCCATGATCCTGAACCATAGGAAAGAACGATGAGGCTACCAAATCGGGACATGTAGGTACACGTCCTTCAGGTCCAAGGAGCATATCCAGTCTCCCCTGTCCAATGTCTATGCTATAAAAGCTGGCAAAACCATCTTGAATTTTTGCAGGGGTAGGGAGAGGTTGAGGGTGGAAAGGTCCAGCACAACTCTCAGGCCCACCTGGTTCTTTTTCTGAATGGCGAAAATCCTGGAGTAAAAGCGAAAGCCTCGCTGGGAGACTGGAACTTCCTCCACTGCCTGGCTCTCTACGAGCAACCAGATCTCCGCCAAAAGAGTTGCTGTCCCAACCTGTGGGAATGGAGGAGAGGCTGGGATAGGAAGGCGGTACCCCGTGGATACTACGGCGAGGATCCAGGGGTCCGTGAAATTCTGGTGCCAGAATTGTGCATGGAGAGCAAGCCTGTCCCCCACCAGAGAGATGTGGACCCAAAGGGGCGTGTCATGCCTGCTTTCCCTCGGAGGCGGACGCCGAGGAGGGGGACTGGAGAAAAACCTTACTCCCCCCTCTCCTTTTTGTTGTTTGCGCCGGTTCTGAGGCGGCGAGCGGTCCGACTGCCTGGATCTGCGTTCCTGGAAGCCGCGGAACCCTCCATATGTATGACCCTTTTCCAAGCACTGCTGAGATTGGGTGTACAATTTGGGCCTGGTCTTTGTAGGAATGGATAGAGACTTTGCCGTTTGTGAGCTGTTCTTCCTTTTGTCCAGATCTTCGTCCGTAAGATGAGTGGAAGAGCCCCCCCCCGAACGGTAGATCTACAATGCGCTCCTGGACATCCGGGTTGAACTTTGTTGCCTGGAGCCAGAATGTTCTCATGTCCGTGGCAATACAGATGGCATGGCCTAAGATCAATATGAGCCACTGTGGATTCGCCACAAGCTTGGCTTCAGCTAGCCCCGCCTTAAAGCGTGATTGCCACTGGGTGGAGAGTTCCTGGAGTAAGTCCGCAATTTCCCGCCATAACCTTTGACGTCCACTGCACCCATGGTCCTTCACGCGCCAAGGTCCCTCTGATTGTTTTGTTTCTGACATGAGGTAGCATTTAGTGTAGTGCGAGTACAGGTGTATCCAATCAGCATCTATGCACCTCTCTCCAAGGGGAGGAAGGGTGGGTCGCATACGATTATTGTGAGTAATGTATCCCTTCTGAGGCTGTGGAATCTGCTTAGATCACATGCTGTGCATAGATGAGCGAGCAATGTTAGGAGAAGGTGGTGGATTGTGAGAAGGTTCATTGGCAAACAGAGGTTTTAGAACCGCTTGTCCCCCCGTGTATCTGTCTTTGAATGCGTGCCAATGCAGTAGTGCTAACTGAAGGTGTGTACTGAGCTCCATGTAGCTACTTTGCAAATGCTGTCTAGGAGGACATTTGCAATGAAAGCCAGAGTGGCTCTTGTGCTTCTTGTGGAGTGAGCCCTTGGCGTGAAAGGCAGTGTCTTGTTTGATAGAGAATAGCACAGTTGTATACATCCGACTATCCATCTGGAGATGGCATTTTTGGAAATGCAGTCAACTTCTCTGTTTGGTGCTACGGAGACAGTTGATCTGTTTTCCTCAGTGGTCTGGTTTTGTATACATAGTAAAGGACCGCCCTCCTTAGATCTAGTGTGCAGAGTTTAACCTCAGCTGAGCTGGTGGGGTTCTGGAAGAAGTCCGGTAGCTCAATGGACTGGTTTACGTGAAATTTAGATATGAACTTCGGGGAAAACCTAGGATGAGTGCGTAAAACCAGTTTGTCCCTGTGTATGATAAAGAAAGGATCCTGCACTGACAATGCTTGTTTGTTTATTTATATTGCGTGCCGCACCCGAAGGTATCTGGGCGCATTACAAGAATATGCAATTTCTTAGTTACACACAATAAATATATACAGGAATACAATGGGTACAGGGAGATACAATCGACAATATTTACACATTGGGCAGTGAATAGTTTACATTATTTACATTTTAGGAAATATACAGTTATGCAGGCAATGGTCGAACATACGGTTACTTGTTGCAGGTAGTATGAGCTATACAGCTTTGTAATGCATAGTTCAGTTTGAAGAGGGTTAAATAAGACGAGTAGGGTGCATCTTTTGAGATCAACCAGCTTTTCATGACTTTCCTAAATTTATAGAAGGCTTGGTCCGCTCTTAGTGTGGTACGTAGGGAGTTCCAGAGTTGAGCTGCCATAACTGGGAAGCTGCTGCCGCCTGCTTTTTTGAGTTTGTACCTGGGCACTTGCAGATAGTTGGAATTTGAGGACCTAGTAAGTCGGACGTGGTGATTTTTGGTACATTTTTCCATAAGGTATTGAGGGGCTGCATTATTGAGGCTTTTATGAGTCAAAGATGCTGTTTTAAGATGTATTCTCTCCTTAATGGAGAGACAGTTGTTGTCACGACTAGTGGCAGATGTGTTATCTGCGAGGCATGCTCAAGCCAGTCCTGAGTGCATTATTCTGTAGGATCTGGACTTTCTTGATAAAATGTTTGCTGGTGCCTAGGTACAGCGCATTACAATGGTCGATTTTGGATAATATTAAGGCTCTGGCTAAGGTGGTACAGCTCTTCACAGATAGAAAGGGTTTGCAAGAGTGCATGAGCTTGCATGTATATGCTGTCACAGAGGATGTTGCACTAACCTGTTTGCGCATGTTCAGGGAGGAGGCTAGGTAAAAACACAAGGTTTTTACCTCTTTAGCAACTTTAATATTGTTTCCATCGATGCTGAAGGAGCGGTATTTGTCACTCAGTTTATTCATGTTAACAGGAGTGGCTAAGAGGAGAAGCTCAGTCTCATCATTCAGGCAGAGACCGTGAGTGGCCATACAGGCCTGAATGATGAGGTAGATTGTATTTATAAGGGTAAGATCTTTGTCATAGTGGCTGGTCAGAGGTATGAGGATCTGGGTGTTATCTGCGTAATTAGTGCAGGTGACACCCAGATAGTCCAGATCATCAAACAGTGGTTTGGTGAACGCATTGTACATGGTTGGCGATACACAAGATCCTTGTGGAACTCCACAGGAAATTGGGATAGGGTCGGCTGTGGTAGAGAAGACTCATGGATCTATTGTTTAAAAAGATCCATGCTGTTGCTGTATAAAGGTGCTTACATAAAACCTTATGATCAACCAGTTCAAAGGCGGCGGACAAATCAAACAGAAGCAAGAGGGCTGATTTCCCTTTGTCTTTCAGATCGTCAATCTGTATCTTTAGGTAAATCAGGGATGTTTCTGTGCCGTGTTGGGGCCTAAAGCCAGATTGGCCGAGTCGGAGTAGCATGTTAGTCTCCAGATAATTTTGTATTTGGTTGTAAGCGGCTTTGTCGATGATCTTTAATAAGAAGGGGACTGTCGTGATAGGTCTGAAGTTTGTAGGTATGTTTGGGTCTAGTGATGATTTATTTATAGTGGTAGTACCCATGCGTTCTTCAAATTGGTAGGGATAGTACAACTGTGCGGAAGGAGGCATTGATCAGTGAGGTGATTAAGGGGGCGAGTACACTTGCTGCTTCTTTTATGAGGGAAGCTGGACAAGCATCACCTTGACAGTTGGAGGGTTTGAGTGAGGTTATGATTTTTTGCACTTCTTAGGGAAACACTGGGGTGAATTTGAAGAGTTCAGCAGACCTGGGGGTAATTGTGCTCCGATTCCCAGTGTTCCCTTGAGGAGACAAGTTTAGTTTGTTGGCAGCTAATTTGTTTTGGAGCATAGTGATTTTATTGGCTAATGCATCTTGAATTTTGGTGCACCATTTTTGATCTTTAATGCAGTGGTCTGTGGGGAAGGGGGTGGTCGATTCAAGTTCTCTTAGGAAGGTAAACAGTTCTCTAGTACTAGAACTTGCTTCGTCAATCCTTTTGTTGTAGGTTTCCCGTTTTGCTAATGGAATTTCATCTTTATAGGTAGCTGTAAATCTTTGTTCGCTGTGGAGTTTTATTTTTTCAAGATAGTTTCATGTCGCCTTTTTTCATTTCTTAGGTCTTTGCGTTTGGGAGAGAACCAAGAGTTCAGATGTGCTCTGGGTTTGCTTTTGCACATTTTTAAAGGGGCAATAGTGTCAAAAGCTGTGGTAATAGTTTGGTTATATAGGTTCACTAGTTCCGCCGGATCGGAAGAGGGAGGTAGAGGTTTAAGCAGAGGTTGGAGGAATGGTTTATGGTTGTCTAACGTGATGTTTTTCTTATTCCTAGTTGGAATGGGTGGAGCAGTTGATATCTCTCTAGTGGGAAGTGTGCAATCTTGCAGGTTAAATGTCAGTAAGAAGTGGTCAGTCCATGATTGCGGTACAATGGAGGTTATGTTAGTTGCACAGTTGAGGTCTGCTACCCAATTTAGGGTGCATCCTTTTTCATGTGTAGGTGAAAGGGCCATAGTTTGCGCAAATTGGTCTGTGGGGTCATTAAATCCTAGATTGAAGTCACCTAATATGAGGACTTGCGATGAGGGCTTTGTGTTGGTTGAGAGCAGGGTGTTGATGTCTTCTTCGAAGGAACCTATGGGTCCAGAGGGTCTATAGGTCAAATGAATTGTTATGGTAGGTGAGGAGGTGAGTCGAAGCTTGATTGTCAGTGATGCACATGATGTTATGGGGTCATGTGGGACAATTCTGAGTCCTAGTGAGGTTTTGGCGATAAAGTCGATGCTGCCACCTTTAGAAGATTCTCTATCTGATCTAATCACTGTATAGTCATCTGGTGTAGCTATAATTAAGATGGGCCTGCTGCAGCATGTAGCGAGGTCTCCGTGATTGCGAGGAAGTCCAATTTTATTCCAATTATTAGGTCGGCAATCTCAGCTGCATGGGCTACCAAGGATCTGGCATTGATCTTTTCAGCAGAGGGTGCCCTGCGACAATGGCGTCGAGCCGATGTCCCTCGAGGGCCTCCGTCGAGGGTCGACGTCACCAGATGTTATATATAGGACGCACGGCGCCCGTTGCCTCAGTTCCGTTTATCCCGACAGCGAACGTGTTAGCTTTGTAAAACACGGCGCGCCTCGTGGATTCTTCGAATCTCTTATGATGTCTATTTCTTCGACCCCTCCGACTCCAAGGTCCGGGTTCAAGACTTGCCGGGACTGCAAGTCCAAGATGTCGTTGACCGACCCGCACCATATTTGCTTCAGGTGCCAGGGTGAGTCGCATGACACCGACGACTGCTCCAAATGCCAGTCTCTAACAGCCAAGGCCTTGCATGAAAGGAAGGGGAAGCTCCGTGCAGGTAAGCCATCGAAAAAGTCCCATAAAACCGGATCGAAGTCTAGGGTTTCCACCGACGACTCGAGGGGCGACTCTCCATGTCGGGAGGAAACTCGAGGTTCTCGGTCCCGGAGTGGTTCCCACCATTCCTCGTCTTCGCGGCACTCTCGGAAGCACTGACACCGGTCGCCTTCCCCGTCCTCTTCGGAGGATGGTGCCGTGCGTAAGGTTGCCTGTCCCATGAAGTCCTCGATGCCGGAGGAGTGGGCGGCGTTTAAAGATCAAATGATGGTGATTTTCCAGTCGCAAGGCATGGTTCCCGTCGTGCCTTCTCACGGAGCCGGCAGAGAACGTTCTCGATCCGCGGTTTGCACGCCTCCGGGCTTGTGCCACGACTCGCACCAGGAGCCCTCGAGGTCCCATGCAGGCAAGAGCAGCAACAAGAGCTGTGCGTCCAGGTCTCGGTCCTCGTCCCCAGCGAGACGGGTCCAGCCTGTGGAGGTACCGACACCGGCGTTGACTCATTTGGCGCCAGTCCAGTCGGACTCAGACGATGCTGTTCCATCCTATTAGCCCACGCTTGTAGCGGCGGCGACGCCGAAAGTCACAGTGTCAATACCATCGGAGTGGATTCCGGCGTCGAAGCCCTCGGCGGTCTCGACGTCCTTCTTGTAGACAGGGTCTGCAGGTACTATTCCAGGATTTTTGCAGTACCCAAGAAAACCAGGCTCGTCGAGGGTTGTCCTGGACTGGTAAATCTGTCTTTACCGATGGAACGCTTCAAGATGATTACCCCAGCGCACATAGCCGAAGCTCTGTGTGCAGAGGACTGGATGTATTCCCTGAACCTCAAGGATGCGTACCTGCATGTATCCATCTACCAAGCGCATCCGAAGTTTCTGCGGTTCACGATTATGTCGTACCACTTTCAGTACAGGCTCAGCCCCTCGTGTCTTCACAAAGATGATGAACGCAGTGGTAGGCCTTCTCCGCTTGGAGGGCCATAATCTGTACACTTATTTGGAGGACTGGCTGGTGAGGGCAGGGTCACCCGAAGGGGTGGTGCACTCCTGCCAGAGATTGGCGGATATCCTTCATCAGCTGGGGTTCTCCCTCAACCAGAGGAAGTCACAGTTGTGCCCATCTCAGGAACTGGTCTTCCTAGGGGGGTGTTGGAATACTACCGTTCAGCGGGTGTTCCCTACGCCCGAGAGGATTCTGTCCCTCCGCTAGGCGGTGGGGCACTTTCTGGCCAAAACTGTGGCATGGTGGTTCCAGCACCTTCTGGGCCTGATGGCCTCCTTCGTGCTCACTGTACAGCACACTCGCCTCAACATTAGGCGCCTGCAGCTCCACCCGGTCGCCAATTGGGATCAGAAGAACGGGGTCTCAGTCGGACAGGGTCCCAATACCACCACTCCTACTGCCCGATCTTCTCTGGTGGCTGATGGATGGCAATGTTTCAGTGGGAGCGTCCTTTACCCGACCACAGCCTACCCAGGTGGTGACGACCCACCCTCAGGGTGTTGCCCCTCATCAGGGACAGGTCAGTTCTGGTCTGGACGGACAATTCTACTACAATGGTTTACCTGAACAAGCAAGGTGGCACCTGTTCCCCCCCCCCCCCCCTCCTCCTCTTCATGGAGGCGGTATCGATCTGGGAATGGGCCCTGATGGAGGGGTTTGGATTTCAGCAGTCCACCTCCCATGGGACAGCAATGCAGAAGCGGACCAGCAGACTCCTTCTTGCCCCTGTTCCAGCATTGGTGGTTCACAGACCTGGATTTTATCGCATCTCCCTAGAATGCAAAGTGCCCTGTTTGCCTTAGGGGCAGGACGAGGTCAGGGGTCACTGGGCGACACTTTCCAGATCTATTGGCACGGCTGCAGCTGTTATGTGTTTCCTCCCACCCCTCTGCAAGTTCTGGTCCTCCATGGGCTGCAGCCTCATCCTGGTTGCCCCCCACTGGACTTCGAGACCCTGGTTTTCAGATCTGCTGCAGTTGTGCTCCTGGTGTCCCGTCCATCTTCTGATCCCCAGCAGGCGTTTACTGACACAGCAGGGCGGGGCAGTGGAACATCATGACCCAGCCAAACTGGTCCTGGAGGCCTGGCTCCTGACCAGCTGAGGCTCCAGCTTGCTCCATTTTCAGTTAACTGGGACATCATTCAGCAGGCCAGGAGGCGCTGGACTCGGTCCCAGTATAAGAGCAAATGGACTAGGTTCTGCTATTGGACTCGTGACAAAGGTCTGGACCCTGTCACTTGTTCTCTAGATGACGTACTGGCCTTTTCAGCACACCAGGCTCGTTCTGGAGTTCAGGTGGATACTTGCAGCGCGGATTTGGCGGCCATTGGGGCTAACAAGAATTCCCCATAGCATATTCTTTTGGCTTTTTCCTCCGGTGCATAGGCTGCATCCAGTCTGGAATGTCAATGTGGTTCTTGCAGCTTTGCAACACAAGCCTTTCAAGCCGATGGCCTCTGTGGAGATACGCTTGGTGACACTAAAAACTGTTTTATTAATGGCTCTCACCTCTGCATGCAGGGTTAGTGCGCTGCAGGCATTGTCTTCGTGCAAGCTCTTGACCACGTTTCACAACGACCAGATCATCTTGTGAACGCACCCAAACCTCTTGCCCAATGTGGTCTCTCCGTTCCATCTGCATCAAGAGATCTCCCGGACGCTGTTCTTCCCGAACACACAGTCAGAGGCAGAGAGGGTCCTGCATTCCTTAGACCTCAAGAGGGTTCTCAAGTTCTCTCTCTCTCGCGGATAAAATCCTTCAGGAAGTCTGAAGCATTTTTGTGACTTTTGGGGGCTCCTCCACTGGCTCTCAGGCTTCCAAGGCTTCCATTTCCCGTTGGATGGTTCAGTCCATTTCGGAGGTGTACACGGCCATGGGCAAACCTGTTTCTCAGGGGATTCATGCCCATGCGGTCAGAGCTAAGGCCACGTCCATCGCTTTTCAGAGACCTGCTTCTTGGGATGACATCAGCAAGGCGGCTACTTGAGCCACTAGGCACTACTCGCTGGACACCAGCTCCAGGCGCAATGCAATTCAAAGTTTGGTCAAGCGGTTCTGAAGAAACGTTTCGCTTCATCCTAGATATGAGGCAGGTTGTCACAGCTCCACTTTATGTTCCTGTTCGTTGAAACCACCCACAAGTATGGAGGAAAGGGGACGGGAGGTATGAGTTACTCACCGTAGTCACTAGAGTACTCATAGTCCCCTTTCCCCCATACATTCCACCCAACCTCCCCCTCTAGTATGCCAAGGGCTAATATGTACTAAGAGTAGCCAGGTATCTAAGCATCCGATTCGTTCAAAGGGGACTGAGGTGAGGCGCCGGAGAGCAGGGCCTCAGCAGGGCATTCCCACGCCTGAGGCCGCACCCCTGGGCGCTATACTAAATTTAAAGGAGAAGCTACATTTTTCACTACCAAAGGTTCCAATACCGTCCCCATGTTGAGGGACAACCACAAGAATGGAAGAAAGGGACTGAGTACTCTAGTCACTACAACAGTGAGTAACTTACATTTTTGCTCTGTTGCTGCCAAACAAATGTATTTCTTGTCACTTTATTCGAGCAAAATGTTTTATTTCATTTTTATTAATCAGTTAATTAGCAACAAATAAAACATTCAACAAGTAATCTTTATAAAATGTATAAACCCATTATGCTACCTACTAAATATGTACATTTAATGACTAAAAAAAAGGGCGAGGCTGAGAAGGAGGGAGAACGGTAAGCCTTATTTTAATACGATTCACAGTTTCATCCATATATCTCGTCAAAAGTACCCCATAATCTGTCAATCATACACTTTTCCTTTTGCTTGGAAAGAAACCTTTATTCTCGCAGAGAGGTATAACATACTTTGTATCCAGCCTTACAAAGTGGGTTTAGTATGTCACTTTTTAAGCTCTCTCCTATAGTTTTCTACAGGGACCGACTGGAACGATAACACATCCTCGGGAGAATATTCGTATCTTTATGACCTCTTCCTGACCTAACCAAGAGGAGCGTAGCCCAGTCCAGTTTGCAATGGCTCTCTTGAGAGTGAAGTGGGTCAGCATAATTGGTGTTTTATAGTCAAGAAAGGCAGTGTTAAATTAGCCCCTAGGTATTTTATATATTCCACTCATATTCAAATTTAAATCTCAGGTTTTGATTCATTTATCTTAAAACCAGAAACACTACCAAGTTCTTAAAGCAGTGGCAGAGAGTGACAGTAATCATGATCAACAAACAGGATTATTTTGTGCTTTGCTCTGCCTATCGTGATTCCCTTGTTTGCCAAGTTACTCCTCACTCTTTCCGCAAAAGGTTACATGTGTTGGGATGCAAGTCCAGCGCCCCAATCACAAGAGAAAGTACATACTCAAAAAAAGCTCCTATAGCATGGAGAAATAGCCATTCTAGTGCTGCCATTTTTTGTCATTATGTGCAACATTTTTGCCACGTCAAAGCTGCATTTAGTCCAGACACACCGTTACTGTTGAACGTACTTTAGGGTGTAGGCCCGAGAGGCAAAATTGGCATTTACCAGTTAGCAGTAGCTGAATTATATTGTGGCATGCGTATACTTGGGAGAAGTTGCGGCAGGTACACGCTTGTATAAAAAAAAGAAGCTTTTTTTATTTAATTACTAGGAGTTAGTCAGTTTAAGTATTAAGAAAAATGCATGCAAAGTTTATTAGCAGACTGTTGGTTATATTAGCTAGAGTTTTGACAGATTGAATTAGGCCACATTAGAAGTTGTAGCTTTTGGATGTCCCAGATGATTAGGCAGCAGTTTTAAGTTTGTTTTGGGTCAGTGAGTTACATTTAATTCCTGCTCCTCCCAGCCAGTGCATAGACCGTGCCAATTTCCTTGGAGGTGGTGTGAAATGCTGCGCAGGGATTGGTTGATTTTGTAGGGCCTAGCAGTATCCCAGGCTTCGAACAAGGACATTATAACATTTTGTGTTCCAGACAGTGACTTAGCACTGAGAACAGTGTTGGGCTGTGACCAGAGGATTTGATCAGGTTGTGGTCATACTGCCCCCAGTGAAAAATTGTCACTCAATTGGAACAGCTGTTAGCAGGGTAAATGAAGCCCATAAAGTAGAGAGATTAATTTCCAAAGAGTGGTGTCTTAGTGGAGCTTTTTTATAAGGCTACCCATTCTCATAGTAGATAGAGAAGGATATGTACTATAATGGCAACATGTTTCCAAATGGGACTTGCAATATGAGCTGTCAATTGCACAGCCACAAAAGCGAGAGCCATAAGGGAGTGCAAAGGTTTCTGGTCACGTGGGAACATGATGATGTATTCACTTCCGTTTTCATGCCGTCTACACCTCACCATCTAATTGGTCAATTCTAAGGGGGAGCTCACCATGAGATACTCTGGGGTGGGTCAACCAATGTGGAACGGGTATCACTGCAACAAATATACCAAAACCATTCAGCCAATGGGGACAGAGAATTATTGCTGTCTCAGACATTAGGTCTTTGATGGAGGAGTTGTATTTGTTTGGTCACGGGGTAGATTTGGGCCAATAGGGCCAACTAATGTATGGTTTTCCTTAAGGGATCAAGGAAGTTAACCAAAGGGATATTATGATTTTACATGTGCCTTGAAACTGTTGCAACATATTGCTTGTGAGCCTTTCCTTTGAATGTGGATGTTTTGAATTAAGCCTGCTTTTTTTTACGGCCGAATTGCATGTAATAAAGACTGTTTTTCTTGGAAATTAGTGCACTCTCTAATGCTCTTTGGATTGTTTTTGCTCGTTCTGCTTTTAGGCCATCTATACATTTGGTTAAAGCAAAGAGCAGAGGCTGGAGAGAAGGCGTCCTGGTTTTTGTTGCTCTACTCTGTGGTACAACCTTCAATGATTTTCCATTAACCAACACCCAAGTTGATTGGTAGTTTGTTAAAATTGTGTGCAACGCACTGGGGTAAACGTTACATTTTTTCCAACGTTTCTTCCAGCAATCCCAGTCCACTCTGTCAAATGCCTTTTCAGCATCTACGGAGGTTTCACAATCAATTGTGCCGTTGCCTTTTTAAGCCAACGGGTCTTGGACTTTTATTATTATAATTCTTTTTTTATTACTTGTTTTTAATCAAAGTTAAAGATTTTTTACAAGGAAGAAGATTTTTGTTGCTGCTTATTTGCTGCGGGCCTCTATTTTATTCATAGCGTGCTGTAAGATTTTTGGTGTAGCAATGGTCCATCTGGTCTTTTCTCCTGAAATCGGGCGTGCCCACCAAACGTCCGCTTCACGGAGCCTGGACTCAGAGAGCAACGGGTTCAGGTATGAATATCTTAAAGATGTTGTACCCAGATGGGACGTTAGCAGATGTCTTCAAGTGTCGGGTTGATTTTAGTCTGCGCATTGTCTGCACTCGTTAGATTTTGAAATAGACCTTATTTCCAAAATTTTGTTGGTGGGAAGGAGGTTTAGTCGAGCTCTTATAAAGGTGCTCCTCAAGGTTTTATTGGGAAATGTTTTGATGTATTCGTGGACTCCGTTCCGTTTTTTTACCGGCATTTTAGCAGTTTTTTTTCAGCCGCTTACTCTTGAGTATGGATCCAATCCAATTCCTCAATTTTTTTCTGAATTCTTTGCGGGTTTGTAATTAGGTCTTCCTCGGTGCATTGAATCGATTCCAGTTAGAATTTTCTGTTAGCGACCCACTTATTCAGCATTTTGCTGCGGCCTCCTTGGACCTCCTGGGCAATCAGATAGTATATCGGGGGGCTTTCTTGCACCAGGATTTTCCTCTGGAGCTGCATACTGCTGGAGTCTACCATCGCTTTTAGTGAGAGTAAGCCCAGTTCTCGTCTTATAACTACGATGGAGGTTGACTTGGGCAGATTCAATACTGATCTCCAAAAGTAGCCTTCCAACTTCGGCCATATTTTACACAGGATGTTTGGCATTGCGTCTACCCCGTATAGTAGAGATGGAAGCAACTTTGCTTTATAGAATTGTATTGCCGGTAGAAGAGTGAACCAGCCAAATTTCTTGTCTATCGCTCGGGTTTGAGATGTCAGGTTACGCGTCTTGTCCTATAGGGCTTGCTGCATTTTGGATTCGAATCTCAAACTGTCGATCATGACTCCCAGATACTTGAATTGGTGGACTATTTTGAATCTGGATCCTTCAGGTTCCAATTTCGTTTTTTACTTCTTTTGGTTGATTTTGCCAGGATCATGATCTTTATTTTTTCCTTGTTTATTTCCAAGTTATTTGAATTTATATAGTTCACATGGTTGTTCAGTTGACATCATATGCGTATAACATTCGAGAAACTGTTGAGTGCCCGATTTTCGGGCGGAAATTACCTGACTGCAGTCTCCGTTTCTTTGAAGTCCCCGATGTAGGCGATGAACAGGGCCGGAGCCAGGGGGCAACCCTGCTTTACCCCCCCTTTTAGTTGAAATTTCTTCTGAAAGAAGGCCCTGTTGGCTGAGACGAACTCTCATTTTTGTATCTGTGTGTAGGGCTCTTATTCGACCAAAATTGAAGTAGGGCATTTCCAGGATTCGTGTTTGTTCCATAGTCTTTCTCGATCGACTTGGTCGAACGTTTGGGTCAGATCAATAAACGCTAGGAAGACCCTTGGGCTGCCTTCTCTGATCTTACTTTTGATTATGCTTAGGAGCATAATGTTTACGGAGTTCTTCATGAAGCCCGTTTGAAATGGGTCTGCACAGGGAGACGCCCTTGCCCATGCTTGGAATCTTGTGAGTAGTAGTGAGCCAAATACATTCCTGATGATGTCTAATCAGGCAATCGGGCGATAATTTCTCGGGTCTTCTTTCTTGCCTTTTTTGAAGATGGGTACCACCACTGCAGAGGTCTATGATGACGGGATGGACTTCAAGTCCAAACATCTTTGAAACACCTGACTGATGAAGTTTGTCCACTCCTCTGGATGGTTTTTTAGACCTATATTTGTCAGTCCATCTGGCCCCGGTGCTCTTGATGTTTTCAGTTTGCCAGTGACTCCTTTAATATCGTCTTTATTGGTTAGGTCTTCCCAAGTTATATACGTTTTCTTTTCTACTGGCAAGTTTGAGCGTTGTGGTAGCTGGAAGAGTGTCGTAAAGTGGGTCACCCACGCGGCTTCTCCTACGAAGTTGGTTAGCAGCTTGTCAATTTGGGTACCTGTTTTAATTAAGGACCAAAATATGCGAGATTTCTTGCCGCTCACAGTCTTTAGCATTTCCTCTGCATCATGTTGGTATAGACTAATTCGGTAGGTGTTGAGCCACGCCTCATATTTATTTGTCTCCTTGAGGAGGATGTTTCTGGAGTGGTTAGAGTTCTTTTTTGACGCCATTCTTTTGATTTGTCGTAGCTTTTGTCTTTTTTTCAATCAGTGTTTTGTCGAAATTATGCTTTTTCGCTTGTGGTGGTTTGTTTGATGTTCTTTGTCCAACCTTATATGCTACTAATAATGGTTGGTAGTTTATTGTTGTAGCAGATTTCCCATTTTAAGAGTTTGCCGATTGTCTTTTGTAATTTTCTGTTAACTCTGTTATGTTGCTGGCAGTAAGTCAGACTATTTTGTTGGTTATTGGTTTCAATTTTTGCCTTGAAAGTTGGTTTTTGTGGGGCCAACGAGACCAATGACATAGCCAGCAAGTTATGGTCACTTGCTTTTGTTCTTATTAACTTAAAGGCAGAGATCAAGGGCAACAGGGCTCGCAAGACGAAAATATAGTCTATTGTAGCAGGTGACTTGTCTCTTTCCAAAGTGGGGATACGAGATTTCACGTTGATTTGGTGGGCAGCATTATAAAAATGTCTGGAGTCCATTAGCTCTTACCATAGCACCCTGCACTCCTCCGAGGGGGACCTTGTCTTTTCCTCTGCGTCAATGTGGGTAGATTTGTTACAAGTCACATTTAGATTGCCACAAATGATTATGTGTGCTACTTGATGTTCCACATGTGTTTTGTGGATTGTGTCGGCTGTATACAAAATTTTATGTTCGTAATTGTTTGAGGGTGGCAATATATGTTGATGATGGCTATAGGTATATTCACTTTTTTTCTTCACTGTGGATTAAGGTGTTCCCAGTTTACTAGTATTGGTAGGCGGAACTGTGACACCGAAAGCTTTTTTAGAATGTTGATCCCTGATCCAGCACGAGCAGCGAACAAGAGGCCTGCCAATGGGCACCTTTTGGGCCCTTTTGGGCTGGTGAGATTTCGATGACAAAGCCATCGAGCGATGGTTTTTGGATCAGCCAGGTCTCCTGAAGGCAGATCATGTCAAAATCCCCTAAATCAGGGCCGCCAGATGTCGTGAGGTGCTAGTGACCTCTGGTGTTCCATGATTCCATCCTTATTTTTGTTGTTACAGAGTTGTCGTTGTTTTGGGTGGCGGCTGTCTTTGGTCGGCAGATGGCCATCTCGTTCAATGTTTTGTCAATGCTATTGGGATCCAAGCCCACAAACCTTTTCTCGAGTTGTAGGCAGCACCTTTTTCCATATTGTCGTCAGGAGACAATTTAGAACCGTGGTCAAAAGTTTTGCTTTCAGATGACACCGGTCCTTTTGGGGCCCTCTTCGAGTATTGCAGTTCTTCTTTCATCGGCTTGTCCCTCTTCGCTGGACATGTTTCCTTCCTCTGATCTTTTCTCCTCAGTTGACTTTAACTTTGTCTTTTCAACATATGTTTTGTGTTTGCAGTTGATTAGATCTGTGGCTTGAGCCTGTGTCCAGAAGAGGCTGGTTTCTATGTCTGTGGCTTCTGTATAGAGTCTCGGTTTTTGGATACATAACGAGATTTGCGGGTCACAGAATCCGGATCTTTTGTTCGTGTGTAGTTTTCAGGATGGTTTCCTCTTAGCTCAGTAAGATGGTACCCAAGTCGCTGGAGGTCCATGGCTACTTCTTTGGGTATGTCCTTCAGCGAGGAGGCCTTTATGTGGAGATAGGCCTTTGCGTTTTGGTCGTTGTGATATGGTTCCACTAATGTGTAATCGTCCATCCTTGGTGATCTTAATTTGCGGATTCTACTAAAAAGATTCAGAATGGTTTTCCTGTTCAGAACAAGATCACCATCATTATGGTTGTCTTGCTCTAGTTTGAAGGTACGTGTCTTTATAGTTTGCCTGTGAGACCTATAGTCTTTGACTCTTTTTCCATTGATTTGTCTCAGTTTCTATTCTATTTGGTTTCCAGGGCGAGGAGTGTTCAGTTTGATGTTTACTGTTTGTCTGTGTGTTTGAATTGACCATTCTGCGAAAAGCGCTTCTGGCGTTTGCCTCTTTGTCAGACCTTCCTTGTTTAGTAGTGATGTTGTCACATTTCTGCCTTGTCGACGATGTGGTTTGATTTTCCTGCTGTCTCCACGTTTCTTTCAAAGCACTCTGTCTCGAAGAATTTTTAGAGGCGGAGGTCCAGTCTGCAAGTTGGCCCAGATTTTTACAGTTTTCTTCAAGGGTCGTGGTTTCCTTTTCCGATATTGTGGATCACCAATGGAGAGTCTTCCAGGATCAAAAGGGTGGTGGGTGGCCCCTGTTGCAGTAGTGAGTGTTAGGAAGAATCCTGTGCAGTGCCCTTAGGGACCACTACACACAATTAAGACTACAGGTGGCAATGCAAGTTTTACCTTTGGTACAAGCCTGTACTACTATGTTAAAGTGGTAGCAGTAGCGGAGCAGCCAGGCTTATCTGAAGAGTATATGAGCAGTAGCAGAGATTACACAAAGGGACCACAGTGCGCGAATCGACTTTAGGTGCCTCAATAGACTAGACCCACGCTACCAGACATTAATACATCGCACCAGTCTACCCGGCCCAACATTACAATGTATCTCCACACGCTTTATACAGTGTTATTGAGATTAACATTGTACATCTTGAATAGCCAATACCTAATCATGCTACCCAACCTATCTGCACCGGAGCCTGCACACAACCCACACTTATTAACTGAAATGAACTCCATACCCTGCCCTGTTCTCGCAAGAAACCTTAGATTACGTGCCAGACTCGCAAGACTCTATGTCCCACTGTCTAAACTAGCCCATAACAAGGTGACCAGGAATCCATCTCTACACCCTCTTCAACTGAACAGTAGACTCCACCGTGAGCCCATCCGAGACCAGAAAAGCACGCACGATGCTATGCCACCACCCCTAAAACTAGCAGATCTAGAGACTAAGGGCGCATTAATAAATGCACGTTCCATGGTAGCCCATGCATCAGACATTGCTGACCTGCTACATAATGAAGACCTGGACTTCTTAGCAGTTACCGAATCCTGGCTTCACCCCACGGCAGGCCCTGCAATTATGCTAGCAGTCCCAGACGATTACACGCTATTAAGACTTGATCGCACCACTTCTAGAGGTGGAGGTCTTGCCATTATAGCCAAAACTAAATTTACTATCACAATCGAATCTCCTATCAATGCTAGCTCCTGTGAATCTCTTACAGCTAAGTTAACCCTCTCTAGCACTCAATCCATCTCCATTCACCTTATCTACCGACCACCGGGCCCTTTAGGATCATTCGAAGAAGACCTCACAGACATCTTATCAGACAATCTCAAAAACTCCTCACAACACATCCTACTAGGAGACTTTAACCTTGGCTTTAGCGACCCTGCAGACGCCAATGCTAGTACAATCAACAATACCTTAGAGGAACTGGGCTTCACCCAGAAGATTACCGAAACTACCCATATCAAAGGGAGAACTCTGGACTGGCTAGCTGTGCACAACTGCCCAGTCCTGGTCTCTGCCATACTCCCACAGCCCTGGACAGACCACTATTTGATCTCGTTTACCCTAAAGACAACCACAGCACAAGCCAGTACTATAGCTCCAGCCGTCCAATCCCGTAACAAAAAAAACATCACCCTGGAAAACCTGATCCCGCTTATCACACCAACCTTGAATGCCATCCCGGACCACACTGATCCACTCACTATGGTGGATATCTATAATAAAATCATGCTCTCATCCCTCGACGCTAAAGCCCCTTTGAAGCTAAAAAAGAGCAAGCCCCGGAAACACATTAACTCCTGGTTCTCGCCTCATCTCAAAGCCCTCAGACAAGAAAAGCGACGCTGTGAGAAAATCTGGCGAGCTTCCCCCTCAGAAAACAATAAAAAAAACCTGAGTAGCCTATCCTCCCAATATAAAAAAGAAATTATACTGGCTAAACAATCGTCATTCAGCGGATCTCACAAGCCAAATCTAACACTAGAGAGCTTTTCACAATACTTAAAGAGATTGAATCCCCGATTCAAGTACCTGACTTGTGTATCAAAGATAAAAACTGGTGCACAGGCATTCAAAATGCCCTAGCGAACAAAGTCTCATCCCTCAAGACTAAAATAAGCAATAAAAAAGAATCTTTACTCTCCTCCACCAAACAGAGTACCGCCTCCCACAAAAAGGCTCACCCGACTCAACCCCCCCCAGCGCTTAACCCATCCTTCAACTTCCACAAAGTATCCACCAAAGAGGTAGAGAATACTATTCTCACCGTCAAACCCTCAAACTGCCAGGGAGACTTATGCCCCGCTCAACTGATTAAGGATGCTGCCCGTGATCTCGCACCATTTATTACCAAACTAATAAATGCGTCCTTCACTTCAGGCACCGTACCTAATAATTTAAAACAGTCCTGGGTCCTCCCTCTGCTTAAAAAACCAAATCTGGACCCTTCCACCCCCACAAACTACCGCCCTATTACCACAGTACCTTTCCTCCTTAAAATCATAGATAAAATAGCATACCAACAGATCCAACACTACCTTGAGCACTTCCAACTCCTAGGCGTCCGCCAATCAGGTTTCAGGCCACAACACGGAACTGAGACCGCACTCATAGACCTCAAGGCACAGATAGATGAGGAGAGACCAGGGGAAGACAGCACTATTGCTTCTCCTTGATCTCTCTGCGGCCTTCGATCTGGTCGACCATGAGATCTTGTGCAACCACCTACAAATAGCTGCCCACTTCTCTCAAGATGCAACTAACTGGATCCAATCCTTCCTTAATAACCGTACAATGAGAGTCTTCTCATTAACAGCAGCAGCCGACCCTATCTCGATCACGTGCGGTGTACTATTGCAATGCCTTATATGTAGGCTGCTACAAATATATCTCTAACAAAATCCAAATACTCCAGAACAATGCCCTCAGAGCGGCCCTTAGCATCCCGAAGAAAGCCCATATCTCAGATTCCAGAAGAACTGCTAATTGGCTATCCACCAAGGACAAGATATTTCTTAAATCAGTGTCTTTGATTCATAAATGCCTCCACCAAGCAGCCCCCCAATACCTCATCGCCAGATTCACCAGACCCACCCTCTCCCGCCCTGCAAGAACGGCCAATTCCAACCTTCTTCTGGTGCCTAGGTTTAAACGTACTACATCTGGAGGAAACAGCTTTCCAGTAAAAGCAGCACAATACTGGAACTCCCTCCCTCCGTCGTGCAGGGAGGACCTACCCTACCAGCAGTTCAGAGCTAGGACCATCCACTGGCTCTAATCTCTTGACTCACAATGACTCTTAGAGACCCAGATGTGCCTCTACCATGTGGCGCCTCACTGAATGTAAATTTGTTTATAGTATTGCCCTAATGCACATATTATGTTCGTCCCCTACGCATTAATTGTAAATATGTTTATAGTACTGCCTTTAATGTACATGTTCTACCCTACTACTTGGCGTGATATTTCCGGCAATGTAACCCTAGCCGGACCTCGCCACACGTATGTAACGAAGCTTTGCAACCCTCTTGCTGCCTTTGCGCCTGGCTACCTTCGGGTTAGGTGCGCATTACAAATAAATACAATACAATACAATACAGTACAATACAGTTACTGTGACTCAAGCAAACACTGACTCAAGGTTTCAGGTAAAAAATAGAAATACATTTATTTTTAAACCGTTTGTTATAAACACGACACTTCTATTAATTCAAAACTACAAGTAAAATATACTACAACCAACCAATTCACTTTGTACGGCATAACTTCAAGGTAAGTACCCTGTGTTTTAGCGGACCGGAGTTGTGAAACAAAAGACGTTACCGGGAATACACTTGCGATCACTTTTTGACAGTAATGACAGTTCGGTCTTACTAAACAAACGCGTATCCACGGCAAGAAATGTTACCGGGCAAAAACACACTTAGCACCTGAGATATCCAGAGGGGGAAAAAATCATAGGCAATACTTTTGTCAAGGAAGACAGAAACAGAGAACACTCTTAGACAGAAGTTCAAGAGTCAATAGGCCGGAGCCAGGGTCAAGTGGAACCGGGTTCCTGTTGTCGAGGATCACACAGTCAGACAGTTCACGATTCAACGTAGCCAGGAGTACTTAGTTATTGTCAACAGAGGAAGCAAAAGTTATAAGAAGGAGGGAAGACAAGGGCAAGACTTGGAGGCGAAGAAAAGGGCTTCACCCTAGTTTCTTGAGCAGAACACAGTACCGTATTCAATGAAGAAGCTGGTGCCACGGCAGTTGTTCCTGGTAGTTTCCTGCAGACCCATGGTTCCTGGAGCTTCGATACGGAGGAGGACCTCTGGAAGGTTCTGCACCACACAGGGCTGAAGCCGGCAGCAGTGACGGCGAATAAAAGGTGTGCTCCTTAAAAACAGGAGAGGCTCTTCAGATGGCTATCCGGACCACTACAGCAATGTGCAGCGATTTCGACCAAGAAGAGGATCCTCTGGCTGTAGAAGATGAGCTGGTTATCCCCACGAGGCTCAAGGAAAGAAGACTCCGGACTGGATCTTCTTTGGTCGTCGAAGGGTAGATAGCTTAGGACTGCAGCAGGGCTTCACCGGGACGTGATAGTTGCAGCAGCCGACTTCTTCTCCACTTCTCTTCGGTTCCTTGCAGTCCCAGTGGCGACTCTGCCTTCTAGCCCAAGAGACTGCCTTTTATGTGAAAATCCCCCATTCACACAGCCTGGCTGACAATCACGCAGCAGGGGGGTTGTCTGGCTCGGACAACTACCTCAGCCAATCATGACAAAGTGTGACTTGGGATGCCTAGAATACCCTTTGAGGGGGTGACTACACCCCTCCCTCACATTCAACCCACCTAGACACCGAGGCGCCTAGAGGAGGGCTTCTTGGCAGAAGCCCGCCAAAAGACAGTGAACAAAGAAGGCAAACCTGGTTTGCAACGCAAAGTAAAACACAAGAAGGACTTTAACAAAAAGAAATGGCGAATAAACCCGACCGGACCCAAAAGAAAAAGTATTTGGTCAAGCGGGTTTAAGTTCGAGGCTAATATAATAGCCTAAAGCAATACCACGTTTATATAGTATAATCGCGGTAGAAAATTTAGGGTAGCTAACACTGCCACCAGCAAAGTCTAAATGTTAAAAGAGCAAAACAATGCTCTAGGAGGTACAGATAAAAAGGTCTAAGGATTAACCCTTTCCAATACTCCATGTAAGATGGGGTGTACTGGATCTGTGGTTAAATGACTAAGTAAAGTTGCAACTTTACCCTTTTCTGGGGGACAGTAGTCAGCCCCAGAAATGGAGTTGGTGGGAAGTCTAAAAGACAACCCTGTGTGACTGCACTGAAGGTGCTGGGTAACACACAAAAGAAGGGGGCTACTGAAGTGGTGTACTCCAGAGCCCACAATCAAAAAACAGATTAAATACACATGGCAAAACATGGGTAAGAGTGGGGGGAAAAGCTCACACTCTTACCAAGTGGAAAAAATAAACTCCAGAAATCCAGCAAAGCTGCTGAGGGACTCACTAGGTAAGGGAAATTAGCCAGTGAATGAGAATTCTCCCTAACAGTGAGGAAGCCACCTCCTGCAATGTTTCGTGGTCAGTAGATAGGTGTTGAGTTATGTCCATTAGGGACTTGTCTGCCTTCGACTGTTCTTTGTGATTTGTCTAAGTAATGCTGTCTTCTCACGTTTGCTTGCGTCATTTTTGTTCTTGTTTCACTTGGGGCCTTTTGTGTTTTCCTTAACTGAGGCTTCGCTGAAATGCTTGTTTTGGAAATTATGTTTTCTTGTTCTGTTTTATCAGAAGCTGAGAGCCGAAGTGTAACTTGTCGTTTCTCACCAGCACCTACTGTAGCCTTTATTTTTGTGTTTTCAAAGATTGAGAAGTCTTTATTTGCCTCCTCGTGGGTCTGCGTTGTTTCACAGTTCAGATTTTCCTTAGGCTGTAGGACTTTCTGGCGCTTTTGTGTATCTTCAGAATTTTGAACTTTCAGATTTGTTAGACTATTGAGGGGACATGCTGATTGATTTGAGCCCAGAACAGGCTTTTCACGTTTAGCTGAGCGTGTAAGATTTGTTGTTTCTGGTTACAGCTTTTTGAGTGAGCTTCTTGATCGATGGTTGATGTCGCGTGGGTTGTCACCAGAATCGTTTGCGTTTATGTCTCAGTTTTTCTTACGAGTTTTGGTGAGCCTCGGCAACAAGTTTTACCTTCAGTTTGCGGAAAACTATCTTTTCTCCAATGCTGCCTCTTGGTCAGTGGATTTCTGCTCCGTTGCTGTTACATAGCCCTCCAGGAATATGAGCTTCGTGTGCATCATTGCTATGATGGTTGTGTGATCTTTCAATGTGTCATTTTGAGACTCGTATAATTTACTGAAGGGCGCCAGCGCGATCATAACTACCGATATAATGGTCAGGAGATTCGGTTTCTTGGATGGTATTTCTTTTGCGACATTAGATGGTAGTTCGCTCAGTCTTCTGTTTCTGGCTGGAGTGCTTGCCGGAGTTGCCAATTGGCTATTTCGAGACGGAATTAAGTTAAAAATTTGATATGGCTTACCTTGATCCGAATTTGGTTGTATTGAGATGATTTCTTTGTCTGTTTGAAAACTGGGAAGAACTTGGGCGTTGACGGCTTCAGGGTTAAGTACCCTAGTTGCGCGCATGGTCTCCATCTCAGTCAATGGTCCCAGAATTGGGCCATACCCCGGCTCGCAAGACCGATCAAGCACCGGACATAACGTTTCTGGAGAAGAAGGCTCTATTGCGGTGCCAGGGCTTTGAAAGAGAACTGGTCTCGCCACCAAGGACGGAGGATGGCAGTTTGTACATGCATCGTCAAAATTGGTTTGTTCCCTTTGGAGGTCTATATCTTGCATCTCTACCTGAGAAAACCCTGGTCCATCTAAGGTATCAGACGAAGGGGGTGTTGTTTGGTGCTTAGTATTTGCTGGTGGTGATGATGATGGCAGAGCTGTGAAAGGTCGTGTTTTGAATGAGGAAGATTCTTCTGTTTTCTCTGCTTTTGTTACTGGCTGCTTTTATAACACGGCCTCAAGTATTTCTGCATCTGATAGTTTGGCTGGTAGGTCGAATTATGTTTTTCACTGCTTCTTGAACAAGTCTTTTAGAGCGTTGGATAGCAGTGGCTTTGGCAAGGTTTTCTTGCATGTGTCAACTTTTATTTTGTTGTTTTTTCTGAGTATTGTTTGTAGGTTCGCCCCTCACAAGCTTTTCAGGCTGTAGCAGGCACTGAGATGTTTTCTTTCCCCTTTTCTTTAATGCTGCTTTTTTCTGGGGGTTGGTCAGTAGTTTGCTCTTGGCACATCTCGTTCCAGACGAAGTTGGTAAATGTTTCTGCGTCATATTTGTTTTTATCATGGATTCGTGTAGGGGGTCCTGTAAAGAGGATTCTGTATCTGTTTCATTACTGGTGGTTGTGAGTTCATTTACAACTAAATGGGGCTGGTCAGTCACCCCCGGAATAACAGGCCAACTGGAAGAGCCCCCTTCATTGTCCACGTGGACTACTACCACGACATTCAGATAAGGCTTACCGGCCGTGTCTCCTCCTTGCTTCAGTGTGGCTGTTTTGTTATTTGGAGAAGCCAAAGACCCGATGCAGATCGGGGAGGTGGGAGCGGCCTCTGCATCTCAGTCTGTTCCTATTCCTGGAACACTCAGCTCCTCAAGCACTCCAGAGGTCACTGGGAGCTCTGCTTCTTTCTCTGCGTTTGCCTCCGGCCCAGTCTCTCCCTTTGTCCGGGCCCTGGTTTCTTCCGCATGGCTGTAGCTGTCTCTGTCCCTGGGCCTGCATCTTGCGCCTTACCCCACCCCCGCTGCGGATACCTTTGAGGACCGTCCTCTGACAGCCCCCACAGCTCACAGGTAAGGAGCCAGGGGTGGAGGACTCTTAGCAAGGTGGGGCTAGAGATCCCACAGGGTTCCAAAGGAACAGACGGTGGTAGTGACCAGACTATTGCATTTTCAGTGGACATTTAGTCCCATTCCGGTGTGGATGGGTCTTCCGGGGTATCGGGTATTTGATACGGATTCGCTGATTTTAGAAGAGCCGAGGCAGAGTGAAGCCTACTCAGCGCCAATGCTTGGGGAATCTTCCCCTCACGACGAGGGCGGAAACTCCTGAGGTGCGAGCCCTCGTCCTCTTCTTGGTTGTTGTCGGCCAGCATATTTCCTGATGTAGAAGTGACCGAGGCGTTCATATACTTCCAGTGACTGCCAAGGACTGCAGTCACCTATGCGGTCAGCCGTAGGTAGGCTTTTGTGGGTCCACCCACAAACAGTAGAGAGCAGCAACAGACTCTCCCAAAGAAACGCATAGCACGACTGCCAACTCTTCAATTTCTTAATCGCACTTTGGACATCTTCCCCATTAGGACTTCAATTCTCTCTTTGTTCATCTGTCAAAGGGGTGAGGTGTATGTGCCTCATCTATATCATTATTTTTTATTTGTTTATGGTTATAAACATAACCTTTACAAAAGTTTAAAACACAATACAAGCAGAAAAGAATAAATCATTACGAAGGCATTACAAAATCTAGGCATAATACCCAAAAAATCTAAACATTACACACAATTTCAACACGTTAATTCATAAAAACGCTTAAGCCTTCTAAAAGACATCTAAAATGAGTGAAATTTAGACCACTACAGATCACACCAGTATATTTTGCAGTTTGTCATATACATGTGTTAATTTATATAAACATTGAATAATTTACACGCAATCAGAGTTTCTCAAAGACTTATACAGTTCTAAATATAATTTCATAAAAACAAGAACATAACAGACACCTACTAAGAATGTCTAAAACAGAGTATTTGAGGCGATACGTGTTCAATCAACCTGTTTTGCAGTTATATCTAGTTCGTTAGTCAATTTACATATGTTTCCTAAAAACCTAACTACAGATAGCTGCAGAAACCTGCTTTTCCCATGAAGCATTTTCCACCAGAGTAAATCTAAATTAACCAGTCCTGTTGAGGCAACATATTTTCTAAAGTGCTATATGCGTGCAGTTCTAAGTATAACACAATCGATCATTAGGTGTTCAAGAATTTCAATTGCACCAGCATCATTACAGTATCTACATGTGTGTGGCAACTCTGTCCCACTGTTCTGTGCACATAGAATTTCACGCGTTGGGAGCACATTAAATCTAAAACGCATTAATTTCTGACGCACTGATTTGTCTGGAAACCAAATCAGATAAGGTTCCAGAGTCCCCACTTGCTTAGAATGACACACCAGATGATTATAGACATGTGGGTAATACTTTATTAGTAGTGATATGCCAGTCCCACCATACACATCCTTTTTTTTTTTTACCTTAACCGGATTAAAAATAAGGAAGTCAAGAGAAATGCCCAATTGGTTCAAGTATTCCAGGCATTCAGATTTAAGATTACCAAGATAAACCGAAATGGTAGTGTTTGTACGAAAACCAGACCCTAACAAGTCGTATAGTGTGCCCTTCGGAGAGGTAATTAATTTCCTAAATAGTGCCAACCTTCTCCATATAATCATGTTAACAACTGAAGTTGGGCCTAATTCTTCCCGAAAGGCATCCACTGGTACACAGTTTGCTAAGCACCTACCAGCGATCCTTAGAAGCTGTGCTTCATATTTCGGAAGTTCAGCTAATACCCATAAAGGAAATAACTCAAGGCCATAGCAAAATTGTGGCAAAATCTTCAATTTATAAAAGCGAAGTGTTGGAATACAAGAAAACTTACCATATTTGCTATCAATTCTTTTGACCTGAACAATTAATGGCACTACTTTTACTTCCAGATATTCCCTATAGTGAGATTTCCGGTTGTCCCCAAATATAGGATACCCTAAATATCTTAGATATGGTTTTACCACCAGCTTTATATGGTTCAAGAACTAAGAAAACTGTTTAACATATAGCCTGGGATGCAGTCGCACAATTACTGTCTTTTTTTCATTTATCAAAAGGTGATTGGCAGCTGTATAGTCCCTAAATTTGCCCAGCAGGCGCTGTAGTCCAATTGGAGTATGGTCGAAAAGCAAAAAGTCGTCCGCCTAAGCAGTACAACATATTTTGACTCCTTCCACCACTGGGGAAGCAAATGCAATTTCTTCCAATACTCCTTTATTGTCAGACACGTAAAGATTAAAATTGTTGGTGCAAAATGTGCCCTTGTCGCAGACCATTAGGGGCATCAATTACCAAAGATAGGCTGCCCTGGTTGTTCATTCTAACCTGTAACTTTAACCCCTCATGTAGATTAACGTGGAATGCCTATTTGATTTAGCTTACCCCAAAGTACAGTTCTGCCCACCCTATTGAAAGCCTTTGATAAATCAATGGATGCGATATATATTGGGACCGAATCCTTTCTCCACGCTTTCACCTGCAAGACATTAAGTAGGAGACCCTCAACATCCGTACCCACACTCATTCTGAAACCAAATTGGTATCTGGATAAGATGTTGTTAGAATTGATCCATTCTTGAATATAATTCATAATACCAGCGACAATCTTAGAATCTGCATCTATAAGGGCGATTGGCCTATAGTTTAGGGCAGAACAGATCGCCCTTCTTGTAGATGGGAACAACAAAAGAGATATGTCAGGAAACGGGGATTGAACGTATCCCGACGATGTCATTAAACAAAATAAACAATATTTTGGCCCATAAATCTTGATTTTTTTAAAAAATAAAACATTAGCAAGACCATTCGGTCCTGCTACCCTAGAAGCTAATGCCTTGTGTATTAACCTTTTGATATCCTTCTGTAAGATTGTGCATTGCCACTCCGCATCCCTTATGCAATCGAGAATTGTCTGAATACATTGAGGAAGTTAATACAATTCCCCGAAATGCCCCGCCCATTGTAATTCTGAAAAATAGGAAGAAAGACCCTCATAATTGCTGTTTTATTGATTATTCATAAGGGCCCAAAATGTTCTAGAAGTTTTATCTTTCAGCGAACGGAGGATGCTTTTTCCGTCTGTTTGATAAAGTACAGCTCGATGTGCCTTGATCTTATGCTTCTCTTTATTATATATATTTGTTCTTAATTCCAATTTTTTACAAAGTGGATTGTTAGTTTTAGATATAGATCGAAGCTCCCTAGATCTATTATTAGTAAGGGTTCTTATAAATGAGTCGTACATATGCAAATGTTTTTGCTGAACACAACTATGGACAGAAGGACTGGCTTTATGTTTGATTACATTCCCAACATAATGACAGAAGATGTTATTTGTATACAATGTTTGTTTTTTTCCCGTAATTAGAGGTGTTAAAATCTGACAAGAAGACTGCATTCAATTTATCCACATTTCCTTTGTGCCACACAACTCTTGTTTTAGCCCTATTAACATCCAGGTTGGTTTGGCAAAAGATTCAGAGGCTTTCAAAATCATAATGTTAGGGAATTTTTCCTGGCATTGCATCATAATGCAGCCCAACTGTTTTAATGAGTCTTGAATTTCCAATTTCAGGCTCCAATATATATTTATGAGCAGGAGATCCCAATAACCTTTGGAAGTGACTACATTCAACCCGTATCAATAGCACCAATCAGATATCTTATAGATTTTAATGATGTTTGGACCAATATTCTCATTAACTGCAATAAGCAAGCCCCCCGATGGGCGACCCACCGGGCAATTACTGGCCAATGTTGAGTAGACAATAAATCCAGAGCATATTGCTCAGTAAACCAAGTTTCCTGCTGAAAAATAATGGAACACCCCTTAAGTGTGGAACAAATCTGTTGGATTTATTAACGCCCAATTGCCCCTGGAATTCCAACTAACCAGGGCCAATAATCTCAAGTTGTTAACTATTGGGTTTCAGACCCTGCAGTTGTGAAATGGAATCGCAGTGTCAAAGCTAACCATCTTAAACTAGATTCACCAGTGCCCCCACTACTGATGGGCTTGCTGTCCATGGTCACACTTTGTTGGTATGGGCCCCCCAGGTATGACCAGAGTTTGCCCCCCTATCACTTGTCACATTCTCCAGATCATAGCCAAATTTGTGAAAGGTGTCTAGTTCTTTTAATGCCTGTCACGCCTGCACACCTCAGGGTTCCTAATCCTCCCAGTCTCCCCAGGACCCCTTCCGGTTCCTCTAATCCCACCAGTTCTTGTGCCAGATTCCAGGACTCACTTGTGCCCTCCTCACTTTCCCGTATGCCATTGCGTGGATTCAAGCCTGCAGCTGCTCACTCGCTGCGACGACCACTTCAGTGGAAACTCCCGTGGCGATTGAAAGACCGGCTTCATGCCGCACTTCCGCATACCATGACCAGAGCTCCTCGCTCACGTGATGCGGCCACGATCCACGTGACCAAAAAGACACGCACACGTGATCGGAACTTGCGGATCACGTGTCCGAGAAGGAAACGAAGCACCAGTATTTAAACAGCCGCATCGGAACATCCGATGCTTCACAGCTGTTTAATTTTGGACACTGTTCGGCGCTACGTATTCTGACTTTTGGATTACCTGGAAATTGACCTTGGATTGCCTTACGGATTTGCTCTTGGATCTCCCTGGTTTTGCCTTCTACTGTTATTGTATTACTCATCACGGATCACGGACTGTTTTTTGGACTCCTGTTTGCTCGACCCTTTGGCATTATGTTCTTTGGTTCCCTTGTCCAGGACTTTAATATCAGGAGGGCCCGGTTCACGAACATTACACCTGACCTACTGGCACACGTCTTCCGCTAGGAGGGCCCTTGGTGGGTCCCGGAAACCATATTAGTACAGGCTATCAAGTCACCGCCTCTGTGGGTAAGACCTTTCCATTTGTTCTTGTTTGGTCTGTGGTAGTTGTTGTGCCATATACTTAACCGGTGCTTTGTTTACAGTGGTCCGGGGTTCCAATAGGTCTGCGGTTCCGGAAGACGATCTCGCACCTGTGGCCTCAAAGGTTGTACCTAGTGAGTCCCCCAGCAGCTTTGCTGGATTTCTGGAGTTTGTTTTTTTCTCCTGCCAAGAGTGAGACTTTTTCTCCCACTCTTGGACATGATTTATGGTGTTCCTTTGACTGGTAATGTGTTTTATGGGCTATGGGGTCCTTTACTCCATAGGGTCGCATGTGTTTTTACTATGTTTGTTACACCGCACCCTCCGTGCAGTAACACAGGGGTGTCATAGTGACACCCCACCATAGACTCCATACCCTGGGACTGACTACTGTCTCCCAGGGCATGTAAAGTCACCATTGGCTTTACTAGTCCCAAATTATTAACAGAAACCAGTACAAACCATCATATTGTGGACGTACTGGTCGGGGCAATTCGATTGCCCCGGGGTCTGTTAGTCGAGGGGGCAAGTCTCCGTCCCTCCTGATCGAGTTTTGGCTGGTGGCAGTGGATATTACTTTTTATATTCGACCGCGAATACATCCCTATGGGATTTTCCCATTGTTCGAGGCTACCAACTTTAATTATTTAATTCTCATAGCCTCGAACATACGGCCGGTTTATTTAATGAATATTAATTTGCCGGTTGGTATTTTTTGCCAGGACTCGATTCTAAAATGGCGTTTGTGTTCTCTTCTGTGACTCCAACCCAAGTCGAGCCCTTTGTTCCACTTATTGGCAGGCTTCTCCACAGAAGCCTCCAAAAGTGGTGCCACTCTGTCTGGGTACCACAGGGGGTGTGGGAGGGGGTTTAGGCACCCTGGACTGAGTTACCTTGGTAACAAGTCGCACTCTTGTGTGATTGGCCCAAGTGGTGAGCCGGCCGGCTCACCACTTAGCATGTTTGATTGACAGCTAGGCTGAGTGAATGGTGGTGTGCTGCATAAAAGCAGGGCTTTGGGGACTGGAACTTCAGAATTCGCCACAGGACCTGAGAATCCGATGAGGGAGAAGCTGGGCTGACCTACCACGCCGACACCACTGGTGGAGCCCTGCGGAACCGACTCACCACTTCCCGACGACAGAGAAGATCTCCTGGCTGGAGAGGCTTCTTCCCCCGACTGGTGGGCACAACCAGTTTACCTTCTTCTCTTTGCATCCCAGGCCGTCTTGTGGTCGAATTGCCCGTGCCAAGCACCCGGCAACCGGATAGCCACTTACCACTGGACCGCGAATAAAAGGACCGCTCCTTTTACCTGAGAACTCTGCGGCTGGTTTCTTCCCTGGCAGTGCAACGGACTCCTGTCTCCCTCCCCGACGAGATCCTCTCTTCCCCCGGATGAAGCACCGACTTGCATCCGCTGCCAGGAACAACTGCCCCCGCTGGACTATTCTCACCACTTTAAGGTACCGTGTCCGCCAGGCCTCCCTTTCTAAAGATTGCTACAAGGTAATAATAACCCCTTAACCTTCTGGACTGGGCTGGCCGCCTTGACCCTCTAACTGGTCCCTTTCTTTTGGTCCAACTCTTTTTGAACCTTTGCAAGACTCTTGTGCACTGCAACCGTGTGACCTTGGACAGATTTCGTTTTGATCCTCTTAAAGTGGATTCGGCCTACTGAATTCTAAACTCACGGTTTTACTTTGCCTTCCTCTCTTGTGTTCTTAAAAAAAGTGTTGTGATCTGTTTCAATTTATACTCTGCTTTTCTCTCCCTTTTAAAACGAATTATTAGAGTGCCATATGCGTTAAACGCTCACCGCTGTCTGAAAATAAGTGGGGCTTTACTAAAGAATTGTCTAATATTCTTTTAAGGCAGTGTATATCTTTTAGTGACCGTGTTTTTGAATTGCTTTCTATTAGTGCCTGCGTGTTTTTCTAGATGTGGTTTTAAATAAATAATTATATCTCTTTTACACCAAGCCCTGTCAGTGTTTACTTGTTCGACTATGTTCTTTTGACCTATTGTGAATACTCTGTATACTGCCTAACTCTTCTTGAGGGAAGTCTGACTGCTCAGCCACAGCTACCAAGTGAATCTGTGTGGTACAGACTGCTACCAAGTGGGTTTACCGCCAAACACCTGTAGTCCTAAATCTTTTGCAGTGGTCCCAGAGGGAACTGCACAGGTTTCTGCCTAACATGGACATAGGACTCTTCAGACTACACGACAGTCAAGACACAACAATACCACATCCACGATTGTCCTTGAATAAAAGACCACCCGAACATAATCATATCTGAAGGGGTGTACAAAGTCAATACGTTTTATATCACTGGTGGTGATTAACGATAGACTCAGGATTTCTCCAAATAAAGCCAATATCTTAGGTCTGTTAAGCGAGGCTGGTCTACCATAAGAGAACAGATAGTGCATCACAATGCTAAGGTTTTCCGGGAAGCGTGGGGGACGAAAGTTTATATCTTCACCTTCACTACTATGTAAACAATTACTGATCCTCCTCATCAATTGATCCTCAGTTCGGTGTACCATTGGCAGTGGAGACCCTGCTGCTTCCCCCTCGGGGATATCATTAATAGAAGCACCCAAATGCACAGTATTGCCCACAGCATTGGTGGAAGCACCCGAATGCATAGTGTTACCCACAGCATTAGTAGAAGCATCCAAATGCAAGTATTACCCACAGCATCAGTAGACTGGTCACCCATAGGCATCTTCAAATCATTACACAATACCTTAGCTACGGTAGTTGCCACACTACTATCTTTAGGCACGGGGCATTGAATTCTAGGTTGTGGTGCATCATGTTAATCCAACATCAGCTTAATGACCTTTCTTATAACGCGTTCCATCATCATTTCACCACCCTCATTTATTTTCATGTCAGTCACAGTAGATGGAGGGCGCCGCTACCCTGGGCCTCTCGGAACCCCCGCTTCCCCCCCGGGAATCCTGGGGAATAAGATGCCTTTTCAGCCCCGGGTCATTTAGTTGATGGCTTTCTTCTTTACCTAAACCGCTAGGAGATTTCTCCCCCCATGATTGTACCAAGTGAGGGGGTTTGTTACCCTCTTTAGGACCTCTGCTCCTATTGCTGTTCCGGGGGCTTGTTCCCACTCTGCCCCCCTACCTCCCCATGCGAAGGTGAGGGTGGACAAAAATGATCGTGGGCATTTGATGTAGTTAAATCTATGTGACTATTACTCTCAGAAGGTGCAACATCATCAGGATCAAAACTCCCCAGAATAATCACTTTAAAAAAACAAATTGGGAAAGAAAGTCAAAAGGCTCCCCTTCACAGGCTGATCTCGCTCTTGTATGCAAAGTGTTTTACTGCTGTTGGTGCCCAGACTACCCTTGTTCTTCAAATTGGCATCAATAGTGTCTATGGCCACAGAGGCCTTAGTACCTCTGCACCAGATTACATCTTCCACATCCATTTTTATTATTGGTTATACTTTGTGTTGGTTGCTTAGAAGGCAACCCCCTAGGATCATTCCCTACATTAATATCTACCCCCGTTATGGATTTCTTGGGCAGTAATTCTACTTGTGTTAACTCTCCCATAGGCCCTGATCCCAGTGTGCAGGCAGGGGAAGATTATCTCTCCCTGCCCCCCCAACCCCATGCTAGCCGAGTGAACTTTGAAAGGTGCCAGAGGGTGTTTAATCACACTGCCACAATTTATGTTGGGACAGTTGTTATTCTCTACCGCAGTAATGAGCTGCTTTAGGAGAGTAGTGTGCAAAGTCAATTCTTCTAAAATCTTTCCATTTACCCACTCTGCTCGAGTGTGCTCCCACTGATCTCCCCGTCCCACTGGTTGGGCAGTGGACATTTCCCATTCTGCCTCTTTACCGAGAGGATATTGGGACAATGCTAACAGAGAGTTGTCCATATCAGTTTGACATTGAGAGTGCCCAAAAGCCCCCGCCAGCTGAGATGGAGCCTCAACCTCAGAGGTCTTGTCCCCTTCCCCCGATTCAATCAACAGGATAAATTCATCACCCGTTCCCTCTCCGTCATTTAGGTTACACATAACAATATCCATAGAGGACGGCTGGGAAGTGGGAGGGCCAGGGCATGCTCATAGTGCCCCTCATGGGTGTAAAAACCAGAGGGCCAGATAATATATTGTCATGAGGCCTTGCCTCAGCCATTGATTTGCGCCTTGTCAGGGGTACTGTCCTTTCATAGGTGTATAGTTCACACTTACCCATCTTCATTACAGGTACCATTCAACCAATGCACTAGATTGTTGCAACGCACACAAGTATGAGCCCCAAGTAACAATGTAAGAAACCCGTATCCGTTGGGAGAGGTTAATATTAGTTTCCACACGGGAGGACAGGGTACATGTAATAATGATAGAGAGAACAAATCAAGCAAGTTCCAGACGGAATGTAAACAATTGGACACCACAACACTTACTTGTCAAAATACGTATCCTGTCACAATTAGTAGAAGATATTGTAGGTTTACACAAAGTAGAAAAGATAGAATTTAAGAGAGGCAAACATAACCAAACACGCCAATTCCAAACGGGATATACACAAATGTGCACCAATGAACTTATTTGGCAGTGAGATAGTGAATATACCAGTCACTCGAGTTCCAAAAGAAAAAGATTCTCGAGTTGAATACAGTAATAACAGATAATACCCACTGCACTACTGCTCCCATGCGACCACGCCGAACAGCCTCACACTTGCGTACACTTTCGGTGCACGTGCAATGCGCGCGTCCCGAGTAAATGTACAGTGTGATGGCCAATGGCTGCAGTGCCGGGGCGGGTCTGTAGCTTGAGGCGGGCTGCAGCAAAAAAAAAAGAATCAGAATTTAGTCAGTGTCAAAAAGACCAAAGGTGCGTGTCAAGTCACGCTGCCTCTAAATAATCCAAAGAAAGACTGATGAGAACAAACGTTTACTTTAAATGACCGCAGAAGCTGCAGTGTCAATGTAGCAGTGTGTCCACGTCCAAGAATCCAAATGAAAGGGATGCTTCACCTTGCCGACGGGCAGTTCACATACAAATTAACTCCATACGCAGATACAGGCACAAAAGGACACCCAGCCCAACAGACTCATACCTGTGTACACTTCCGGTGCGCGCCCAGAGTAAATGTACAGTGTGATGGCCAATGACAGCAGCGCGGGGGCGGGTCTGTAGCTTGAAGCGGGTTTAAATGACCGCAGGAGCTGCACAGTCAACGTAGCAGTGTTTCCACATCCCAGAATCCAAATGAAGGGGATGCTTCACCTTGCTGACTGGCAGTTCACATAGAAATTAAGTCCATACGTAGATACAGCACAAAAGAACACCCAGCCCAACAGCCTCACACTTGCGTACATTTCCAGTGTTTTCTATATCTCTCCTTAGACAATTGCCTATATAATCTTTCTAACACCTCACATTCTGTGGCAATCCTTACTATTTTCTTTTCCATGTTCTTTGATAATAGAATCACTATATGCTTTCCCCTGCAGCCCTACGTCTGTGGACTAATAGCCTTCCTGCCTAACATGCTCAAAAAAGGATTGTTTCAAATGCAAACGATGTTTCTCATTTTTGCTAGTGCGTAACAAACGGAGCTGGTTCCAGATCGCTGTTAGTTCTCTTAGATTTGTCCTAGACTGATTTTGCTCTCCAATCTCTCCAGCTCCTGTACTGTTACCTCTCCCTTCTTGTTTCCGATTTTGCTAAGGCATGCTGACCTGAATATTAGTATGCCCTTCACGGTAGTCTTTAGAGCTTCCCAGAGCGTGCTGGCTCACAATTATATTTTAGGTATTCTCTTATCGTATCCACAACCTGCACCCTACTCGCTAAACCTTTCCTTACCGCTTCTTCCATTCTTTATCCCTCCCGCTTCCTGGGGCTAGCATTTGTCCTAAACCATTTCTCCAATATGTAACGGTAACTGTTTAATGTTACTACTGTATATTGCCTCCATTAATTCCCCAGACACAAAATATGGTGGATCATCAAGTATGTGAGTTACACCTGGAACAAGTGTCTAGTGCTGCTAATGGTATGCTTGCAAGCTAATGTGTTTTAAGGGAGTCCTTCGATTAGGCAGATGCTGTCCTTGCTCCCAATCCACACCTCTGTGAAGTGCAGTCTAGGTCTGTGTTCATAGTCATGTGTACGAATCCCCCAATTATGCATTATCCCTAAGTAAACCCTGCTAGTGCTTTTAAAAAGGATAACATTTTGTTCTGGTTGGAATTGGAGACACAAAAGGAAGCAAACATAATCATGGGACCTAATATTGCCTTGACCGCAATGGATCTCCCTTCGAGAGCTTTGTTTACCTACTGTGATGAATCCTACGGAGTCCTCACAGTAACCCTGTCTAAAATCTACACCCAGATAGCCAGGGAAAGGCAGACGATTCCTGATACTAACCCTGGGGGTGGTATTAGCCGGGCGATCACCTGGGAGGAGAAAGGTGCCTGAGGAACGGGAGGACTCTGTTGGATGAGACGCAGTATTTGTCTTCCTATAGGGACAAAGTATCCATGATACCAAAATATATAATGGCTTGCTGACAAAGAGTTGTTAATTCCCCAAGATAACCGTCTTAGCGTGGATAAGAACAACCATGATTATTTAAGTAGTAGGAGGAATTAAACCTCTTAATATCATAGACCTACATAAAGGTGAACGTTCTCATGATTATCAGAGGATTAGTAAAGAGGAGTCTGAATAGCTCCAAATGAAATCTAGAAAAATCTCATTCCTCTGTGAAGACAAGTTCCCTATTGAATTGTTAGGATGTCCCCCTAAGGAATATAATTAAGGGAAGAAATTAAAGTAACATTCTTAATCCTTTCCGAAAAACTGATTTTCATATTGTGGACTCAAAGTCCCACAATTCCCAATGTACTGGGACGAAAAGGAGGACTGCAGATGTACAAGACTGCAAAGTGCAGCAAATTAGTGTTAATGACCCACACCCGGGGGAGGCTGAGAGGTATAAAAGACCCCCTCAGGTGCAGGCCATGGGAGTGAGCAGTAGTAGAAGGTGGAGTTGTTGTATTGCTTCCACGTGGCGACAAAGGCAGAACAGACACACTGGGACCGCAGACACATGGGACCATTGTGGCGCATCTAGTGAATATCACGCCTAGAAACACTTGTGTACAGGCGCGTTATAAATGTCTTCTATCACATCCTGAGAGGGTCTTTGCTGTTCCAGACTGTGAATGCAGTGATGGTGCTGCAGGAAGCGTGAGAGTGGACAACTTTCCCCCTGCTGACCATATCTGCACAGGTTGCGCAGCAATTAAAAGATTTTCCCAATGTCAGTCGGGCTCCGGTGTTAGAAGACTACCGTTGTGCCATGGGAGCAAGGAGAGCTGCTCCTGTGACTGTCGCAGGAAGCTGGAAAGCATAGGATTCCAGGCCGTGAGGGGAAGCAGCAACAGAGGACCCGGAGGCAGCGATGTGAACGAAGGCGCACGCTAGACCAGGTGAGTTCACAAAGTGATTGTAGAAGATAGAAGTAACACAAGTAGAGAAATTCAAACTGAAGCATAATTTTTAACGCCGAACTGAACTAAAGCAGAATAACCATCATTTTGTAAAGCAAGCTGACTGTAAAAAGAGCAAGTGGAATAATAAGAACATAATCACCAGACCAAAAGGGTGTGATTGTATGTATGTTGGTTTGACTAGAGACCAACAATAGGCAGGGGCAATAAGATGAGAAACTAAGTTAAACAACTATTGCCAAAGCCAAAGAGAACTATAACAAGGCAGCAGAGGGAGAACAACCATTGCCAAAGTCAAGAAGAGGTGCAAATGAGTGTCTCAATGATTGTAAAACCTATTGCTCAAATATAAAGAAGCTCAGACGAGTAATTGATTCAAACCCATGCTACAAAAACCAAAGAGAGGGGGTGACAGAGGGGGGGAGAAAGAGAGAGAGAGGGAGTGAAAGAGCGAGAGAGCGAGAGAGAGAAAGAGAGAGAAAGAGAGAGAGAGAGAGAGAGAGAGAATCATTGTCAGCAGTTGGAACAAAGCAGAAGTGGGGAAACAAGAGTGGCAGGAAAGCTGCCCTTCTGATAGAAAGCATTCAGAGGGAGTGGAGCATAGCCTGCATTGTGTGTGGCAACCACAAGTGTGTAGCAAACAGCATCAGAGTGATTCATGTTTTCCCTAAATACATTTTTCTTTTTTAAAACAACATTTTATTGAATTTTACCAAATCAACACAGACATCACATTAATGCATTAAATATAGGCTCGACATGACATGCTTCCCATAGAATTTCCCAGTTGTGTGGGCTGTTAATGTCTTTCTACCGCCCCGGGGAACAGCTTTGAGTCCAACCCCTCCCATTCCACTACCAGTTCCTCCGCTATCTGCTATCCTTGAGCATAGATGTGGAGCCTTGTTCAGTAAAGCGGGCTGCATTGGAGGCATCTGGTCGGGGGGGCCTCCTAGTGAGAGTTGGGAATTTTGCTGCATAATCCAGAAATGGGTCCCAAGTGGTCAATGTTTTGCTCAGGGCGCCTGCTCGGATCGCCCCAATTTTCTCAGCTACGGCTATCTCCCAGCATTTAAATCACCATAACGCTATTGATGGACCCCCTTCATTTTTCCATAATTTGGCAATCGTGATTTTCGTTGCCAGGAGCAGGTGGGTACAGAGGTTGGATATTTGGCGTGACAGAGGGTATGCACCATTTCCCGTCTCCGCCAGAAGGATAATGCCTGGATCCCAGGGGATAGATAGCCCAGTGATATCCTTGATGTGCGATAACACTGCTCTCCAGAAACTTTCAGCCTTAGGACAGGACCAGACCAAGTGGAATAAAGTTCCGGGTACAGGACAGCCCCACCAGCGGGAACCAGGAGCACTCGGATTGGCCTTCTGAATTTGAACAGGGGTCAGATAATATCTGTAACATAGTTTATAACCCCCTTCTCTATTTGTGACGCACTGTGAGCTCTTGTTCAATCTCGCCCAGACTTTCCCCTACTCTTCGACCTCATTTCGCGGCCTATATCCTTCTCCCATTCCAGCATGTATCTTTCTTTTCTCCCCGGATGTGACCTATCTAGGAGTTTCTAAATACATTTTTTAACTTAATGTTGTGAAGCAAGAGGCATTGCTGATTTGTTGGAGTTTATCTTTACCATGGAAGTACTTCGTTATTTGTTCATTCTGGCCTAGCAGGAGAGTACACCAGGTTAGTAGACTGTGTAGTAGCGTTCTCTGTTCTGGCAAGAGAGTACACCAGAGCAGAGGACGTTGTGGTAGTAGGGCTGGTAGTTGAGTGGACCAGGTGGAAGTCACTGAACTACTGTGGTGTGGTTACAAACCTAAAAGAAGTAGCAGCAGAACTATTCTCACAAGAATAGAAGACATTATTCTAAGTTCTTTTTCATAAGTGGAAGGAGGAAAACCCCATTGTGGAACTTTTGTTGTCAAGTTGAAACAAACAGAACTGAGTTGGAACTTTATTACAAAACCGGATTTCCTTATCTTTTTGGAATTGTTAAACAGAATCCTGCTTGAATTTGGGGAATGGGAATTCACTCAGATAAGGAGAGATGAATTGTTGATTGTGAACCTAACTGAGATATTTTGCTTTGCCATATATTACCTTATTGAGTTGTTGTATGTATAAGTGTGAGGGGGAGAAATCATTTGTTAGAGTGTTTCCTTTAGTTTATTTTAGGCAGTGAAATCCTCATCAGGGTAGGGATAGTGAGGCGTTTATCCAACCGTTTGAATTAATAAAATGGCATCTTTTGAAAAATCTTCACAAAGTTCTCTGCCTCACATTTCAGACCCCTCACATTACCTTAGAGTAGATTTTCTTGTGGAATAATAGTGCTACCCCAGCCCTTTTGGCAGCGGATTAAGAATGAAACTGTAGTGGATATTTTTTCTCTCTGACTTAATGCCAAAAGGTGTTTTTCTTGCAGGGTGCAACCACATGAATGTTCTCCTGCATGACCTCTCTCCTAATTTGAGTCCTTTTGTTTGGAGAGTCGAGTCCTCTAATATTCAGCATCCAAATTATGACAAGTTGTATCAAATGACCCTACAGGGATTTTCAATTATATTGCCTTTTTTAAGGTGTCAGAATGCTAAGAGTTTGTTATAGTGTTCCCCCGGCATGTTACAAGGACACTGGATGATCGGCTTTCCTAGGTTAATCCACAGGGGACCTTGTCCTTGCTTCCTCTTCTTGGTTGAGGCCTTTACCTTCTCATATTTTGCCATCTAAGGCACCTCCTCTGTCTCCTAGACCAGTGTCTCTACCTTTTAATTCTTGGCCACCTCTTGAGCACTTCCTTTTCCTCTATGTTTAGGGCCTCTGCTGTTTCTTTTAGTTGTGAGGGCCTCTGCCCATTCCTGCTCTGGCTTCCGATTGGTCAGAGCATTCACCTTCTCCCTTTTCCTTGTCAAAGGGTTCTGCCTTTGCTTCCTCTGCACTTTTCTTGACTAGAGTTGCGGCCAGGTCTCTGCTTGCCTGGCTTTTGTTCTCTGCTCCAATCTTCTGTATTTAGTCTCGTACAGTCTCCAGGTTTTAAAATCAGTCTCTCCTATCCATGTCTTACAGTCAGCCCCTCTTCTCCAGGAGTTCAGATTCACCACTCCTCTCCAGGTCTACCAATTTGCCCAGCAATCTTCCTCTCCTTTCTGGATCTTATGTCCTTCCACTCTAGGTTTAACAGCCAGCCCAACAGTTTTCCTCCTCTTTAACACCACCCCTCACAGCCTCTGTACCACAAAACACCTATGTGTGTCATAGGAATTGGCAATTTTATGATTGTTGTTCTGCTTATCTTACCGCTGATTGGCCAGAGGGGGATATATGCATGCTTTGGGTATGCTCCTTTGGCAGGTATGCTTTGCAGTTCATAAGTAAGTCTTCAAATGGGGAACCTGCCATCTTCGATCCCACTTAAATTTGTGCTTATTGCTGGGTGGGAAGAAGCTGTTGGTTTGATACCTTGACTCGGGGTGGTGAGTTTTCCTTCTCTGATTTTTATTTTGGTGATCCTCTGTGCCAAACAACTGAGGGTATGCATTAAGCATTATTCCAGTGAGGTGTGGGTTTTGAGAAAATGTTTCGCCGTGCTGGTATTCATTTCCTTACTTTTGATGAAGGGTGCGTGCGGCTATAGGTCATTCTGTCTCCCTTATGCTGCAAAATGTAAGGGAGAGATGAGTTCTCTTCTCACCAGTGTTCCTGATAGTGTGAGAAGGAAGTGGGGCTCAGGGTGTCCATTAACTATACAGGCGAGGACTGGGCTTCCTGCTGCCACTCTGACTACAAATGTATATGCATGTTTTGCTAATCTAGTCCGGGTTTTCCTCTGTTGGGAAAAAGGGATTATGGGAGATTTAGTCCCTTTCTTCTTGCTTTGCTAACATGGTTTGGGCCGACTGAGCCAGGGACATGTTTTACAGCGCTCTTCTTGGTCTAGGTGAACCTGACTATTTTCAGTGTGGTCCATCCCCTCCTAGGTCCATAACTTCTCTTCCTGGATCCAGCCTGGGTTTTGTTTTCTTTCAAGAGGGGTATTATGGGGTGTGTCATTTATTCTGGTTTGTTTTTCCAAAATGGTTTGGTCTATGCACAGAGATATGCTTTCACTGCACACAGCTGCTCTTGTGGACCTGGGGATACAATGCCTAGGTCGATTTGGCAAAGTCAATTGTACCACTTCACCACAAAATCTAGAAGTTTGCGTCTTAGTTTTGATCAGTCCTCTTAAGATTGAATAAATGTTGTGTGTCTGACTCCTTTTCCTTTTCCTTTTCCCCCCACCCCCCATGTGGTTTTAGTGTTACGCTCACCTGGTCTCTGCGGAGGCATTGGGGCACAGTTGCAGCCCGCCCAGGGGTGAGGTCGCTTGGGTCTGACTTCGCCTGCTTATGTGGTGACTGGTGGCAATAGGTGATGTTGCTCAGGACTGCTTCTGTTGATTAGTTTTGGCGAGCACTCCGTCCTGCTGCTTCTGGCAGTGGCGCTTGTATGATCTGGACCGAGTTCCTTGACTGGTCCCTTGCACGTGGTAGTCCAGTCCTGCTGCGGCTAAGCCACTATACTTCAGGTAAGTGTTCCTGTTTGCCTTGGTCTTTCCTCGTCTGTTTTTGTTGTATTATAAAGTTTGTTGTCTTGTATTGCTGTCCGTTCCACTTTTGATGTTTGCTCTTTTGCTTTCTTCCCTTGCATGTGATGTTGCCGGCCCAGCAGAAGCTGCGAAGCTTGAGGCGGCAGCCAGAGGGGATGAGGAACGAAGCTGCATCGATACAGTAGCTGGTAAGTTGTTAACTAGGGGGCGTGCAGGGTTCGTGGACGCGGAGTGCGGTGCTGCGGCCTTGGAGCCCAAGATCACTGGATGTCAGGAGATGAGTCTGCAGCTGAAGCGATGAAGCACCGGTTTCCTGGAGGTGAGTATGCAGGAGAACGCCTGGTTTCAAAGGTAAGTAAACTGGTCCAAGCAGCAGTGAGCGTCACGTTGCACGCGAGTGCACACTAACGCGAAGCACTGGCCTTAAGGATGGAGCATCCTATATAGCTGAGCATCTGAAGCCACGCCCACCAGGTTCAGCCTGCCTGCCATGCCCTGCCACACCTGATGAGTCAGCACATGAAGACCAGGCCTAGGGAGCCATACCCGATGAGTCAGCACATGAGGATGTTCTCTGGATTAAAGGCTTTCAGCTCCTGGAAAGTTCTTGTAAAATTAAAGCACTCCTGCACTGAAATAGTGTTCCTGCTCACATCTCTATATGAGCCTGGCGCCAAAGGCGCCAGGACTGAGTCCAGCCAGGGCCCCTCTGTTTATAGGTCCCAAAGGGACACAAGTGAGTCAAGTGACCCATTGCCCCCATCACTAGATGGTGTGGTTTGTGTGTTCTGGGGCCTGTGGCCATGACATTTAGCCTTGGGAACTATCCCAACCGTTGTGTATCCTTTCTTTTCCCCTCCAAGGTGACAACTGTAAAAGGAAAACAAACAAACCTCCTCCTTCCCCATGTCTTGCATGCTTCCCTCTTTCCCTCAAGGAACTTTCTCCTAGGTTCTTCCTTCCTCCCCAGAGCCATCTTTCCTCTTGTAGCCTCTTATAATTATCTTCGTCAACATGCATTTGTTCTCTTACATGAAATGGATTCCTTCATTTGTTATTGCTCAGAATGTGTCTGTTTTATGCCCAGGCCAGCAAGAGGGGATGAAGACCTCTCTCAGCCAGTGGTGGGAGGCCTACCACAGAGAAATGCAGTGCCCGTCCTAATCCCCAGGGGGCGAGTGGCAGTTAAGAAGGACCAATTCCCGCCCCCACCCTTGTACCAGTATACCTTTTGCAGTACACCTCTGTCTCGAGTCATGCCTCCATTGCAAGATGCTCGCCATTGTTTATCTGTTTTGTGTTGGGACACACTGATCTAGAAATCGGAACAAGAGTCGTAAACCAGCCCCCCTGCTTCAGAATACACAAGGCAGACGTTTGACCAACACACAGCCGCAGCAATGATTATCTACAGAGACGCACTAACTGAAGCCAAGACACGGGTGCTGCCCCACACTGCCCGTGCACAGAGAAGAAAATGTGACGAAGTACTGCATCCAATCCGGCCACTAAGAGGACTGCAAGCTGCTCACTGGCAATTCCAGCCAGCCTGCTCAAGTCCAGAGATAATTCCTAAACCACAAGGGAGAAAAAGGGGAGTGTTTCCCCGGAACACCTAACTCCGGGGCACCCAGGTTAGGTTTCCAAAACATGAACTGTTGCCTACCAGAACCGCCATTGTTGTTCTGCTGTGTTCTCTTGGGTATAAAGTGGACAGGGCTTTCAGTGCTACTTAAGGTATTTCCAATGTTTGACATGACCAGGGTCAGGAAGAAAGTGCCTGATTGGAGATAGACTGAGAACTAATACTAGCAAGATTTTTCAAAAACTGCAGCAAGTGTGCAGTATTCAGGCGAGGTGGAAGAGTTGGGCAATCAAGAGACCAGCAGTATGGAGAAAGGAGCGGTGAGTTGAGGAGAAGATTCTGGAAAAGGTTTTGTTAAGATTTCTCAACTCTGACCTGCTGGGCAGAGGTTCAGAAGGCTAGCCTAGTTTCTTGGAACAGGGTAACCTTCTGGACAAGCCAGACCAATCAAGGTAGCACTGGCGGCACTCAAGACTAGATCTCAGCAGGGGTGAGGGTGATTGAAAGTCCACAATGAGCATACACAGTAAACGATACCACAAATTACTCTGTCAGGTATATATATCAAAAATACATATACATTTATTGAAGGCCTTTTAAATCAAACACAAGATGAAAGCACAGCAATATTGAAATGAAATGATATTTTATTTATATCGCGCTCATACACAAGTGTTTCAACACTAACAATACTAACACAACCTTATGCTAGGGAACATATATACATTAACTATTTGCCTAAAGTTATATTAAACAAGTAAAGATCCACAACTTGTAACAGAAGAGGGTTAGAAAGTGCAATTATACTTTAGGCAATTCTTCAGCAACCAAAACCCTAACTAATAGGCAGTACAATCCCTACGAAGTGTGGAGTCTTCTGCTCAAAAGTACATTTAGCGCGGCAACGTTCGATCATGAGTTAAAGTACAAAAATGCGACTCTTCAAGGGACTGTAGTGTCTCAGGAAGTGGGGGGGGAGTGAGGAGATGAAGAATAGAGCTCCACTACTCGAGGAGGGTCTCCACAAGGGTGCAGAGCTATTTCTAGGAATCAGGAACAGGATGGTAGTTCAGACTATCCTTACAAAGGTGAGTGGCACTTGGGGGACAATCGTGCGTAAAAGTCTATGGATGCACCAGGGGCCACCGGTAAGTGTTGGAAGTACTCAATGACCCTCGACGCAATCTGGACCAAACTTTGCCAGTCAAGTCTTGTTCGCTTGCAGGTTCGAGTCCAGCAGTTGCACGTTTCTCTGGCTTTCAAGGACTCTGTTCCGGGACATCAGTCCGTGGAGGAACAGCAGCCTTTTCTCCGCTTCTGGGGAAGGGATCGGGCCAGTTCCACTGCAGGTCATCTCAGGGCGCAGGAGGGCACAGAAGCAAGGTACCCACGAAGATCAACACCTCAGCGGGGCGACATGAGTACCGCATAGGCTCGGCTTCAGGCAAACTCTCCTAATTCCAGACTTAGGAATGCTAGGTGTACGAAATCTGGTGCGAGAGTTCCTTTTACAAAGAGCTCATGGTTCCCAAAGTCTCAAGTCAAAACTCGAGATGGCAGCGATTCCAGATCAAAGGTCCTGTAGGAGCTGGTCCGTTCACTGGGCGGTCCAGGAATACTTCCGAAGGGGCTCGTTTGCAGGTTAAGCAGGAGGTGCCGAGAGTAGTTAGTCCCACTACTTCAATGGGTCAAATTCCCTTGCAGGCCTTCTGTGATCAATGAGAAACAGGGGCTCCGACGGGTCAACAGCGGGCTCAGGGTGCCAAACCTTCCAGCGGGTCACCAGCAGTTCCACAGATCCGTTTCTTCGTTTCAGGATACTTGGCTCCTATACTAAGTTAGGTGTGAAATCAGAAGATCGACCTGGAATAGGTCTAGAGTGCCTTCGCTTATCCAAAATCTCCTTTGCACCAAAACGAAGAGAAACCAACAGGAGATCTGCTCACATTCAACCATTCCAGACGTGGACCAATCACGGACCCAGTCATCCCAGCTCACAAGACAGCCTGGCACCCAGGATGTGTATTGGAACTAGGCTGCTCCAGACCACATCCTGGGTGCACACACACACACAAGGCATGCAGAAGCCCACACAAGCTTTGGTTTGTGCAGGGATATGATAGGATATATGGCATTTATAACACACCTATACACAAGTGTTTCAAGGCGCTGTTAGGACAGTTTTTCTGAAGTCTAACTAAGGGCTTCTTCAAAACCATTCAACTGAGGCAGTACAAGACTCCACTCTTAGTATAAGACCGTACCACCTGAGTACATGGTAGCGTAGTCAGAGCAGCTAGGCTTATCTTAGGAGGGAGAGAGGGCAGTAGATACAGTACAAATGAAATTGTCATACAGATGATCCAAAGAAACACTGAAACACTATGTATTGTAAAAATAAAGGATTTATTTAAATACAGGTAGGCCCAGATAAATCTAGGTGTTAAGTAAGTACTAACACATTATATGGAATCACAATATAAAACACAACACTATACTTGAAAGTACACAGACCCAAGTATAAACCTTATTTGGAACACCTAACAGTAGTTCTAGGGAAGTCAACACCTTGTTATACACATTTAGTATAGATCAAGCCTATTCTTTGGGAGTAAAAGACCAATGGTTACTTTTTAGATTACTTGTGGTAATACAAAGACAGTAGGCCCTTCCAGTTGTACAGTGACTCTTGGAACAAATCACATAAACAGTCAACTGGACAATATACTTTTGGTGAATAGTGAAACACTTGTTCTAGGTGCATTAAGAACCTATAACTACTTTTGTCATAACACACAGTTATACCAGGTGAGTAAAACCTAAGGATGTAATATACAATTACAGATGCTTTGGAAATCAGGGAACCCCAGATTGAGGTAAGCAATAACTCTGGTAACTTGTTTTGGATGGCACTCAGCTAACACAAGATAAGTAAAACCCACTTACTTTAACTTCACAATGAAGGGGAAAGTAAAACTCAATGTCACACTTTACAGAATAATTATTCTAGGTCGGCAACAACCTAATGTAGACTTACTAAGGACAGGCTAGCAGCAAGTCAGTGGAAGCAAGACCCAGTTGGGGGACACTCATACAGTTATCCTAACAGGACTAACCTGGTGATACCAACAGTTGGAGGACACTCATACAATTACCCTACAGGAATAATCTGATGAAACCAACACATTACTTTTCTAAAGAGGCACACCTAATCACAGGAGAGTAAAATACCTCTACATCTACTTTCTTTTAGTTGGCAAAACAGTGGCTAAGGAAGAAAAGATGTTAACCATACTTTTAAGAATAGTGCATCACACATTCAAGATCAGTAAGAACTTTTGTAACTGTTCACTTTGAGAATTACAGTTACCCACCAACTCTTTATAAGTAAAATACTGGATTTCTTTTCTAGGCAGAAGTCCCAATCTCTTCAAAGTCTTTCCCTTAGAGCATGACTGTTCTCAGTGGCAGAAGGGGGGTCACTAGGACTAGTGACCAACAGGCAGTGTTAGAATAAGTTCTATAGTAGCAAAAGTCAGAGTTCCTTAGGAAAACTGGGCAAACAGGTGAGTACTTTACTTCTAGGGTTAGAAGAGGGTCCAGGGGCTTCACAGAAGACACCCCAGCGGGATTCTAGCAGTGGGACTGGGTGCACTGGATGAGGGACCTCCCAATCACAGAAAACACCCCAGGACTACACAGAAATCCCAACAGGCTTAAGGTAAGTATATACCCAAGCCAACACAGTACCTCCGCAATGAAGAAGAGATTGCAGCAGGAGAAATTCAGGGACTGCAGCCAAATACCCGGTCAGTGGCTTCCTTGTCCTGGAGACTGAACACTAGACCTCAGAAGGGACTTTGCAGCAGGGATCGGTGAAGAAGGCTCTAAGCAAGATTTCTCTCGCGGCTGAATGCGGTTCTGCGGGTATGGCGCCTTTTCAAGGAGCACAGGCGAAGACAGAGAATCGCGGTTGAATTCTCGTCGTTTAAAAGGTCCAGCACTCTTGTGAGGGGACTTTTTGGACTCGATTTGTGTCTCTGGAGATAGACCAGGATGCCCACAAAGTTCCAGCGAGATTTGGAATTCGGAAGACCATGCACCGCACAGTGGCTGGAGGTCCCAGGGTATTGGGGTATTGCAAGAACGCAAGGTCGCAGCAACCTGTGGGATGGCTCAAAATGCAGGTCGTCTTGAGTCTAGTGGGTCTCACTAGGCTCTGGGTTTAGGTTGTCGTTTTTGGAGACCCCAGGTCGATCGGAAGGAAGGGCTGCAGCAGGCTCCGGTTACACAGCAGGCTATCCGGTCGCTGGAAATCATTCCTGCCGCTTTTCCTTCGTCATCCTCTTCGGTTTTCTGTTCCAGTGGACGACATGACTTCAGCTTCCAGGTTTCCCGTATTTATCAGGAACTGCAACACAACCTCTGCATTCTCTCCCCGCATTTTACAAGAAAGGGGCATCTGGCTGTCCAATTAGGACAGCCAACCCCCCACTGGGATTTGGCCCAGTTGAAGGAAGGCCTAAGACAAAGGAGGGGGAAGTTTTGGGCTCCTCCCCCACTTGCTGTGCTTTTAGACTGACTGGAGCCTGGGCGGGGTGTCCAGGGGACTCCCGCCAAAGACAAAACTCAAACAAAGGAATTTCCCATCCTGGATGTCAGGGGAAGGAACAAGAAACGACAAGAAACACTAAAATGGCAGAAAAAGAAGACAGGGTCATTTTGGTAAAATGAGCACCCTTAGGTGCCTTTACTGCAGCTGTGATTATAGCCCACGGTAAAGGTGCACCAAATGAGTAAAAGGTATCACTGCCACTAGCCATTAAGGGTAAGCTTGTCACTGTAACAGAATTGTTACAGTTTTAATGTGAAAGGGGATACATTGTATCTCCCCAGCACTCCAGGTTTCACAGAATAAAATGTAAAAGGGATCCCAAAGATCCTTTCTACCCTTGGGAACTGTAGTTCACTCAAGGTTAGCACAAGAAAGTTACATGGGGAGCCCCTAGGGCAACCCAGCAACAACAGGCACTTATTGCCAATAAGTTGTTAGACATGATAACTTTAAAAAGGCACTATGGGGAGTCTTAAAAATGACACCCATAAAAAGAGTTAAAGACAGGTGAGTGTGGAAAAAGGTTCCCACTCACTGAGGTATTAATGAAAAATATCCCACTAGAAAAGCAAAAAGTTCTGGAGTTGAACCAGAAAAGGAAGATTTACCAGCTCTGTGGAAATCTTACCCAACAGGCGCGACGAGGCAAGGGAGGGGCACAGAGGGAAGAGACAGACAACGATCTTGCTAGGCCAGGTGACATTGAGATCGCGTAAGTGCAGGTAAAGGGGCAAGGGGAAGTGTGAGGGGGGAGGGGAAGTGTAGTACATAGGATAAACAGAAATAGATACAAAACAATAAATAAGAACCACAAATAAGAAGTGCTGACAGCTGGTGGCAAGGGTAAGTGCAGACATCAGGTGTCAAGTGCTGGTAGGGGGCTGTAGGGATACAGAAACAGCCCCAGAGTGCAAGGGGGGCAGTGCAGGTGTGCAACAGGCGGGGAGGGGACCAGGGCCCGAGAACAGAGGGTATCCAGGTGACCAGTGTAGTTAAAATTTTCAGCCACGAGTACAGCAGGGCTGAGGAGGAGAGAAAGCAGAAGCAAAGTGGAAGGTCTTGAGGTGCTTCAGGAACCAGAGAAGTTTCTCCTCAATTTTCAGAGAGGCAGGAAGGCTGTTCCAGAGGGAGGCCCCAGATGAAGAAAGAGATCTACCACCAACTTGTGGCTTGGAAAAGCGACTGACCCTGAGGGAGTTGGAGGCGGATGAGCGTAAAGCTCAAGAAGGAAGTTAGGAAAAGAGTTCAAGGTATTGAGGCCCCAGAAGGCCTTGTGGGCAATGCATAGGGTTTTTTACTTAATCCTCACAGCCACTGGGAGCCAGTGCAGAGATTTCAATCCTGGAGAAATACGATCCCTGGGTTTGAGGCCAAGGACAAGTCTCACAGTCCTGTTTTGGATGAGTTGCAGAGGGTGGAGAGTAGAAGCAGGCAGATTAAGAAAGAGGCTGTTGCAGTATTCCAGCCTAGAGAGAACCAGAGCTCTGGAGACAGTGAGCTTCTGAGGGAAGGAGAGGAAAGGAAGAATACCCCTGAGTAGGTGTAGCTGGTAGTGTCACTTCTTAGAGACATTAGAAATATGAGGAGAGAAGGAGAGTGTGGCATCAAAGATTACCCAAGGTTTTTGGCCTCACAGTTGGGAGCAGGAAGAGGGCCAAGAGAGGCCGGCCAGAGAGTGACAGGAAAGGAGAGAGCCAGGAAAGGAGAGAGCGGGTGTGCCAATGAGGAGAATCTCAGTATTACTGGCATTAAGGCAGAGATCATTGGCCTGAAAATGAGCTCAGTGTCATCCGCATAGCACTGAAAGTTGGGGAAGAGAGCGACAATGCGGTGGGCAAGAAGTGCTAGGTATTGGTTGAACAGCCAGGGAGAGAGGTTACACCCTGGGGAACACCACAGGTACAGATAGAGGAGAGGAAGGACCCAAGTAAGACCTGGGAGGGTCGATCAGAGAGGAAAGAAGTCAGCCAGGCCAGGGCCTGATTGGTGACACCCAGGTTATCACAGAGACGGTTGAGCAGGATGGCATGGTTGACCGTGTCAAAGAGAGATCAAGTAAGAGGAGGCTAAAGGGGTGGGGTTGGAATCAAGGTTGGAGAGCAGGTCTTCACAGATGTTCAGGAGAGCAGTTTCCGTGCTTCTGGCAGCTCTGGAGCCAGACTGATGGTCAAGGAGGCAACCAACAGATTCCGTGTGAAGATTAAGCTAGGAGATGGCCAGCTTTTCCAGGAGTTTGCCCAGGAAAGGAGTGATGGAGACTGGGCGATAGCTAGCTGGGCAGGATGGGGCAGCTGAGAGTTTAAGAAGAGGGTGCACAAGCAAGTGCTTCAGGGGAGAAGGGAAGACTCCAGTGGCAAAGGAGTGGTTGCAGAAGTCAGCCAGAGCAGGAGCCAGGGTGTCAATGTGGTCCTTGGTGGTTTTGGAGGAAGAGAGGGGAACCTGTTTTGAGGAGACGTTCATAGATCAGACTTGTCTAGAAACCTTGTCTGGGGAGAACAGGGAAAGACAGAGAAGGAGGGACGAGAGGAGGCCAGAGGAAGAGCAGGGAGTAGAGGGAGGAGGGGGGAGAGGAAGAGAGGGAGGACAGGATGTCTTGAGTTTTAGAAATGAAATTAGCAGCCAGAGCCGTGCAGAGGGCCTGTGACGGGACAGGAGAGGTAGAGACTGCAGCAAGATTGGCCAGTTCCTTGCAGATTTTAAAGAGTTCGGCCGAGTTTGGATATGCACGACCAAATAAGGAATTTCCTGGGTATGCTCGACCTGGCCTGGGCCAAACGCAGTAAACACGGTTTGTACCATTTAAGAGAGTCAAAAATGCTTTAAAATTAACAGCTGCCACCAGCTCCGTCCTGGGCACACTTGTGCATTCACCAGAAATCCTTTGAGGGTGTCACAGGCCTTAAAAATGAAAGAGACCCAAGCGCACTGTACTGGAAGGTACATTGTGCACTGATAAAATGTTGGCAAGAAATGGCAACAAAGTGAAAGACTAAGAAAGACAAAGTCTCCCAGTACGGATAGTCTGAAGAGCATCTCAGTTTCCCCTTAACAAGATGAGCAAAAGCCCAGCGGAGTACAGAAGGGCTCCACTGGTACAAGTCAGGCTCTGATGGTCAGACAAAAGCAAAAAGTTGGGGGGTTCACAACTGGACGGAAAATTACACATAAATGGAAATCTTTCCCAACAGGTAAGGCATTGGCTATGAAGTGGAAGTGGTACTACAGTGTGAGTTAGCGTGGCAAGCATTTGTAGAATACATAGTGTAGACAGTGACTGTTAAGTGTATGTTTCAGAGTGAAAGGTGACTAGCTGTGTACAGGTAGTAGTGCGGAGTAACACCAAAGGGTTGAGGCAAGCTTTAGAAGGAGTGAAAGACAATGGTGGGAAAGGAGAGTCGAAGGAGGAGAAAAGGGAGTTGGCTGGAGTTGGAGGAGGAGCGTAGATAAAGTGCATAAACGGGAAGGGAGAGGAGAGTGTTAGCATGATAGATTCTTGAGTGAATCGAACAGGGTATCTGCAAGGCAAATTATCCAACACTGTTGTAGGGGGGCATCATATCACAAGTATGATACCGACAATGGGCACAATTTGTAAAACCTTTATTAAAATTGTTGGGGTTGGAGAAACTCCTAGTATGGCCTATAACTAAGATAGGAGCTGTCTTGACCATCAAATAATAAATAACAGTCCTAGTGGAGTCCGTCAAAGCAAAATGGCCTATGCTAACAAAACCTAATGCCTGCCCGATCTCTTGTACAAAAATAATGTAAAAAGGAGAAACGTATGCAAAAGGAAAAATCAGTGTTCAAACGAATAAATGTGGTTGAACCAGCTCTACCCACGTTACACCTCACAGAGTAATGTTGTCCCTGTAGGTAGGATGGCACACACTGGCTCGGATTCAACCTAATAAATCGTTACAAAATGTGGATCGAGTCCCGACTGGTCTTCCACGTTAAAGTCTCTTTTCTCCATCATGGGGTCTGGCATGGATTCACATGCTCATAATTATTCCACGTCGTCAGGCTGGGAATTCTAGGTAAAAGAAAAAACAGTTTCACTTAAAAACTGTATTTCTCCTCTAAACCAATAACTGTCCTCTGGGTCATACTGCCCCCATCGAATGGCAGCCATCTCCCTAAGCCCCGCCTCTGGCAGCCATCTTCAGATTTTTAAAGCACGCATCAGTGATGGGAGTCCTTGAGTTTGTTTCACGTTTTTCGTCGGAAAAAGTTCAATTTTTGTTTCAAAGAAGCCTGTGTGCTCTTGTCTTCATCTGCCTACAGCGGGGATCCATTGTCGGTGAATTTCCACACCCCTCAAGGGTGAAGATACATCGAAGATTCTACAAGGCTATCTGGGCCTATTTCACGCCCTTCGATCACGACAGAGGAGGGAAGGTCCCTCTTCAAGCCCTGCACCATATGCGGCCCACAGAATGTGTTGGTGGAGGACAAGCACCTGCAATGCCTCTACTGCCTGCACCCGGCACGCAAGGAAGCAGCGAGATATGTCTCAGTTTCTCCAAGAAAATTACAAAGGACAGGCTTAGTAGGCTGCCGGCATGGCTTAACACGGACAAGGCCTCTGACCCGTGCTTGGAGAAGTGTCATGCCTCATCCAGGACTGGCCGGTCCGAGGAGCGGTCTTCTAAGCCCTCTGAGGGTACCTCATCCGTGTTGGTCCAAGATAAGGCCAAGAGCCGCAAGTCAGAGTTCACCGGGTTTGCCGCAGAAGCAGTCCCAAAGTGGCTAGGGCGAGCTCAGCATCACATTCCGCCTCCATTGCCAGCATACCGTCAAGCTCCTCTTCAAAGATTAAGTCATCTACCCCGGCTAAACTATGGGGGGAAATCTGAGAAGTCGTGGACGGAGGAGAAGGCGGCCACGCAGCGCATGCAGGCTCAACCAGCACAGGCAAAGACCTCAATAGCGAGACTGTTGATGGCTACTACCAGCACAGCAGCTACGGGTGCTGATCCCTAAGATGGTAGCTCCCACAACTCAGAAAGCAGCCCTGCCCCGAAGGCGCAAAACCGCCACAGTGACTTTGGAAAAGACTGCAGGAACGACAGAAGGGGTGAAACCGGTCAAGTCCCCGGTACAAGGGCCTCAGGGGGAGAAAGAGGGTGGCGAGGAGGCCACGAAACAGGCCCCCCCAGGCCGTCGCCCAAATCATGGAGGTCTCTTCAAGGAAGATCAAGAGTCTTTGCATACAGTCCCCGAGGACGTTGAAGAGGAGGCCGACGACGGCTCAGGGCCTAGTTTTCCTGTTCGGTCTCCTCAGCCAAGAGACATTTCCTTGGATATTCTGTCGACTCTACACACCTTGGTGTCAGAGATCCAGATGAGAATGCCTCTGGCTCCGATACCCATTTTCTCCCAGGTCCCCGATCAGTATCCAGCAAAGAAGAGGAAGTGTCATCTGATGCCCCCATATCAACCTCCTCCGCCACGTCAGGCCCATTCTCCTCCAGCAGACCCAGACACAGGAACGGATACGGCCACAAAAAAGGAGATGACCAAGACGTTGTCGCAGTGGATGGTCAATCGCCTCATTTGGAGGCTGCGCATAGGGTGTCCCCACTGGATGAGGTGGGGTTGTTCCACTCCATGATCGCCAGGGCCTCCGAGCAATTTCCACTGGTGCCCGAGGAAACCAAGAAATAGGGCTTCTTGTATCAAAGGCACAAGGCTAAGAGGAAGACCATCATGGCAGTACCTTTTCTGGACGATGTTTGGGAAAAGGGCCAGCCCTCTTGAAGAACCCTTGTACAGCTCCAGCTCCAGCCAAACGGGATAGACTGGAGAAGAAGTATAGAGTCCTGGACTCTGCACCCAAGTGCCTGATGTTGCAACCATCGCTGGACTCTGTGGTGTCGGCGGCCGCCGTCTTCGGACCCTCCAGACAGTGAGGGGAGGAGGATGGACGCCATTGGAAAGAAGGTGATTTACACTGCGGCGTCCACTATCAAGGAGGCCAACGTACTGGCGATCTTGGATAGGTACGACAGGAAATTGTGGTACAAGCTAGGACCGATCCTGGCGTTCCTAAAAAGAGGGAAGCCCTCGCTCTCTTCCAGGAAGGGGAAGTGGCATTGGATAACGCCATCACAGTTGCATTGGACGTCGCCGACACAGGGTCATGGCAAACGGGGAACAGTGTCTGCCTTTGTCGACAGGGTTGGATGAAAGCCACTAATTTCCGTCAGGAGGTCCTAGCCAATGTGCTGGACATGCCCTTTGATGGAGAAAATCTCTTTGGGAAGGCCTTCGGCAAGTCTCTCCAGGACATCAAGAGGGATACAGAGACAGCCTGTTCCCTGGGCACTCTCCAGTAGCACTGCTAGTCTTCTTTTCACTCCTCCAGGGAGAAAGTCGAGCAGGTCTTGAAAAGGATTCTCCATGTCATACAGACAGCCTTCCAGATCCGCAACGCAAGAAGCCTACAGAGGCCTACGGTAGTGCAGTACAGCGTCACCGTTGCAAGCAGGGAAGTACACCAGCGCCGAACCAAGACTGAAACACCAGGACGTCGTGCCCCCACTCGTACATCCCAGTGGGAGGCCGAGTGATGAGGTTCGTCTGCGAGTGGAGAAAGATAACCAATGACAGATGGGTGCTGGACGCTCTGGCCCAAGGAGACACCCTGGAGTTGCAACGCAGGTGTCCGGGGTTCCATCCGGTTCCTCATCAGGAGCAGCACGTCCCTCAGCTTCTGGAAGAGGTACGAGCCATGCTGCGAAAAGGGGCGATAGAGCTGGTTCCCCAACGTTTCTGGGGCTCCAGAGTCTATTCCAGATACTTTCTAGTCAGAAAGAAGACAGGGGTTTGGAGGCCAATCCTGGACCTACGACATCTGAACAGATACGTAAAGTCCCAAATGTTCAGGATAGTCTTGTTGCAACATGTGCTCCTCCAACTGGAAAAAGGATACTTATTGACGTCGCTGGACTTGGAGGAAGCCTATTTCCACGTCACCATTCACATGAAATATCGGATGTTTCTGCGTTTCGTGGTGCAGGGCCAGCACTACCAGTTCAAGGCCCTACCTTTTGGCTTGAAGTCGGTCCCCAGAGTGTTCACGAAACGCCTGGCACCAGTGGCGACCCATCTACGTCTACAGGGCATACCCGTATACCCGTATCTGGACTGGCTAATACATGCCTGCGCGAGCGAGCTGGCCGACGGAGGCGACCGTTGGGCTATTGACAGATATTGGATTCTCTGTCAACTATCCGAAGTCCTGCTTACAGCCATCGCAGAACGCGCTGTTCCTGGGCGCCAGACTCAATATGGAGTCTTGCCTGGCGTCACCCTGGGAGGAGAGGCTGGCAGCCATTCAAGGAAAGATGCAACAGCTGTCATCGGCACGCAGACGGCTACGGTGCGGGCCATCAAGTCGTTACTGGGCATGATGTCGTCCTGCATCTACCTCGTATTTGCAGGTTGCAGATGCGACCCTACAGGAATTCCTGGGCGCCCGCTGGATACAGGTGATACAGAAGCTTCACGGACAAGATACCTCTCAACAAAGAGTACCGACGGGCGATAGAGTGGTGGGGAATCCGCTCCAACATCGCCCAAGGCATGTGAGGAGAAAGATCTGCATATGAACATCCTGGAGCTATGGGCAGTGTTCTGGGCCCTCAAGTCGTTCCTACTATCACTCAAAGGCCACCATGTTCTACATCAGGAAGCAGGGGGGCACTTGATCCCCGGCGCTCTCCAAATAAGCATAGGGCTTGTGGCACTGGGCAGTCAGGCAGGGGATGCTCCTCGTCTCTCTCCACCTGGCGGGAGTCCAGAACACCATTGCAGACTCCCTCAGCAGGGAACTGCATTCCTGCCACGAATGGGAGCTTCGTCAGGATCATGTGGACCGCCTTTTCGTCAAATGGGGCAGACACCAGATCAATCTGCTTGCGATAGTGGCAAACTCCAAATGCCAGAAGTTTGCCAGTAGATTCCACCAGCCGAGGAGCCTGGGGGACGCATTCTCCTTCCTGTGGGAAGGGCTCTTTCTGAATGGGTTTCCTCCATTCCATCTCCTGCTACGAGTCATCAACACACTCAGTGTCAATGCAGGAGGATACTCATCGCTTCGGCGTGGCCGAGGTAGATCTGGTATCTGGACATTCACAGTCTGTCAGTGTCGCCTCCAGATAAGTTGCTGGTGGTTCCTGATCTTCTCACCAGAGAGGGAGGCCCAATCCTTCATCACAACCCAGGATCGCTGAACCTGAGGGCTTGGCTCCTGCAGCCTTAGAGTTTGGAGGTTATGAGTTGCCAGCGAACTGCAGGGAGGTCCTCGCCAAGGCCAGAGCATAGTCGACCTTGAAGTGCTATGGCCATAAGTGGAAGCGTTTCGCTACGTGGTGCCGGTCACAGCAGATTACCCCTCTGAGGGCTGAGGGTCAAGGAACATCAGATCCTTCCATACTTGCTATTCTTGGTGAAGGCTGGATTGGCGCACGCCTCCATCAAGGTGCATCTGGCGGCTATCTCCCACAACACCGGGTCCACAGGAAGATCTTTGCTTTGGTCCCACTGACTCGCCAAGGAGTTTCTCAAAGGACTTTTCCGATCTTTCCCGCCAGTGAAGGCTCCAGCGTGGGAACTCAACATGGTTCTGACTAGGCTCATGGGGGCCCCCTTCAAGCCTATGCATCAGGCCCCACTAAAGTTTCTCTCATGGAAGACGGCTTTCCTTGTAGCCATCACCTCTGCCAGACATGTAGGTGAGATCCGGGCCCTAACATGCAAGTAACCGTACCTGACTTTTCAAGAGTCGAGGGTGGTGCTGCTTACCCACCCCTCTTTCATGCTAGGCGTTTCTCGTGCCCTGAAGTTCATGAACTTTTGTCCAGTGAACAATGTGAAGGCCTTGTCAAAGACTTCTATTTCGAGCTGGCTCGCCGGCTGTCCGAGAGCCCACGCCACCAGAGCGATCGCTGCGACAACAGTGTTCTTGTGTGGTGTGGCCCTGCTAGGCATCTGCAGGACTGCTACATGTAGGTCCACGCACACCTTCACAAAGTTCTACTGCGTCGATAGGGATTAAAGGGAGGAGTCCAGAGACGGCCAAGCAGTGCTACGTAACTTGTTCGCTTGAGGCGAGTCTGTCCAGAGAGTTAATTGCTTCTGTTGAGTGTTGCCACCTCCCGTGGTTGTGTTATTTTGTATGGCTGTGTATTTGTTATTCATGAGCATGTGAATCCATGCCAGACCCCATGCTGGCTAAGGTTTAAAGTTACTTACCTGTAACTATTGTTCTCCAGCATGGATGTGTCATGGATCTGCTTGCAAACCCTCCCTCCCAACTCTCGGCGGCTCTTCATGGTCAGACTGCCACTTAACGGGCTTACCAAATCTGAAGTTGGCTGCCAGAGGAGGGGCTTAGGGAGAGGACTGTCATTGGATGGCGGCAGTATGACCGTGAGGACAGTGATTGGTTCAGAGGAGAAATACAGTTTAAGCGAAATTGAAACTTTTTTCTTTTACAGAGGATTCCCAGCCTGACCACGTGGAATATTCAAGAGCATGTGAAACCATGCCAGACACATGCTGGAGAACAATAGTTACAGGTAAGTAACTTAAACCTTCTTGATTTCCAAAATAATGTTTCAACCAAAAAGTTCACAAAAGGTACCCCCTGGCTCAGACCTCTCAGACGGGGGCTCCCTTCCCCAAGGTTATTTCACTTCGGGCCTCCCTCTGTTGGGCTCTGACCACTACCCGATGTTGAAGACTTTCAAATGTGAGCAGCTTTCTTTACTGACCACTGCAGTATCATTTTGACTCAAAGTTTACAGTTCAACTTTCACTCTCCCCTTCTCTAGGAGTTTAAACCTCTTTATTTCACTGTTGGTGTTCATTCGCTTTATCGCTTCAAACAATTTACATTTCACTGAGACTTTCGAGTGGGCTACTGCCTTTCGCCGGACTACTCCGTTACTAAGTATCGCTGGCTTCGCAGCTGTCTTTTACTTCAAAGTTCATTCACAGGTAAGCCTTTCCTCGCGTCTCATTCCCACGCATACAGCCTTCACTTGCAATATAATGTTGCTACTTCAAACTTTAACACACACCGGTCTTTCAGATCGGTTGCCAACTTACCAGCTGTGTGCGTCCCTTTCTTGGTTTCGCGATTCACAATTCAAGGTTAGTACCACAGGCTTGGCCTCGCCTCCCAACTCTGCCGTTCACCCAGGAGGGTCGCTGGTGTCCTAGAAAGACAATGCAATCTTCACTTATGGGATCTGGCCTTCTCCACGTGTCTTTCACAGCCTCTCAGATGCAATGACTTTTGCTGCTCTCGTCCCTTGGTCTGTCGCTCTGCTCCAGGTGGTTTGCCATCATCCAGGAAGCCCTGCTCTTACTCGTGTTCCGCCTTACTCAGAGTGTATCTTTGGGTTCTGCCTTTTATTCATGTGAGGAGAGCTAATTGGTATCAGGTGTATGCACTTTAGTGCCTGACTTTGTCTGACCCGATTAGCGGGACATGTCCAGTATGATAAGTGAACGTTAACGTTGTTACTCTGTCACCCTCTACCTCGGACCAGTGTTTGTGTAAAAAAGAGGGGTGGGGGGAATTGGGACCTCAGAGCATCCTAAAACATAGGATGAGTTGGATAAACAAAATAGGGGGGAATACCGCGTCTTACCATCGGCTGCCTGATACTCACTCCCAAAAGACCCCTCACCCAGGTGATCCTCCTGCACTGGTGCACCCCCAGGAACTGAAACCAAAGACGATGGCCGTGTCCTGGCCACCTGGATGACAAGTCCCCCAAGGACTAGTGGGTGAGACACTTTTTGGTTTCGCACACTGTCTGATAGTAATCACTGGATAGAGAGTAGGGACTGTCTAGGAAGTCCCTGAGTGAGTCTAGTTAGAAAAGGCATGCTTCCTCTAAGTCATCATAACTAGTATAAGGCAGAAGGGGTTAATTTCTATCTACTAACCCGTGGCCGTGGAGTCAGTGTTAGGGAGAAGGTGCTTTTCCAGACAAGGGAGAGTGAGGGACTGCCATAAGGCCCATTGACAAATCAAGAAAATCCTGTGAACCATCTGAGCCTTGTGATAATTGTCGTAAATAGCATCTGTTATCTCCCCAGTGTTTTTCTCTCATCATCTATTCTGGGTCAGCTATGCCTTGAGGGTGCTTCAGACTGTTTTCGACTAGCTTACAATCAGGTTGCAGTGTGGTGTTCCTTACAATTTCTCTTCTTTACTCCTCTGATATGCCATATCAGACATATATTCCTTCTTACCGCTATAATTCTACAAATTATAGTGTATTCATCATCTGGTAATGATCCCTAGCATCATGGCCACCTCTTTGGATGTCCTGCTTGAAATGGAGGCCAAAAAGAGACACCTATTTATACCTGATGTCTCTTCTTTTCAGCCCCATGGCAATTGTTTCCAGTATTCGTCTTATTGCCAATGTCAACCGGGCAAGATCTTGATCATTTGAACAGTGCTGCCCAGGAAATGTACTCCTTCTGCTTTGTGATCTGCAGCCAGCACTACCTCCTTGGCCATTAAACTGTGGAATTTCACCACTGTCATGCGGTGACAACGTTACCCCTATCCCTAAAGGGCAGGATAAACGTGGTAAAGATGAATTCCATGCCCAAGCTTTACCTGGCAAAGATGCTCCCCTGTAGCCCCATGCCTAAACTCTACAAAGAGCTGGGCACTGCCATCTCCAGGTTTATATGGAGCGGGAAGCAAGTGTGCATGCGGACACCTATTCTAACGGCCAACGAAGAAAACCGGAGCTTGGTACTTCCATCGTGGAAGAGCTACTACCAGGCCGCACAGATCTGCTGGGCAAAACGTGGTTGAATGCGGGAGACACCACGAGCTGGAAAGGAATAGAACTAACCCTGATGGCCCAGCATACTCCCATCAAAATCCTAGCAACTCCTCTGACACGGCTCCCACCCTGTATCAAATCCATCCAATATTGGACCCGACACTAACACAATGGCACAAATTGCACTCCAACAGGGAATTGACGTGAAAGTAGCGCCCACATCAATGAGCGTAGGTACACTGATGGCACAGTGTGGTCGCAGGTTAGGATTATGGATTCATGAGAAGGCCCCCAAATAATACCATTCCAGGCCAGTCATCAACTGTTGGATCTCAAGACCGGACACTGGCTACAGTATAGGACGCTCTGTGCTTTAATTTTACAACACACCACTGACACTTCCCATCAAACTCCCGAGCCCCATGCAAACTGGAACAGCAACAAGACGAACACCCCTGTCTCTGCACCTTTTATATTATGAGCATCCCAAACAATGTAGATAGAAACAGAGCTCAGGCAATGGCCTGGTCTACCAACCTCGGCCTCACTGTTGATGCGGGGGGATGTATACGACTACTTTTCAGCCATACCGGGGACCTCTGTGAACATTACAAATAGAGAAATCCAATTTAAGACAATTCAGCGCACATATTATACCCCGGCCAGACTGCATAGGGTGGGCCTGATATCTTCCCCCAACTGTTGCCGTGGATGTGCAGACATGGGTACTATGGGGCACTTATTATGGTCCTGTCTAAAACTGAAAACTTACTGGTAACAAATACATAAAACAGGTGATCTCAAGCTTCCCAGAATCTGACATATCTTTATCTCCCGATACTATGTTATTTGGGGCCGGCCACAGCGACTGGAAGTCTGATACACTCATTTGCAGGGTCATAGGCATCACGCTTTTCACCGCCCGCAGGCTTGTGGTCATACACTGGAGATAGCCCTCTCCTCCCTCCGTATTACAATGGACAGGGCTACTGGCCAAGATCTGTATACTAGAACGGGCTGCATATAAACGGCAGAACCCCAGCAATAACACAAGGGCGGACAAGCTCTGGGAACTACTAGACCCATTCACTTAGGAATATTTTGGAGGACTAAAGATGTATGATGCCCCCTCGCCCCCGTCATTGTGGTACCACCAGCAGCTGAACAGACCCCGGACCAGATTGGCGAAACAATCACACTGTAGTCCCAATATCCCTACACCTGATGACCTGCGCCCAATATCCATAGCAACGTCACGTCCATGCATAGCCCTTATCCAGACTGACATGCCCTAATAACTAAGTATGAACATGGGTAGGTAGAGGGTGGGGGCGGGATTAGGTTCTGTGTTTGCTATTACCACGAGGAAAACTACCAGTATTTCTGGCGGAGGATGCCAACATGAATGTAATGTATGTACCTCCAATAAGCGGGAAGGGGTGACCCGTAGGCACCCTGATGTTATGATTTATTGTTTGCCTTCTTCATTTGGCAATTTATTTTATGCTAAATGCTGGAAAATCAATAAACAGAATTAAAATAATAAAATAAACATGGTGGTGTGATGCCGGGTTGGGGATCGGATGCAAAATAGAAAGAAAACCAAGACCCCCCCTTCCCTCCCTCCAACCAGACCCGGTGTTCTCCTCCCCCCCCCCATGAGCCACCCACAACTGGCCCAAGTTTCCCCTGTACTCCTACCTATCCCTTACCCTTGCCCTCCCAGACCTCCCTCCCCTACGGGCAACTCCCAACTTGCCCATTGGAACCCCCCACTTCCACAAAACCATAAACCAAAACCAGTGCTGTGCTCGGGTGCTAGTGCCTGGCCAAGCCTGCGAGGCTCCACCACCTATGGGTGGTACATGAATAACAGGCAGCCTGGTCTAAGAAACTAAGGTGCCAGTGGTACCCCCTTTGCTATTCATGCTTCGCCCCCTTTCCTTACGACTGTTCTGAGTTCCATCATCCCCCCCCCCAACCGCGGTCTCAAGCCTCTTCTTGGGGTCTTGGATTGTTATGGGGAGGACGCCTGCCGATCACATAAAAAAAAGAGCTTGCTGCCTCCGGCGATGTAAAGAATTGTCTCTTCCCATCGTGCTGGACCTTGAGTTTAGGCGTCTCTTGACCCCCGCAAGGTACCGTCGTGAAGCCTGCACTGCCGCCGAGAAGTCTGGATATATCTGGATTTGATCCCCATCGTACTGGTGATCAATCGTGTCCCGGTCCCTATAGTTCAGGAGGCGAACGATGATGGGGTGGGAGGCCACTCCAGGTATTGGTGAAGCCACTGGTATACGGTGGGCCTTCACCACCACGAACAGAGGGGAGAGCTTGGACCCTCCAAAGAGCTCCTTGCACAAGGCTTCAACAAATTCCCTCATCTTGAGCTGCCCCTGCCGTTCTCTAATTCCCACCAGACAAATATTATTCTTGCGGGCCCTTGCTTCCGAGTCCTCATTTTTGGCAGTTACCAACTTAATCTGTACCTCGAGAGATGACACCCTGGTGACAAGGGAAGCCGAACCATCCTCCAGCCCGGACACGGTTCTACCTCATCCAAGCGATCGCCATGTTTGTCTAGCCGGTTTTGCAGTAGGTCGACCTTGGAAGAGAGCGAGTCTAGTTTGGAGTCGAGCCCTCCAATGCCCGTCTTGAGATCCAGTAGTAGTTCCCGGATGCCCACTTCCAGGATCAGGGCAGCTCCATCCACCATCGCCACCGCTGGTTCAGGCGTCTCCGCCTGGTGTTGCAGTTTGGATGTCCTGGAGGAGGTCCCGCCTTCGAAGGTACGTTTTCGTTGTGTTTTGTCGGACTTCCCCATATTGAGGGAGGCCCACCTCGGATCCCAGGCTGTTAGTCGGGTGTGTCCCATCTGAGGGCCCCATTTCAGGGTATTGCCAGTAGCTCATAAGGCCCGACACTGTACATGGGTTGCCCGGGGTCTCCATTGAAACGCCCACCCAGGGCTCCGATTGCACAGAATGCTCCAGCCATGTAGATGAGGGATCAATCTGGCGTGATCACGGGACCCCAGAGCCTCCACTGGTGTCGTGATGTGGTCCCAAGCAGCAGGGAGGGCAGTAGTGACGTTGACCCCCTGCGCGAGGAGAATGTGATAACTGAGTCACACCCTCAGGGTTGGCAGACTGTAGAGGAAGCACTATCAGCAGATTATTATGGAGAATCCATCCCCAGGGGACCACAGTCGTGCAAATCTGGCCCCCAGACCCAGTCTCGCCTAAGCTCCGTCCTCCGGAAACAGTCAGTGCCCCAACTCCACTCCTAGCTACTTCAACTGCCGGCATCTGCACCGGGCGGCCTCCAGATGTGTCTCAGTGTTGACACCACTCTTCCCCACTGTCCGGGTACAGGGAGGGGTCACGGGGCAGACAACGCTCTCCAACAACGTTCCCACCTGTTGTCTGCGCTGACCAGTGGCCCTGGCTGAGGCTTCCTCACACCAGGAGCGGGCTCCAGACTGCCTCTGCTCCTTGGCTGTGCAGCAGTACACTATAGTATTTCTTCCAGCCCATTAGGGCCCGCTGGCTCACCGGAGCAGCCTGCCCTCCTGTCCCCTCCAGCAACAACCAGGCCCACGACCCACCAGGTGTCCCCCGATAACAGCGTCACAGACCGGGTCATCTAGGCACTCCGGGGGGGGGGGGGGGGGGGGGGTCGGGTCCCCGCCTCGCCCGATGTCCTCCACCTTCTTATTTCCCCATCCGGGTTATCTGGCAATTGCGGGCCGCATCGTTGGCCTTGGGGCCGGGCTCCAAAATGCCTCAACTCCTGGGCTTGGCAGTGTCGTTCTCTGGCACTTCTTCCCTGCTGCTCCTGTGTTTGCTCCACATGGAGGGGCGTTATATTATTTGTCCTTTCAGTGGAAGAAGCCGGGCCCGGGGCGCCCACAGTGGTCCACCAGCTCTCTTGCCCGCCCACGCAACTGTAGAGTCCGCTGCGTGGGCATAGCAGGGTCCTCGGCCACTCCGGATTTTAAAGTATAAGAGGGGGGTCTCACATACTGCTCTTCAAACGCACCAAACTGATGGTTGAGGCTGCCTCAGAAGCAGCTTTTTACACATTTTATGGGAGCCCTAGCGCGGGAGGGACTGCCATCCTGGTCGGGCTCTCTAGCACCCTTCAACATTTTATAGTCTACTTTGTAGAAATTAAAGGTATACCACTACTAGATAAAATATACGATTCACACGCAACCTTTCTTTAAAGTAGATTTCAAGGTTTAAAGATGCATATAAAATTGTATTCCGGTATAAAGGCAAAGGATAGAGTTCAAGCCTCCTTTGGGAAACACAATTAGGCACACGCAACCTCTCTGATGTCATTTTCAGTCTTTATAACTTGTATTGTCAAGATTAGGTATTCAGAAATTGTTCTATCAGCATTCCTTCTCCTTAATTAGGGACACGCAACCACTCAGTTAGACAGCAGCAGTCTTTTAATATGAGAACAATGGATTTCAGTACTTGAGCTTCTCACACGAGTTTCAGGTCTTTCACATAATACGCGAGTGCTACAGTTCCATTGTTAACAATGCTTTGAATGCAACAAGCAAATTATGCCTGCATAACATCAATAGCGAGTCAATAAGTATCTGGATATAGTTAGCAGGAAGGCTTGCGCAATGTGTTAGAACGGTGTGCTTCACTCACTGTCTTCTGTGACACTTGCTTTTTTCGGTTGGACTGCTTTCCCGACTTCCATTACAACCTCTACTGCTTCTGGCTCGCGGGGAACCCACACCCTTCGCCTGAACAGGTGTCTCGGTTCCGGCCACTCGATTTCTTTTGTTCCAGAGACCCTTCGCTCACCACTTGCTTCTTGCCTTAGTCTCCTACACGTCGACAGCACAGCATTCACGGCAATCAGGCTCATATGGGTAAAACTGTTTCTCATGCACGCCGTCCTCGCATCCTCTGCACTTCAGATTTGGGGGAACAAGACTCTCTCAAAACTAGCAGGTGAAATCTGCTGTCTCCACGTTCCGGCATCCCGCTTGTTCTCCCATTTCTGCGTGATTTGCCAGCCTCTTGCTTTGTCTCTACTTCTACTGCTACAGCCTACACTCCAGCCAACGTTCCAGCTCCTTCCACTCCTTCCTTCTATCTGCACCCGAGTTATGCCTCCCAGGACCAGCAATCATTTTCAGGTGTGGGCTATTCACCTCAATTGTCTGACTACCGCAATGGCTACTAGGCTTGATTGCCTGACTACTACATCTATATGCCACTTCAGCCCTCTTCCTTGTCTCAGTCCTTCGACACTTGACGTTTCTTTTAACAAAGTTAGGTTTTTCAACTTCTGGAATTAGACGAACAGCCATCAAGAGTGCATGATTATGGGGAATGTTGAAGTGGTGACTGGTCCAGGCTTCCTGGTAGACCCCCCGCACCCTATGTGATTCTCCCGCAGGATACCACCCCCAGGGTCGAGATCAGGAAGCATCTGCCTGGCTCTGGCCACATGAGAAGGGTCCCAGAACTGATATCTTGCGAGAATCATCTCTGATTCTTCACAGTGCCTTCCTGAAGGGGTTAGCCATCGGCACTGTGGTCGTAAAAGGCAAAGGGGCAAATTCCACAACCCCCGTCTGTGGGAGTCTCTGATTGCTGCTGTTGGAACGCCATGCCAAACAGTGTTCCAAAGCGACCTAGCAGTCGCTTTGGAGGACTGCAATTTTTGAAGGGACAGGTCAGTTTTAGCCTCAAATAAATTGTTACCATCAAATGGTATACCCAGGAACATTTCCTGCACATCTGCGGTGAAGCCATTAGCCCACAGCCAAGAATACCTCCTCAATACCATGACTGTGGTGGTCATGGTCCTGGCCACAACCCAGAATTGAGGATCTGGTTAGAAGCTTCCTTGCTGTCTTTCACATTAGCCTGGAAATCCTCACACATATCTTTCAGGGAAATCTCAAGCCGCCTCTAAAACGGCAGACCAAGGGCCAAAAGAAAACTTGGCGAAGCCGAACCAAAAACCTTTCTTCCCCAGGCATCAAGTCACTAACTCTCCCTGACCCTGCTCGCCATGGTCGCCTGGACCACAATGCTCTCAGGAGAAGCATGTGTCGACAAGAACAAAGGTTCCGACAGTGCTAGCCGCCCTATGTGTATTTGAAAAGTCGTGGCCACGGTCGGTTTGGACCACAGCTCCAAAATCAAAGACCCAACTGCTGGGTTAAAGGTCAGGGGGTCATCTTTGAGGATGGCCTTTAGCCTGAACTGCACCTTGGCCCTAGAAGGGCAGATAATTGTAAGGTATCTACCCCCTTCGCCATCAGGCACTGGAAACCGGTCTGAATTTTAATCAGAGCCGAGCAGGGAGTATGTCGAACTCTGCCAAGGTGTTCAACCCACTTGCTTCCTTCAGGTAAGCTGCGGGGTCTTGCAAGTTACCATCCTCTCCTTAAGATTTCTCAGGGATGTCCTTCACCTCCCTGGGGCACAAGGGGTCCATCCTCAACATAAATGTCCATAAACTGAAAAGGAGAGGTGGTTCATTAAGAACTACTTTTTTTCGGACACACTCACACTGTCCAGATGGCTGCCTGGTAGTAACCAGGCTACTTCTCCCTTTTCCCACCCCTGTGGCTCATTTCGGAATAATGGCCTTGATTAACTGGGATTGGTTTTCACCATACTTCCTCAGAGTCACTAAGAACTATTTATAGTATTTACCCTGTTTTCCTAGCCCACATTGTGGGAAAAGCTGAATAGACAGTGCCTAACAGGCACCCAGCACCGGAAGGTCCCTTCCTCAACGCCAAGATAAATTTCATATAGATTCTGAAATGTCTTCATGAGTATTGTTTGGTATTGGTTAACATGTTTTCAGGGTGAGTGGAACGTATTCGTGCTGGAGAGCCGACTTTGTCACTGCGGCTAAAACTGCTTCTTACCTAATTAAAACCTCAATTTGGTCTTCCTGCCAGTTAATGACAGTGACAGAGGTATGCCAAGACTGTGCAAGTGGTTAGCGATATCTGTGAAGCCCCGAACAGCTCACAGCATTTTCATTATGTATATCATCTAAAGTGTGTAAAGAGACAGGCCTTTTTGCTGCATATGCAAAATAGCCAAAGTGAAAAGCATGGGTAGCCATACCATGAGATTTTAACTGGGTGCCTTATGCACGTGGCCACTTTTGAAAGAAAGCCTCTACACATAATTTTTTACTGGCTATCGTTGGCATAGTAGGATACCTCAGAGAGTTGAATTTGAAAGAAATAACTCAAGAAGCTGCAAAGATATCATTTGTTCCAGACCCCTTTGGCTCCCCATCTGCAATTGTGCTACTGGGTTGTTCCTGTTGGTAATCAGTGCTCTGGCTTTTGGGCACCTGTATGGATATCTTGACTGTCCATAATGTTGCTGACGATTCCATTCATCCACTGACACATCCTGAAGGCAATTACGTTTTCTATTTGCACTATTGTTCTTCTTACTTCTAGCTCTATATTCTGCATAACAGCTTTTTGAGAAATTGTGAAGACAGACCAGACTCCGATTTGTGACTGGCATTCAGTAATAAGATATTTTCAGCAGAAGTGATCCGTTACTTGACTGTGTCAAAAGGGGTTTCATGTGCTTTCCAGTGATTTCTTTGATCTTAACTTCTGAATCTTTCAACACCACATGTCATGAATCGTAGGGCTCTAAAGCAAACAACTTCGACAGAACGGAAGAATGCATCCCTGCATACTACACTGTGTTAGGCAGAATCCTGTGCAGTTCCCTTGGGGACCACTGCAAGAAGATTAAGACTACAGGAGTAAGCAGTAAACCCAATTGGTAGCAGTCTGCACCACCCAGATTTACCTGGTATCTGTGGCTGAGCAGTCAGACCTCTCTCAAGAAGAGTTAGGCAGTATATAGAGGATACACAATAGGGCCAAAAACACAGTAGAGCAAGCAAACACTGACCAAATCTTGGTATCAAAAGTATATAATTATTTATTTAACACACACTTAAGGAAATACACTAGCACTATAAATCAAAGCAAGTTCAAACACAATCAGAAAAGTATACACACCTCCCCTTAAGAATTATTAGACAAGTCTAAGTCAAAACACCACTATTTGTAAAAACAGATGCAAGCGCGTAACTTAGATGGCACGCCAATAATTCAGTTAAAGGGAGAGAAAAAGGCAGGTCATGAAAATAAAACAGTTCCCAACACTTTTATAAGACCAAAACAAGTTAGTGAAGGCAGAGTCTACTGTAGAGGCAACGTTCATATGCCAGGCTCACTTTAAATGGAGCAAGGTGAAATGTGCCCAAGATCACACAGTTTAGAAATGCATTAAAGTCTTTGTAAAAATGTTCAAAATAGGTTGGGTTGATTCAGAAGGTAAAGTTAGAAGGTCTGGGGGCCAACCCAGTTGGAAAGCCAAGGATTTAAGGGTCACCTTTAGCAAACCATAGAAAGGGAGGCCAGGTGGAACACAGTACCTTTAAGGCTGAGGAAGCTCAAGCGGTGGCAGTTGTTCCTGGCAGCGGGTGCAGTTCGTGGTTTCGACCAGGGGAACAGAAGATCTCGTCGAGGAGAAAACTTGGAGTCGTTGCACTGCCCAGGGAAGAGACCAGCCGCGGAGTTCATTCGGTAAAAAGGTGCGTTCCTTTTATTCGCAGTCACAGTGGTGAAGCTTGGCTATCCGGCCGCCGGGGTGCTTGGCACTGGCAATTCGACCAAGAGACGTCCTGGAAGGCGAAATGGCGAACTGGTTGATCCCACCAGCTCAGAGGAAGAAGACTCTTTCAGCAGAAGATCTTCTCTTGTCGTCGAGAAAGTGGTGAGGTCGTTGCAGCAGGGCTCCACCAGTGGTGTCGTCGTTGCAGATGGCTCAGCTTCTCCCCTCTTCGGATTTCTTAGGTCCTGTGGCGCCTTCTCAAGTTCCAGTCCCAAAAGCCCTGCTTTTATGCAGAAAAACCCCCATTCAACAGCCTAGCTGTCACTCATACATGCTAAGTGGTGAGACGGGCAGCTCACCACCGGGCCAATCAGAACAGAGGGCGACTTGGGTTGCTAAGGCAACGCAGTCCAGGGTGCCAATTCCCCCACCCACACATCCTGTGGAACCCAGACAGAGTGGCACCAGTTGGAGGGCTTCTGTGGAGAAGCCTGCCAAAAAGTGGAACAAAGGGCCCGACCTTGGTTGGCGTTACAGAGACGGACACAAACGCCATTTTATAAAAGAGTTCTGGCGAAAAGACCCAACCGGTGATTTTATATTAAATAAATAAACCGGCGATATCTTTAACACTGCACCAAAAAGTGGTGCGTTTAAAATCGATGGGAAAATCCCATAGGAAATATTCTGGTGGAATATTTTGCGTGGTAACCACTGCTACCAGCCAGAAACTCGACAAGGGGGGACTGGACAGTGCCCCCTTGGAAACAGACCCAAGGGCAATCGAATTAACCCCTTCCAGTACTTCCACAATATGATGGTTTGTACTGGTTCTGTTCACAATTTTGGATTAGTAAAGCCAATGGTGACTTAACATGCCCTGGGAGACAGTAGTCAGTCCCAGGGTATGGAGTCTATGTTTGGGGGTCACTATGACACCCCTGTGTTACTGCACTGAGGGTGCTGTGTAACACATACATTAAAACAGATGATACCCTATGGAGTAAAAAGACCCCATAGCCCATAAGCACACAGTAAGTCAAAGACAAACCTCAAATCATGCCCACGAGTGGGAGAAAAAAACAAACCCCAAAAATCCAGCAAAGCTGCTGGGGGACTCACTAGGTTTGGGAAATTAGCCTCAGAAGAGAATTCTCCATAACACACTGCAATATGAATGGATTCAAAATCGTTTAAACTGCTGGGTTGGTGCCCTTTTCCCCGATAATGTAGCCTCAGGTTTTCCTGTGGCATCGGTCCTTTTAAGTGGGGGATATCTGTATAGATTTGACATTGGCCTCCAGATCTAATCGTCCCAAGTCTTGCCCTTCAAAGGGTTCTAGATGAGCCCTACAGATGAGCTTCAGAAGAAGTTGCAATACCCTTGGCTTCTGTTACTACATTGTTTATGGGCAATAAAATGCAGATACTAAAAACACTAATGTAGGTGGATAGGGAGTAACAATGTAATTTTCTCTTTTGATAAACAATTGTTTAACTATTGTTGTGCTACTTATCTTGAGATCTATTTTATCTGTGGGATGTTTGCCTATAGTTGATTACCTATGGATTGGGTGGGAGGTTTTAAATGGGATATATCTCGCCTGCCATCAGACATTCCACTAAGCTGCCGGCACCGCCAATAAAGAAAAGAGAATCTAGTTCGGAAACTTTTGAAGCTATGGGATACCCAATGCCTTGAACAGGCATCAAGCTAAATCATGATAAGATCTTAAAACTATCCCTGCTGATGGAGAAATTGGCAAATGACATCAATTTCCCTTTCATTGATCACTCATGAGCAGTTAGCTATACTCACCATGGTACTGTAGAACTAAATGGTCATAGACACCATCATGGCCTCAAAAGGAGGTCTTGTGAAATCGGAATGCTGAAGATTCATCCCACATTTTGATAAGAATCTCACCGATATTATTTTTCACATTGAAACATCTGTGGCCATATTGCACAAGGAGAATAATGACATTACAATTGTTAATCAAGCATGCTTTCACATTTTTGAGAAAGAAAACTTAACACCTTGAAAGTTCATGAAAAGCTTTTACTAATTAAGACCTGAGAAGAGATCGATGAGAAAGACACAGGTCTATGTGGATTGATCATCTAAAGTATTTGGAAATGTGAGGCTAGTGGTCGTTAGCCTCAAAGATGGGATTCTTGTGGAGGAAAATTTCAGTTGTATACAATGAAGGTTTAACATAATGTAGCGATTGTAATAGAACTCAAACCAAAAATAAGAACAATATACTGATTTAAGAGAACTAGGCTTTCTATTCAATGACGTGGTCTAATATAGTTAGAGAGACTCAATTTTAAATCATATATGCTTGCTGTCAGAATGGAGAATCGAACCTTGGCTCTTTGGAGCATAATTGCCTGCTAGCTTTCTGCAGCCTCAGCACATGTTTAATTTACCTTGCTTACCTTGCCAGGAAGATGTTTTTGATTCAAGTTAAACTCTTAAATCAGAATATTGTTCTTATTTTTGGTTTGAGTTCTATTACAATCGCTACATTATGTTAAACCTTCATTGTACACAACTAAAATTTTCCTCCACAAGAATCCCATCTTTGAGGCTAATGACCACTAGCCTCACATTTCCAAATACTTTAGATGATCAATCCACAAAGACCTGTGTCTTTCTCATCCTTCTCTTCTCAGGTCTTAATTAGTAAAAGCTTTTCATGAACTTTCAAGGTGTTAAGTCTTCTTTCTCAAAAATGTGAAAGCATGCTTGATTAACAATTGTAATGTCATTATTCTCCTTCTGCAATATGGCCACAGATGTTTTAATGTGAAAAATATCGGTGAGATTCTCATCAAAATGTGGGATGAATCTTCAGCATTCCGATTTCACAAGACCTCCTTTTGAGGACATGGTTGTGTCTACGACCATTTAGTTCTACAGTACCATGGTAAGTGTAGCTAACTGCTCATGAGTGATCAATGAAAGGGAAATTGATATGTCGTTTGCCAATTTCTCCATCAGCAGGGATAGTTTTAAGATCTTATCATGATTTAGCTTGATGCCTGTTCTAGGCATTGGGTAGCCCATAGCTTCAAAAGTTTCCGAACTAGATTCTCTTTTCTTTATTGGAGGTGCCGGCAGCTTATTGGAATCTCTGATGGCAGGCGAGATATATCCCATTTAAAAACTCCCACCCAATCCATAGGTAATCAACTATAGGCAAACATCCCACTGATAAAATAGATCTCAAGATAAGTAGCACAACAATAGTTAAACAATTGTTTATCAAAAGAGAAAATAACATTGTTACTAAAAACACTAATGTAGGTGGATAAGGAGTATCTGCATTTACTATTGCCCATAAACAATGTAGTAACTGAAGCCAAGGGTATTGCAACAGTTTTCTTCTGAAGCTCATCTGGAGGAGCACACTTTGAAGGGCAAGACATGGGACGATTAGATCTGGAGGCCAATGTCAAATCTATACAGCTATCCCCCACTTAAAAGGACTGATGCCACAGGAAAACCTGAGGCTACATTATCAGGGAAAAGGGCACAGACCCAGCAGTCTAAACGATTTTGAATAAATTCATATTGCAGTGTAGTATGTACCTGTCATAGATGTGGAATACGTCGGAGGAACCAATCCCTTCGAAATAATTCCTAGTGAAGTCATATCTTCGTTTAGCTAGCTTGGGCTCTATATACTGAAAAGTCTATATAGGTTGTTGTACAGGGTGTGGTTGCAACAGCTTCGGAATTGTTTGGAGATCAATTAACCTGCATTGCGAGTTATCTGTCACGGCCCGGTGGGTATTAAACCAAGTGCATTCTTTGTCCCATTGTAAAATTGGTGATTTCTAGAAAGCAGAATATGGGAGCCAAGTACTTGTTAGAATATGAATATATGTAAAATCTTACCTTCAGATGCAGATTGTCTCTCTGGTTCCTCCTGCAGATTATTTCTCACTTCTTCAAGCTCATTCTCTGGATCCACTGTACTCATTTCATCAAGAGGAGACTCAGAACGTGGAGCAGGAAGTACAACATTGTTATGATCCTCCTCTTTGGAAGAGAGCCTGTATATAATAAGAGTTTATAATGTGAAACTTTGAAAGTAATGAACGCTGTACATTTTTAATTCTACAGTACTCAAAAACATGTTTGACTATTTGTAACTTTTATGTTTCTTTGCTTGTTTCCAGTACACGGAGTATGGTACACTGTGGCCTGCAAAAGAAATAGTGTGTCATGAATTTCTGCAGCCATATTTAATTGAAAACAATATAGCCACATATAGCTTATGCTGTAAAGGTGTCAATGCGGTGGATTCATTTACGAAGCATAATATGGATTGCTATAGCAAGTGTTAAGAGAAAAAGGCTTGCAGCTGATGGAGACGTTACAGCAGTAAGGCAGTATAATGATGTGAAGTTCCCGGGAAAACACAGCACTAGACACTGGTGCAAATGCTCCATTTAGAATGAAAAATATCAACACTAATACATCAGCCTAGTATCACCATCGTCTTCACAGTGAAGCAACGGAAGGTTTAAGGAAAGAAAAGTAAAGTGCATTCTCTGAATGTCAATTTCAAGACCCATCTACTTTGCTTCAAAAGACATCTCCAAAACCTACCGTCTTACAATTAGCAAGTGCATAAAATGGTTTTGAGTATGAGAACTCTCGACAATGGCACTGTGTGAACGAGTGGTTAAAACATACACTAGAGGGTTATCATGGGATGTTGGGTCACTTTCTCTTCTGCTGCCAGATAGCAGGAGGTCAAGCTTGTAGGTGTCTGCACAACGATTAGTTCCCAAACCATACTTTTATCCTAGCAGGATACAGCCCAACAAGCTTTACAATATGGTTTTAATTTTATAAAGCATGCCCCTTTTGATACACAAAGTTGAAAGTGTTAAATGAAGCAGTTTTAGGACAAAACCTCAGAATTTGGTAGCCCAGAAGCCATTGTGCTGCTCTTAAAAGGTGTGATTTGGGCTTCAGATGGGCACAATTGCAGAGTTACTCTAAGGATAATAACGCATGCACCTAGGTTTTTCCGTGTATTGCAAATCTCACATGATTTGCACATGTCTCAGAGCTTACTGTACCACAAGCGGACCATATAGGTCTTCACCACTTGGAACATATGTGTATGCAGTGCCATGTGATGTAAAAAAGAAAATGAAATCCAGGACATTGCGCCCGATAAGGTGAGAAACATGTTTATTATCAGGTCAGCCCTTAGGTGAATACACGTGTTTCGGCCCTTCCTGGCCTTTCTCAAATCAGGGCTAATACATTCCCTTGTCGGGAGTCATACATTCGTCTACGTAATTTCGGAATTATATTGGGTTAAATCCCATCAACATGAAGATTCATCGGTCATACGCGTTGGCTCTAATGAAATCCCAAAGATTTGCCATGCTGCCAACCATCACACAAAGTCTAGGGGGGCGGGGGGTGCTTTCAACGTATAAGAAATGTAAACAGGTAGGCAATACAGTTTTAAAGGTGAGTAAAATATTTGGCTACTTTGACAGACCAAGTGCAAGAAAGCTTGTTAATACAACAAAAAAACCTTCAAATGTAGTAGAGAAGTATCACATAACAAGTGTAAATTGTTCGGTTAAAAGGGTATTATTGCTGAGCTCGGCTAGATTCAGTAAACAAGTATTAATATACACGAAAGTCAAAGTTTAGTATATCAGGAGCCAGAGTCTTGCCCGGTCTAGGCTCCCCATATAAGCAGTGGAGACGCAGAATTACTGGCTGGTGTGGCTGTTGAGAATATCCCGGAAGCCCAGATTAGGCTGCAACTCTTAATTTCAAGAATTTTGCAACACTCATTGTGTAAGGAGGCTGGAAAGCAAATGACATCCCAGAGGTTTCAGGGCAGGTTTATTTTTCCCCCCCGATAGATTCAGCCTTTTCAGGTTGTGGACAAAGAATGGAGTTGAGGCCTAGAGCGAGTGGTCTGGTGTAAAATTTAGAAAAAGTGTGAAACAACCCTTGTTATGAGTCCCGCTCAGCTCCTATTTCTTTGAGAGTTACAATTGAATTGTTAGTGTCTGATCAGCAGAGAGCGTTGTTAAATAGAAATAACATCTTGGCTCTGTTATTTGATATTCAAAAGCTCAGAATGATAAACTCATCAGATTGATATTATTGATGAGCATAGGTTGGACATAGTTAATATATTGTCAAGAAATGTTAGGGACTTTGTTTGTTTATTTAATATAGCGCAAAACCAAACCCGCAGGTAGCCGGGCGCAAACATTACAAGTATACTTGAGAACTTAGTTACAGTGACATACGTAGAAATAAGCAGTGGGAACAGTTCAACAACATTATCATCTGCATGTGCTTATGCAGTTGAAGCCGGGTGTTTGGAAGCTGAAGAAATAGGCGGTGGGACCATTCAGCGACATTGCAGTTTGAGTGTATTTGAGCAGTTGAGTGCCAGGTGAAAGAGGCAAGCGAAAACTGAGTGGCAATCAGCCACAGGAAGTAGTAACAGTGGGGTCCAGGGAGGTGGCTGGATACTAGCAGTGGAGGTCGGGGTCCTATCAGAAGTAGAAAACGTTAGGCTGATGTGCTACCATGTTATGTCTAGATTAGATTGGGAATTACAATAATTTAAGAGTCGGTTTATTCCAGGGTGTAACAGTATTCCCCACAAGATTTAATGATAAAATGTAAATTTAACTGTGGTAGTTGAGCACGTACGCAGAGTGGAAAACACTGGTAAATTGCTTAATAGTGGGGATATGGACTGGTGGTAGCTACCAGTGGATTTGAACAAAAATCCCTTACCAACTCTGAGGTAGGTAGTAACATCTTTAATCAGAGTACTACCATAGAAGTCCTCTCCTAGAACACTAGATGTAATGCCCAATTAACTAATAGCGTGGAACTGGCCAGCACATTAAGATAATACTCAGTTGTTGCCCTGCAGGAAATTTGGCTAACCTCTATTGTGTCCTAGGATGGTTATAGCATCTCCCAACAAGTTGCAGTAAAGGGTCCCCTGTGTCATCCATCTGGGGGACTCTTGATTGTGGTCAGGAACTCCCTCGCATGAAGTCTGAAGAAGTCTCACTCTGGTATGTATGGTCTACTGGCTAATTGGTACGTTATTAAGGATCAGTCTCAGACAGTTAATCTATTAATTATCAATGTCTACTGGAATTCTAGGAGAAACCATGTATCATCAATTCTGCAGGAGTGGTATTTAAAAGCTGGAGAGGGTCAATTGTTATTGATCAGTGATTTACATTCAAATTTGTCGTCTTGGGGGCGTGACCAGCGACCGACCGACCGACCGACCGACGTGGCTGTGAAACTCCAGAGCTCCCACCCCAGACCGCATATCATTCTACTTTAATCCTGCAGGAAAGCACTAAAATATCACTGGGGCACCCCAGCGTAGACCGGAACATCCAGAGAACCTGGGTAGAACGGTGAGGAGGGAAAGGGGTCGATTCCAACCCTTTTGACCGAAGATCGGAGAGCTGACTCTGCAAGAGCAAGATGGCAGTGGGTGTGTAAACTTTGGTCCGGAGGACCCCAACATCGGACACCCACTCAGCCTTGTGACACTGCCTGCAGGCAAGCGCTGCACCACCCAGACGATACTGGGGAAGCGCAAGCAGGTGCGGGACAAAAGCAATACATCCACGGTATGAGGGACGCGACCAGCGGAGTGAACCACACATCGCAATCCAGTAGCAGATGCTGTCTACTGGCAGAGTGCAGACCCCACAGCAGGTGCCATGTGAAAGCAACACCTTAATGGAGTGAGGAACGCGGCCAGCAGAGTGTACGGGCACTGCTAACCGGTAGAACGTAGACCCTGCAGTGCAGGAAGAGGGTGACAGGCAGCGCTGACAGAGCTGAGCTGCCATAGCTATACTGGCAAGCATCTACACCAGCAGCAGGGAGCGTATCTGGAGACATGGAGTTAAGCGCCAAGGAGAAATCCCGGAGGAGGGAGAGGAGAACCTGCAGTAGATCAGAACGAAGCGGGAGCAGCGACAGGAGAAGCTAGAACACCGGCGATTGGCCGGAAGCCCGCTTAATATCACGCAACAATGGTAAGCTTGAAGGGAACCCCCGGCCACCGGGAGGAGGTGATAGCGTGACCCAACCAGGAGCCAGAGGTCCCAGGGAAATGAAACCAACGTAGGATTAAAGGCAGTGGACTGGCCAGAGACACCAGGAGAGGGGTGCAGTACAGACCGCCTGGGGGACAGAGGCCTTACAGGAGTGCAGTCAGAAGGACAGCAGGGGGAAGCAGAACCTGCAATTTTCCTCCGGGTGCCATGCAGCACACAGGAAGGCGGAGGGAGAGGAGCGGAAAGGCAAAAAACAATGCAGCAACCTTAGAGGAACACAGAGGAGGTGAGGAAGGAATCCCGGTAGAGAAAGGACCCGGCTGGCCCATGCTATATATATATATGAGGCAAAGCAAGGAGCAGTGGCTGTTACCAGTCCTGGCTGGGAACACAAGCAGCAGGCGAGTGCGAGAGGGAGGGACTAACCTGCCCACTAGAACCAAGTGAAATGAATCAGAGCACGAGAGGAACCGTGGACCCACCAGGAGGTCCACGACCCCAACCCGGATCCAGCAGCGCCAACTCACGGATCACAAAAACGACAATAACACACACTAATGTCTAAACCAGGGAAGAAAAAACGGAAAGTACCGGGAGCCTATCTGATAACACTGGGGGGTACCAACTGGGGGGGTACCAACAGCTGCAACGACCCCCAACTGGAACACTATGCCCAACCCATATCTACTGCAGAGGTCAAAGGTAAACGGCAAGGGAAACAGAACTGGGTAGCGGTAACAGATCAAAGAGCACTAGAGACTGTATACCATTGTTTCATCGACAGTCATTTTTACAACATTTTTTTTTTTTACGATTTCACTTTGCCGAAATAATTCATCTAAATATTGGGGGCGGGTGGGAAAGGGCAGATAAGGGGTTTAGGGTATCTGGAATAGTACAAAAATAGGTGGGGGAGTGGGTTTTGGGGGTGCAAATAAATGAATACAATTTCGATAACTTTTTCGGAAAGATTTATTTGTAAAAATACAAGTCGTAAAAATGACAGGCGATGAAATGACATAGAACCCCAGAGGCAATACGGGTGGTCTCCTCCCACAAAGGTTCACAGGGAGACAGTGAAGAACAAAACCAAGAGAGCACCTAGCGGGAACCAACAGCTGGGAGAGCACAAGATCAGAGATCTGAGAGGAACCGCAATCTGCTCGGGATCTCTGAACGGAAACTATGGGGAAGGGGCAGCAGAAAATGGATCCCTACACTGCCAGCAAACAGAAGCCCACTAAGCCAAGGGCCGAGACACTGCGACATCCGAAGTGGAAGGAGAAGTGAGGGTGGAGTCACAATGGAAGAACTGATGGCAGCTATACAGGATGCTAGATCATTTCTGGAGGGCAAGTTCCAGAAAGTAGGAGTGGATGTATCACCGGTGAAAGCTGACCCGCGCAAAGTCAGTGAGAGGGTGACGGAGGTGGAGCAACGGGTGAGCACAGTGGAGGATGATCTGGCCAACCTCAAGAACCAAGTGCGTGGCCTAGTGGGTGCAAGATAGTGGATTTCGAAGGCCGATCCAGCAAAATAACATCCACCTAGTGGTGGTCCCGGAAGGTCAAGAAGGGCAGAGTACTGCGCTGTATGTGGAGAAACTGATCCTGAAATTTCTGCGACCCAAAGGTCTGTCGAAGCTGTTCACAGTGGAACGGGCGCACAGAGTACCCGGCAGACCGCCACCTCCGGGAGGACAGCCCAGAGCGATTGTAGCCAAACTGTTAAACTACCGAGACAGAGGCACAGTATTACAGGTGGCATGCAAAGCTGGGTACATGGAATCAGAGAATGGCAAAAACCTAATCTTTCTGGACTTCACACAGGAAGTACAGAGGAGGTCCTTTGATTCGGCCCGTAGAAGACTTCTGGAACTCAATCTGAGGTATATGACCATGTTTCCAACAAAGCTTCAAGTGATGGAGGGAGGCAAATCCTTCCTATTTACTTCCCCACAGGAGGCATGGGACAGGCTGAATAGGAAAGCACCGACAAGAGCACCTGGAGGCGTCGTGGACTAACAGCCAGGGGATAATGACAGTGGTAGGGTGGAGAGTCAAACGGAAACAACCAAAATAGGTGAGGGTGGAAGGCATGGTCTGAGGATACTAATATTGATATTTTATTTCTATTGCGCTCTTACACAAGTGTTTCATAACGCAACAAGGCAAGGGTGGGGAGGTGAACAGGGGAGAAAAAAACAACAATCTTACTAGGCCCAGTGACATTGAGAACGCGCAAGTGCATAGGGGAGGGGGAAAGTGCATGGAAGGGGGGAGAGGTGGAAAGTGTGGAGCAAAGGAGAAACAGATAAATAATATTAAATAAATAATAAAGGCAACAAACAGTGGTAGTGCAGCCAGCAATTGGCAAGTGCTGGGTTTAAGGCAGCAGACAGGGTAGGTCTGATAAGTGCAGGAAGAAAAAGGGGGGGCTGTATGGGTACAGCAAGGGGTGGCTCGGGGGCAGTGCAGTAGGGTGGCAAGGTGAGCAGGTACCTGGGCCTCCGAGGACCAATGGTGGCCAGGTGTACGGTGCAGAGAGTACAGATCAGCAGAGGAGAGGGGGAGCAAAGGCAGAAGCAAAGAGGAAGGTCTTGAGGTACTTCCGGAACCAGAGATGGTTCTGCTGAAGTTTTAGAGTGGCAGGGAGGCTGTTCCAGAGCGTCTGCATGATTTTTCTGTCGCGGAAAAGTCCGCAATGGAAAAGTTTGCATGAGAAATGTGCGAGCCACAAAGGTTTGCACATTTCCCATGCAAACAGACATTCAAAACCCCTACATACCCACCCCCAACAAACAAACCCTACTTACCTTCTCTTCGCGCTGAGTCCCGGCGGCGCCAGTTCCCTTTTACTTCCGTATTTTTATTTATTTATTTGGGTGTGCTGCAGGGGTGTCCCCCGCAACACCCCGCTCACTATACCACACAGTATAGTGAGCGGGGTGTTGCGGGTGACACCCCGTAGCCCCTGCAGTTAGTACTTACCTACAATGCTACCACCGAAGGTTCGAACTATTGGTGTTCGAACCTTTGGTGGTAGCATTTTTCCGACTTTTTGTACGGCCGGACCTTTTTTTCGGTCCGATCGTACAATTGCGTTCCAGAGAGAGGCCTTTGCTGAAGAGAGATGTACCCCAGCCCGTTTCTTTAAAAAGGAGTGACCCTGAGGGAGTTAGAGGTAGAGGAGCGAAGAACTCGAGAGGGGAGGCATTTGCGGAGGGATAGCTAATATGTAGTACCGATTTTCAAAAAAGGTAACAGAAAGGACCCTATGAATTATAGGCCAATCACCCTGCTCGATGTGGACAATAACATTTTCTGTACTTTAATTTTAAGGGATTTAGAAAAATGGGCTCTCGAGTCTGGTCATATGAACACATTTCAGTCAGGCTCCAGATAATCTATCGGTACTAACCTGAATGGCCTAATCTTAAATCTGTTCCAGAATAAGGCATGCCTTCCTAATGCACCTAGTTTATTTCTTTGTTTTGTGGATTTCTCCTTAGACTTTGATGCTATTAATCGGGGGAAACTTTGGGCTAAGCTAGAGAAGTGGAGTCTCCCGGGAGGCCTCAAATATTTTGGTGCATCTGCATTCCAATACCAAACTGAGGGTTTGCTTGGATCATAATGGGGCACTCTCTAAAGAAATGTATACTTCCAGGGGCCTCTGGCAAGGGTGCATATTGGGAAGACAAAATCTTACTAGGCCTAGTATCATTGGTATTACCCAATTTGATTGAATTTTACTGATCGAATGGTACATCCGACCGAATTCGGCCAGTACCATTCGATCGATAAAATTCAATCAAATTGGGTAATAAATGCCGAGCATGGGGAGCGGGGGTTGCGAAGCGTCCCTCGCTTCCTGAAGATTGGAGGTAGGGGACGAAAAATAAAATGGGACCCTGCGGCGTCGGATCCGCCCCCCGTTGGAGGGACTGAACTGACGCTGCAGGGTCAAGAAAGCCAGCAGCCGAGGATAAGTGGAGGGGGGGGGGGGAACTACTGGGGGGTGAGGGGAGACAGATTTGCAGAGTTTGGCCAATGTAAAATTGCATTTGTGGCAAAACAGAATACGGTCAATTCCACTACAAACAATTCTGCCACTGCCAAGTGCACAGACAAGTAGTGCAGGGGACAGGAAAGGGGAGAAGTGCACCCAGAGCAGCAGAGCCCCGATATAAGTGCAAGGAGGGCAGATCCTCCCAAGGGAATCACACCCAGGTAGTGCAAGGTAGGCCAGGCAGCAGGGCAGGAAGGCCAGCAGGTAAGTGCGAGGGACTGGACAGGGGGGGCCTGGTGTCCTGTATGACTCATAGGAACACCAAGCAGTCAGTCAGCATAACGATGCAGGAGGAGGGAAGGTTAGCAGAGGAGAGGCAGAGAGAAGGAGGAGGGGAAAGGTTAGCAGAGGAGAGACGGAGAGAAAGAAGAGGAGATAAGGAAGGTCTTGAGGAGCTTCCGGAGCTTAAGGAGATCCGGCTCAAGGCGGAGAGTGGCATGGAGGCCATTCAAAGGAGAGGCACCTGCAGAGGAGAGAGATATACCACCCAGTCTCTGCTTGGAAAAGCGATACGCCCACTAGGAGTTGGAAATCGACGAGCAGTGGGATCTAGTAGGAAGGTACTTAGGAAGAGAGCATTGATGATAGTACGAGCCCCAGCCCCAGAAAGTCTTGTGGATGATGCAGAGGGTCTTGAACTTGATCCTTGCAGCCACCGGGAGCCAATAGAGGGATTTCAGAGTAGGAGAGATGCAGTCACTGGGCTTGAGGCCAAGGATAAGGGTCACTGTCCTGTTCTGGATGAGTTGAAGAGAGCGAACGGTAGAGTTAGGTAGGTTAAGAAAGAGGCTGTTTCAGTAATCCAGCCTAGGGAGAACCAGGGCTCTGGAGACAGTGAGCTTCTGGTGGAAGGTGAGAAAAGGAAGAATGCCTCTAAGGAGGTGCAGTTGGAAATGGGACTTTTTGGAAATGTCTGATGTGTGGAGAGAAGGAGACGGAGTCGAAGGCCTCAGAAGAGCATAACACAAAGTTAAAGGAAACGGTAGGGATCAGGAGGGCCATGGGGTCCAGGTAGAGATTGAAAAACCAAGAGGAGAGGATAGAGCCCTGGGGAACACCACATATGGAGAGTGTGGTGGTGGAGAGGAAGAACCCAAGTTCAACCTAGGAAGGGCGGTCCAAGAGGAAAGAGGACAGCCACGCCAGAGCCTGATCCATGATGCATAGGGTATCTCGGAGAAAAGTGATCAGGATGCTGTGGTTCACCATGTTGAAAGCAGAGGAAAGGTCAAGGAGAACAAAGACAGAGGGAGAGTTACAGTCAAGGTTAGAGAGCAGATCTTCATGGATGCTCAGGAGAGCAGATTCCACGACTCTGACTACTCTGAAGCCAGACTGATTGCCACAGAGGCAACTAACGGCTTCAGTGTGGAAAGTTAGCTTGGAGATGGCCAAGTTTGCCCAGAAAAGGAGTGATAGAGATCGGACGATAATTTGCCGGAATGGAGGTGTCAAATGACATCCTTTTAATGTAATTCACGCAACTGGGTGTTCCAAGACGTTTGAATGGCCTACAGAGGTATGCCAGGCGAAATGACTAGTCATTAATAAAAAAATAAAAAATCCATGACTCTCCTGCTCTCAAAAACCTTTACGTGGCATCTTGAGAAATTAAAGCTGGATACTGGTGACTATTACTTATACTTGTGAATTCCCATTTTTACTTTCCCAAACAAGAAGGCCCTGTATACTTATTTGAAAAACCAAGATTTTGAAGTAATGCACCCTAAAATGTGAAAGATCCTCTACGAGTATAGTCGGTTTTCTGTAGAGCCTGTAATGAAATATTTAACTACAAAAATAATACCCACATTTATTTACGGCCGTAAAACAATCCTCTGGTTGACTTGGAATGTGATGGAAGGTTTTGAAGCCTCGTTATAGAGCCATGTCCTACATTCACCACAGTGTGTCCCGAGGGCAGTCATTAGATCTTAGCTGGGACTGATCTCTTCAAAAGCAAGATTAATAATGGCCGTGTTGCTCCTTTTTAGAAAAATGGTGTCACCTTCTTGTGATTCTTTATTTTTAGAGCTGAATGTACTTTATCCAAGTAAAAAGAATTTGTTTAACCTGTGCTGTATGAGGTGCAATGAACATTTAAGAACTGTTTAGTGTAATCATGACAAATTAATCCAGTGTCCTGAGAAGGTTAAATCAAAGTCATGGGAAGCCGATTGGATTTCAACGCGGGAAACAATTGAAACCGACAGGCTATACCAAGATCTGCTTTGAGATCATAGGAAATGGGGTTCTCTCCCGCTTTATTTAAAGAACTTTCCTAGCATGCCTTGGTGGCAACAATTTCTTAGTCTTCGATTGAATTTCATCTCAACACACAAAAGTTTGCGATTTATCTGGGGTCATCAATTGCCATTATGTTGGCCTCCTTAAGGTTCCTGAATCAGCTAAACTTGATCCAACTATATAAGCCGACTGCCTCCAAATAAATATTGGAGATTACCCCGAAGAAGGAGTTGGTACAAAGAAACAGTAGTGTAGATATTTATTTATATCTTCGAAGGGTGTAATGTGAGATTGTTATGGACATGTATATCACTTATATAGTTCTAATGAGAGCAATACTTTCTAAGGAAATGTTATGTATGAACTTCTAGTTGGGATATTTTTGATAATTTGAATGCAGTCTTGTTGATGTTTTTACAGGGAGGGAAGTTGTTTTTCATAAAGTTATCATCAAATGTCTCTGGTTGTACATCACCTAATGACGACAGGAATAAGGTTTTTGAAGTATGACTTTTTTGTGATGCTTTAGAAAATATATTTTACATAATTGATTTGTAAAGATGTAAATACTGAAATTGTTGTGAAAGATTTACATTTTTAACCATAACACAAACAAAATACACCAAATATAACTCCCATAGAATATAGCAGCTGATTTTTTGACATCTTGGAATACATGACATAGGTATTGGCTACTTTCAGTGGGTAATAAATGGTGTGGTGTGTGTGTATATAATTCAGGTGGAGAGTGACTAGAATCTTGAAACCAGACATTTGTATCCCTGTCGTCAGCCTCTAATTAAGGCTTTAGGCATTTCCTGAGACGGGAAACCTAATAGCACATTCTCCTGCCTGCAGCCCCTTTTTCTAAAATACACAATTTGAGTGTGGCCTGTTAATTTCATTCAGGTCCAACTCTAGACAGGAGGCTTCACAGAGAAACACTAACTCTCCCCTTCAGAAATCTCAAATTAGGGGTCATCTCCACCTATATGATGCATCAGCTCCCAAAGGTGGTCCCATGCTTGTATTGGGACTGAAACATGAAGCTTTTCACAATACTTTATATACATGTTTACACGATATTTACAACTGCTCATATCATATGATTTTCTCATGTCAAAAAGTTAATTTGATGTAACAGTTTCTATTATTATTATCTATGTTGTACAGTGGAGATGTGTGTTGATTCAGGTACATTTTGACAAAGGTTAATAAATATTGCTGCACATTCATGTTTATTATAACGGAACATGTATTTCTAACAAGGTGTTGGTCATTTAGACTTTGGGAAACCAATACAATTTCTTTTATTGATTTAATTTGTTTCACACAGGGCTCTATTGCTGCTGAAAGAGGATAGAGAAACCTACCAAAGGGCCAGAGAAGGAAGGATGCACAGGTAACCAACAAGGCCAGGAAAGAGTCAGAGTGGTGGTACTTGGGAAGAAGCTAAGAGGATAACTCGGAGGCAATACACTTATCCTGGGAAAAAGGCTATGCTGTGAAAGATGGATTCAATCCCCTGTTGAGTGCTTAGAAACTGGAGAAGTCTGGTGGGCAGTGCTATGTAAATCTATATACACTGCCAATACTACTACTAATAAAGCTGTGCACACAGTGCCCCTCCCTGCCCCCACCTACTCGAGATAGACACCAGTGACAAATTAATGGGCAAAGGGTGTGGAAAAGGCTTCTGGACAGAGGGAAAAATGGACTAGATATGGTGCAGAGCTATCAATTTTTCTGCAGGTTGTGTACTGGTTTCCGATCTGAGGGCTGCAGACAAAGCCCCTGTGCACAGAACAATAGATCCAGAAATTCAGGCGCAGACAGCAGATTCCCAGAAGGCGACCCTCAGGGTGGTGGATTGCACGACAGTAGCTCGCATTTACCAAAATACGGGCCCTTTGGGACAGGCCAATGATACATCAGTGAGGACAAAAGCTGAAGGACAGGATGCAGGCGGGTCCCTCGAGGAAGGCCACTGCAGAGACTAGGCCAAGATGTCCCATGAAGGGGCAAGCACATAGGAACAGCAGCAAGCTGTTCAGTTTCCAGCAGGTGCACCCACTTCCATTCCAGTTAAACACCTTCCAAATGTTTCTAGGTGTATACACAGATTTGCAGTATCAAAGGATCTAGCTACCCCCCTGCTGGATCAGAGGAGGACGTGCCTGAAGGAGGATTACCTGGGACAGAAGATAGACAGAGCGTCAGTCATGCATAGATGGTAATGAGTCAGCAGTACAGAAACACCAAGCAGGGCCCTCTTCTCTTCAGCTTCCCCTGATGTGGCTCTAAGTAGGTTCTGGTGAATGGATCTAAATCCAGACAGTTATCTACACAGAGGGTTCAGTGCACACCAGCCCTCAAATCACCATTTATGCACCATTCAATGTTTTGGCAGACATCTTCCAGCAGCCTTTCTAGGTTGCACAGCAGAGCGCCCAGCAGGCTTAACAGACCTGCGTCACTACTTCGGTTTGAGCCTGTTAGCACGTGGGAACGTTATGCTGCCAATAATAGCATAACCCCAGTAGCAGCCTCATAAAACTCCTTTTTATTGTAAATATGGTACGTTTTAACTCTTCTATTTTTAAGCTTAATTCATCTCAGTACTTTCGCTATACGAGTCATTAGTATCAAGATATAAACTATAAGGGTGCAGCTCCTAAACAGTCACAAGTTAAAGCAGCCTTAAACAAATATTTGGCGCTCGCCCATTCTGAGATTAGTAAACTGTCTGCCCTTATTCACTATAATCCTCTCCTTCCTTTAAGGGTGTAGAAGTAGGAGACTGACACACAGGTGGCATATTTTTGGCTATAGACTTATTTTGGTAAAACAAGAGAGAAAAGCCTACCTGTCCCTATTACTCTGTCAGAATGACCGTCCAAAAACATATTTATTTAATTTATTTATTTGGTTGCTTGTATAGCACGCCAAGCCCAAAGGCATCTGTGCGCTTGCTTACAGAAGAAAGTTACAGTTATTACTCAGATTGTATGCATCAATGCATCCAATAATAATATGGCAGTATAAATGCAGATCATAAGGAAAGAAGCATTCTTTACATAGTTGCAGATAGTCATTCCGGAGGCTAATGAGAGCTCCATGTACAACAGGTAGGGGTGGGGTGAATTAATTACCCAAATTAAGGGTAAAGAGGTAGGTTTTAAGTTGTTTGCAGAATAACCAAAATCTTAATTGCACAGGCAAGGTGTTCCACAGTTTTCTGGCGGCCGTGGGGAAGCTGCCCCCATCCGCTTTTTGGAGCTTGAATTTGGGGGAGATAAGGATGTGCTTATAGGCTGCTCTGGTAGACCTTGTGGTATGTGGTTTAGCAATGATGTTTGATATGTAGGCGGGGGCTACCCGGTGGAGACATTTGTGAGACAGGGTGAGTGTTTTGAACCAAATACGTTCTTCTATTGGCAGCCAGTGGAGTTTTTGTCTGGTAGCGGAAGTGTGCTCAGATCTAGGGATGTTGAGCGCTGCAATGATGGCGTTGTTTTGCAGGACCTGGAGTTTGCAGATGTTCTATTTAGACGTGCCTGTATACAGGGTGTTTCAATAGTTCAGTCGGGTTAGGATTAAGGCTCTGGCCAGAGTAATGCAGCTGTCGGGGGATAGAAGGGTCTGCAGGCTTGATGATTTTGCAAGTGTAGGAGGTGGCAGCATTTATTTGTTTTGAAAGGGTAAGGGAGGAGTCCAGGTAAAAGCCCAACGTTTTTACTTGGTTAGATACAGTGATGTTGTTGCCATAAATGTTAAAATCTTTGAAGGTGTCATTTAGTTGGCAAGCCTGAGATGAGAGCCTATGAGGAGCAGATCGGTCTTGTCGTCCAAGCATAACCCATGGTGTGCCATCCAGGTTTGGATGGTTAGGTAGATGGCATTGAGTGTGGCGGTGTCAGAGGCATGGTCTCCTCTGATGATATGATATGACAATGCATTACTTACCGTAAAAGCATTTCTGATGGTTGTATCTGCTTAGATTCACATGCTGTGCATAGGTCCGACATCCAGTGGTCACTGCGGGGTATTGCATTTTGTTTTTCGTAGTCGAAAAGGGGACGTCGACAAGGCGTGTCTGTAACACTATCCCTATAGTGACGTGTGTTGTACCCACAATCCCTCACGCGTCGAGGTCCCTCTGTTTGTATTTTTCTGCCCAGAGGGAGCCTTCTAGACGTGAGTGAGTACAGAAAAGAGAGAAATATAGAAAGATGTCTATGTTCCTTCCATCCAAGCGGGGAGGAAGGGTGGGCGCATGTGAATCTAAGCAGATACAACCATCAGAAATGCTTTTACGGTAAGTAATGCATTGTCTTCTGATGTTTGTTAATCTGCTTAGAATCACATGCTGTGCATAGATTAGCGAGCAGTACCCGGAGTTGGCGGTGGGTTATGAGAAGGAACAGTAGAGAAAAGATGTCTTAATACTGCCTGTCCCACCTGGGAGTCAGATCTAGAGTGTGCATCTAGACAGTAGTGTTTTGTAAAGGTGTGCACCGAACTCCAGGTAGCCGCTTTGCAGATGGACTCAAGGGGAACAATGAATACTATGGACGCCCCCGTGCCACGAGTAGAATGTGCTCTTGGCCTAAAGGGCAGTTCTCTCTTAGCAAGAGTATAGCAGAGAGTGATGCATTGAACAATCCATCTAGAAATAGTGGACTTTGAAACTGCATCCCCTTCTCTTCCTGCTGCCACCGAGACGAAGAACTGATTAGTCTTCCTCAGTGGTCTGGTTCTTTCCATGTAGAACATGACCGCCCTGCGGACATCTAGTGTGTGCAGAGTCCTTTCTCCCAAGTTGGAAGGATTTTGAAAGAACGCTGGTAGTTCTATAGACTGGTTTACGTGGAATTTTGAGATGAATTTTGGAGCAAACCTTGGGTGAGTGCGTAGAACCACTTTATCTTTGTGAACTGTAACAAAGGGGTCTAGAACAGAAAGAGCCTGTAGTTCACTTACTCTCCTGATGGAGGTGATAGCTATTATAAAAGCAGTCTTAAGAGTGAGGTCTTTAAGAGATGCTTTGTGCATGGGTTCAAATGGTGAGCCCATGAGTTTGGTAAGTACCACGTTAAGGTCCCATCCGGGAGCTGGGTCAGCTATCGGGGGGTGTATTCTCTTTATTCCCTCCATGAAGGCCTTTATAACAGGGATCTTCCACCACGACACTTTGAGTTGGGAAGTGGTGTATGCAGAAAGTGCCGCTAGGTGGACTTTAATGGAATTGAACACTAGACCTGAATCCAATAAATGGGTCAGGTATAGAATAATATGTGTGGGAGAGCAGTCAATTGGGTTGATGCTCTTTCCTCTGCACCAAATGACAAATCTCTTCCATTTGCTAGAATAGCAGTGGCGAGTGTTAGGTTTTCTGGCTTCCCTGAGGATGTCCATGCATCTCTGCGGGAGCTGTAGATGTCCAAATTCTATGATCTCAGGAGCCAGGCTGCTAAATTCATGTTCTGGGGGCATGGATGCAGAGTCCTGCCCCTGTCTTGTGACAGCATGTTGTACGGGCAGGGGAGTTTCACTGGGGGAGATAGAGACATATCCATCAAGTGAGCGAACCATGGCTGTCAGGCCCACATTGGAGCCACCAGTATCATGGTTACTTGTTCCTGGTGCATCTTGTGCACTACCTTGTTGAGAAGGGGAGTCGGGGGGAAAAGCGTAAACAAATCTCCCTGACCATTGAATCGACAGACCGTTCCCCTTGGATTGGTTCTGGGGGTACCTGGAGGCGTAACTTTGGTATTGTGAGTTCTCCAGGGTTGCGAATAGGTCTATTTCTGAGAACCCCCATTGCGTGAAGACGTCGAAGACGATGTCTTCGTGCAGTCGCCATTCGTACTCTTCGGGCAGGGGGATTGAGTTCCCCTGGTACATGTTGTGACAGAAGGAACATATTCTGTTTGAGAGCCCACTTCCATATGTTTTGGGCCAGTTTGGACAGTCCTGGAGAGTGGGTTCCCCCCTGCTTGTTGATGTAATACATGGCTGTGGAGCTGTCTGTAAGGACCATCACTGTCCTGCCTTGTAGGTGTTCCTGGAAGGCTTTTAGCGCCTTGAACACAGCTAGTAGTTCCAGAAGATTGATGTGTTTGGATGCTACGTTCGGAGTCCACTCTCCGTGAGCAGTTTGATGGGATAGGTGAGCCCCCCATCCTGTGAGGGATGCGTCTGTGGTTAGAGTGGCTTCCGCCGCGGGTGTAGCAAAGGGTTTCCGTTTTTCTAGGTTTTCTTTTGTCCACCACCGTAGCGAGAGAACTAAGGCTTGCAAGACCACCACTAGGTCGTCCCATAGTCCGCTGGCCTGACACCACTGGCTGTTGAGCCACTCCTGCATTGGGCGCATGCGCAGGCGCGCGTGAGGTACCAAATAAATACACAACGCCATCATGCCTAGCAAGCGCATTGCTTTGCGTACCATCACCTCTCGACCGGTCACATATTGAGGGATCTGAAACAACATGTTTTGGACCCTCTCTTTGGAGGGGAAGACGAGGCCGTCCTTTGTTTGAATTAGAGCCCCTAGGAATTGTTTGATTTGGCTGGGGTCTAGGCTGGACTTCTTTTCGTTGATGGAGAAGCCCAACTGGAACAAAAGGTCTACCGTCTTTTGGGTATTGGAGAAGCATGTTTCGTAAGAATCCCCTGTTATGAACCAGTCGTCGAGGTAAGGGTAAACTGGGATGGACAACCTGCGCAGATGGGCCGCTGCCACTGCCAGTACCTTCGTGAATACCCTCGGTGCTGATGCTATGCCGAAGGGTAGCACTCTGAACTGGTAGTGTTTGCCCTCTATCATGAACCGGAGGTATTTTCTGTGCGCTGGCAACATTAAAATATGAAAGTATGCATCTTTCATGCCCAATGTTGTCATGTAATCTCCCTGTGATAGCAGTGGGATCACTTCCTGTAGGGTCACCATACGAAACCTTTGGGGTTTGATGAACTTGTTCGCTGGGCGCAGATCTAATACAGGGCGCATGGTTAGATCCTTTTTGGGTACAAGGAAGTATACTGAATAAATACCTTCCGTTACCTGAGATAGAGGCACGACCTCTATGGCTCCTTTTTCCAGCAGTTGTTGTACTTCTTGTAGAAGGATGGCAAGATGTTCCGGTGACATGCGTCGTCCCCTCGGGGGTTTGTATGTTGGGGAACTGTTGAATTCGATGCAGTATCCGTGGGCTACGGTGGAAAGTACCCAGCGGTCTGACGTTATACCCTCCCATGCTGGAAGAAAGGATGTTATCCGGCCCCCGACCGGTGTTGCATGGGAGGGGACGCGAATCTTCGCGTCACTTGGTGTTGTTAGGGGCTTGGGAACCTCTGGGAGTGGACCCTCGCCCTCTTCCTTTGCCCCGGCGCTGTCCTTTGGCTGTACTGGCCACTATTGGTCTGGAAATTGGAGGCAGGGTACTGTTGCTGCTGGTTTTGTTGTTGGCGTTGGCCACGAAAAAAGCGTTTGTTGCCATAGCCGCGCCTGGTAGAGGGCTTAGAGATTTGGTCAAGAGTCTTGATAGTATCAAACTCTTTTTTAGCCATCTCCAGAGCCTCATCCACCGCTTTCCCGAAGAGGTTTGAGTCTTCAACAGGTTTATTTATTAAAGACGCCTGTGTCTCCGGTTTGAACCCTGAGTTGCGCAGCCATACGTGTCGTTTTAGGACTATTCCCTGAACTAGGGAACGTCCCGCAGTTTCTGCCGCATCCAGAGCGCTCTTTACAATACTCTGGTTGACCTGGGTTCCTTCGCCAATAGTTGAAAGCAGGCGTGTACGTAATGGTTCCGGCGCTTCTTCGGCGTCTTTGCGCAGTTTGGCCCACTGCGCGTCCGCATAGCTAGCGAGCAAAGAATTGTTGTTGGCAATTCTTGCCGAAAAGGCGGCCGAGGATTTAACTCTTTTTGCAAGGGCATATAACCGCTTGCCCTCCTTGTCAGGTGGTGCCTCACTGGTGGAAAGTGGTGCCCCTGCCCTCTTTCTTGTGTTGGTTACTACCAGGGAATCCGGAAGGAACAAGTTACTTACCTGTAACTGTTGTTCTCCAGCATGGGTCTGGCATGGATTCACATGCTCATGAATATTCCCCGTCGTCAGGCTGGGAATCCTCGGTAAAGAAAAAAAAAAACCAGTATCAGTTTCGTTTCTGATCTGTCTTTCGTAGTAACAACCAATCACTGGTCTCTGCGTCATACTGACCACAGCCAATGACTGCCCTCCACCTAAGCACCGCCTCTGGCAGCCATCTTCAGATTTGGAAGCACGTGAAGTGGCAGTATGATCAAGTGAAGAGCCGCAGAGGGGTAGGCGGGAGGGTTCGCATGTGAATCCATGCCAGACCCATGCTGGAGAACAACAGTTACAGGTAAGTAACTTGTTCCTTCTCCAGCATGGGGTCTGGCATGGATTCACATGCTCATGAATAAAGAATACATAGCAGTACACACATGCACAACCACGGGAGGTGGCAAAGGCTCAACATTAAGCAGTACATCAAACTCAACATTAAGCATCTTACCTCCTCACCAGGCTCACCTCAGGCGAACAGGTTGCGCAGCACTGCTTGGCCGACCCTGGACTCCTCCCTGGAATCCCGATCGACGCAGTAGAATTTCGTGAAGGTGTGCGTCGACCTCCACGTAGCAGCCCTGCATATGTCCAGCAGGGGCACACCAGAAAGGAACGCCGTGGTAGCTGCGATCGCTCTGGTGGAATGGGCTCTCGGACGGCCAGGCAGCGGTCGGTTTGCCAACCGATGACAGTACATGATACAGCCGGAGAGCCATCTGGAAATGGAAGCCTTCGAGAGAGCCTTCCCCTGATTGACAGGTCCAAAGTTCACAAAGAGTTGTGACGTCTTCCGAAAACACTTTGTGCGTTCCACGTAGAACTTCAGCGCTCTAGCCACATCCAGCGAGTGCAAAGTCCTCTCAGCCGGCGACGAAGGCGACGGGAAGAACACCGGCAACACCAAGGGTTCGTTGAGATGGAAGTCCGACGGTACCTTGGGCATGAAGGAGGGGTGCGTCCTGAGCACTACCCTCGTGTCGTGAAAAGTCAAGTACGGGGCCTTGCAGGAAAGGGCCTGGATCTCTCCCACTCGTCGTGTGGAGGTGAAGGCCACAAGAAACGCTGTTTTCCACGACAGAAATTTCAACAGAGCTGAGTGCAGAGGCTCGAACGGTGGTCCCATGAGCTTGGTCAGCACCACGTTGAGCTCCCACGCCGGGGCCGGAGCCTTCACCGGCGGGAACGATCTGAACAGTCCCTTCATGAACTCTTAAGGACGTCCGCCCCGTGGTTCTGGTGTATCGGGAGATCGCAGCAAGATGAATCTTGATGGACGCGTGTGCCAGTCCAGCTTTGGCCAGCGACAGCAGGTACGGCAGTACTTGGGAGGCCGTAATCCGTAGAGGATTAATCTTCTGTGCGTGGCACCAGACAGAGAACCTCTTCCATTTGTGTCCGTAGCATTTAAGAGTCGAGGACGCCCTGGCCTTTGCAAGAACCTCTCTGCAGTCGGCCGGTATGTCGTATCCTCCAAACTCTAGCGCTGCAGGAGCCAGGCCTGCAAGTTCAGCGACTTCGGGTCGTGGTGGAGGATGGCGCCTCCTTCTCTGGAGAGTAGATCCGCGTCCACCGGCAGCTTGATTGGCGTGGACGCTGACAAGTCCAGAAGGTCCGGGAACCATATCTGCCTCGGCCACGTAGGTGCGACGAGGATCATCCTGCACCGTGACCTCTTGAGCTGGTTGACGAGCCGGATTATCAGTGGCAAAGGAGGGAACGCGTAGAGGAACAGGCCCTCCCAGGGGAACGAGAAAGCATCGCCCATGCTCCTCGCCTGGGGAAACCTGCTGGCGAACCTCCGGCACTTGGAGTTCGTCGCCGTCGCGAACAGGTCGATCTGGGGTGTGCCCCACCGTCGGAAGAGGCGATTCACTAGATCCTGCCGTAGCTCCCACTCGTGGCACGAGCGCAGCTCCCTGCTGAGTGAGTCGGCGATGGTGTTTTTTATCCCTGCCAGATGAAACGGCACCAGAAATATCCTTTGGGCGATGGCCCAATGCCACAGGTCCTGCGCCTCCTTGGACAGTGCTGGGGACCTGGTTCCGCCCTGTTTCCTGATGTAAAACATGGTGGTGGTGTTGTCGGTGAAGATCCTCACCACCTTGCCCTTGAGGGACGGAAGGAAGGACCTGAGGGTCCAAAACACTGCACGGAGCTCCAGGACGTTGATATGTAGGGATTTCTCCGTCGGGAGCCAAAGGCTTCTTGCGTGCAGATTTTCGGTGTGCGCTCACCACCCTTCCAGGGAGGCATCCGTGGTCACTGTCTCCTGGTGGGCTGGGGTCCGGAAGTCCAAGCCCGCCGTCAGATGCGCGCGGGTGCCCCACCACCGGATCGCTCGTCGGAAACTCTCGTCGAGTGTGATCCTTTCCTCGAAGCTGCCCGTCGTTTGGATCCAGCGCGCGTCCAGGAACTCCTGCAACGGGCGCATCCGGAGCCTGCACATGGGAATGAGGTAGATGCAGGAAGACATCATTCCGAGGAGGGACTTGATGGACCTCACCTTGGCCGCGTCGGCCACCAACATCCGCTGCACCTTGCCCAGGATGGTCCTGGTCCTCTCCTCCGACGGGGAGGCCAGAAGGCACACTGTGTTGAGCCTCGCTCCCAGAAACAGAGCGTCTTGCGCGGGTACCAGGTGGGATTTGGCGTAGTTCACGGAGAATCCCAGGTCCGTGAGAAGTTGGACGGTCCTTGCCGTGTGAACCACGGCGAGCTCCCTCGTCTTGGATCGGATGAGCCAGTTGTCCAGGTAGGGGTAGACGTGGACCCCCTCGCGGCGCAGCTGCGCCACCACCGGTGCGAGGCACTTGGTGAATACCCTGGGTGCCGACCGTAGTCCGAAGGGGAGGGCTTTGAACTGGTAATGACGCCCTTGGACCACAAACCTGAGGAATTTTCAGTGCCCCTTTAGGATGGGAATATGGAAGTAGGCATCCTCCAAATCCAACGACGACAGGAAGTCTCCTTCCTCCAGCTGACCCAGGACGTGCTGGAGGGTGACCATCCGGAACTTCTGCGCCTTGATGAACTTGTTCAGACGTCGCAGGTCCAGGATGGGGCGCCATCCCCCCCGTCTTCTTCTTCACGAGGAAGTATCTTGAGTAAACTCCAGAGCCCCGAAGCCTCTTTGGGACGAGTTCGATGGCGCCCTTCCTGAGCATCGCTTTTACCTCCAGGAGAAGTTGAGGGACGTGAAGTTCTTTCCTTGCCACGGGGGGACGCGCGGGCACCTTCTCTGGAACTCGAGCGCGTGGCCCCGGGCCAAGGCGTCCAGCACCCAACGGTCGGTGGAGATGGACCCCCACACGCTGACTAAGCTCCCCAGCCGGCCTCCCACCGGGGTGCTTCGGTGGGGGCCCGACCCCACGGCCGGTTCAATCCTGCTTCGACGAGGCTTTGCCGCCTTGACCTCCTTGGCGACGACGGCGGGGTCAGCCAGACTTGCCTCGTCCTCTGTAGGCCTCCTGAGACGACGAGCGGGCCGCTTGACGGTAGGTGGAGAAACCGCCGCCGGAACCTTTGGAGGCGCCCTTGCCTCCGCTGCTCCGAAAGGTCTTCCGTCGTTGTTGCAGAACTCCCAGGGCCCGGGCCGTCTCAGTGTCCGCTTTAATGGCCTGAAGGGAATCGTCCACTGTTTTCCAAAACAGGTTGTTCCCATCGAAGGGCATGTCCAGGACTCTGGTCTATACGTCTTGACGGAAGTCCGTAGCCTTGAGCCATCCACGCCGCCTAAGGCAAACGCCGTTGCCCAACTGGCGGAACCCGGTGTCGGCGATGTCCGTCGCAACGGTAATGGCGTGGTCCAAAGCCACCTCACCTTCCTGCAGGATCTCCAGGGCCTCTGTCCTCTTGTCGTCCGGCAGGAAGTCCAGCAGGGGAGCCAGTTTGTACCAGAGCTCCCTGTCGTAGCGGGCCACGATAGCCAAGGCGTTGGCCGCTTTAATCGTCGTCGCTGCCGACGAGATGACTCTGCGTCCCATAGCGTCCAATTTCTTTCCCTCACCGTCCGGTGGGGAAGTCGATGTGGAGGCCGCACCCCACCCCCGCTTTCTTCCTGGCCGCCGCAGAGACGACGGAGTCCGGGGTAGGCTGCGCCCGGAGGCACAGGGGGGCCGTGTCCGGGACCCGGTACTTCTTCTCGTACCGGTCTCTTCTAGCTGGCGTCGTGGAAGGATTCTTGAGGAGGGTGAGGCTCTCATCTCAAATGTCGTCCAATAGAGGCACTGAGAGGACCGTCTTCCTCTTGGCCTCGCGCCGCTGATAAAGGAAACCTTCCTTCTTCTTCTCCTCAGGGCAGAGTTGGAAAAGCTCGGATGCCCTGGTGATCATGGAGTGGAACGATCCAATCTCGTCGGGCGGAGAAGCCCTGGTGGGAGGCGACGACGGTACATCCTCGTCGTATACCTCGTCGTCCGTACCCGTCGCTGCCGTGTCAGTCCCCGTATCATCCCCTCGGGTGGACGGGGAGGAGGGCTGGATGGGGCGCGACGGCTGAAAAGGAGGTGGAGGGTGGATCCTTCTTTTCTTAGTAGGGGGAACACCAGAAGGTCCCGGTTCTGGGTCCCCCGACGGGAGAGGATCCTCCGTCGGCAACGGTAGTCTCGTCCTTATCTCTGAGCATAAGGACTGTATAGCCAACAAAATGGCCGCCGAGTTGTCTTGCGGTGCTGGCAGAGGGGAATCCGACGGGCGATCAGGGGCCCCGTCGGTACCCTCGACGATGTCGTCACCTGCGTCGGGATCCATCCCGACGGGCTGGTCTTCTTCCACGCCGAAGCCATGGCTTAAGACCTCGACCAGTTCCTCCTCCGAGGTTGAAGCCGAATCTACGACGACACCCTGCCCCCTCCTTTCTCTTCCCCTCGGGGGATTTCACGGGGGTCCTATCGATGGGCACAAAAGAGGACTCCCTCCGAGGTGGCAGGGAGACTCTGAGCCCCGAGGTCGCCACCACTGGTGTAGCCTGCACAGGCTGAGCCAGGGCCGCCGCGACAGTTTCGATAGAGGGCTTGGCCGGATGGATTAAGGCCTTCACCACCTTAGGTGCGCTCACCGCCTTATCCTTGAGGGGGGGGGGACACCGCCTCGCTCCCCCTCCGAGCTCGACCGGGGCCTCACCAGGAGCTTCGCCGGGTGCTCGGCCTTCCTCTTACCCGACCCAGAGCGTTGGCTCGTGGTTGATGGTGCCGGGGAGGGTGCGCCCTGCCTGGCGCCCGTAGAGCCCGACCGTTCGGCGCTCCCGGTGCCAGCGGACTCGCGGTGCTTGGCCTTATGTTGGACCCCCGTCGCCGGGGCGTCCTCAAAGGTCTTAGAAGACCGCTCGGATTTCTTCTTCTTCTCCTCGCCGGACGGGCTGATGGCGGTCCTTCATGGTCCGCTCCGACATGTTGCCGCAAAACGCACAGTCCTTCTCCACGTGCGTCTTGTCCTCATGTAGGCAGTAGAGACAAAAAGAGTGTTCGTCCTCCTTGAAGACGTTCTGCAGCTGGCATCCAGGGCAGACCCTGAACAGCTTTCCGGGCGTCGAGCTTCCCTTCTCCTGGGCCATGACCGGGCCTGAGAAACTTCTGGAGTCCTCCAAAAGCGTAGCTCGACGAAATCTGCACCCTTGAGGGGCGCAGACGAATCCGACACGGGTCCCCGTTGATCGGATAGAGAGTCGGTGGAGCTTGAGGCTCTTTTGACCGAAAAAACGAAGTTTTTGAGAAAAAACATGAAAAAATAGCACTAACGCTCGAGAGCAATAGCACGAGGATCCCAACACATGAACGTGCAGTAAAAATCTGAAGATGGCTGCCAGAGGCGGTGCTTAGGTGGAGGGCAGTCATTGGCTGTGGTCAGTATGACGCAGAGACCAGTGATTGGTTGTTACTACGAAAGACAGATCAGAAACGAAACTGATACTGTTTTTTTTTTTCTTTACTGAGGATTCCCAGCCTGACGACGGGGAATATTCATGAGCATGTGAATCCATGCCAGACCCCATGCTGGAGAATGGAATGTCCCCTGATGTACAGCGGGTCTGAGGGTGAAGGAGTGAAAAGTTTTTCAATTCTAGGATTGACCCCTCTGATTAGTGCGGGTGTGGACAGCGAAGGGATGATTCTTCTCTTCACCGAAGCGAGGAGGGGAATTGTCTGACTGACCGGGGGTTTCTCCTTAATTACCCTTTCTACAAAGTCTAATTCAGGGGAGAGCTCCCCAGTGTCCAGTTCGAAGTGTGCTGCTGCTCTGCGCAACAGGGCATTAAATGTGGGTTTATCGTCAATGGGAGACGTGTTTCTAACAGGTGAATTGTCAGGAGGATTTAGGTTCAGGACATCAGTGTCGGAATATATTGATGGGGATTGCCAGGGGTGAGAAGGTCCTTCTTCTGGATTTTCTCCGAAGCCTTCTCCTACCAAGTCTGGGCTGTCTTCCAGACCTTCCTCCTGGTTCCGTCCCTCTTCCTCGTCCATAAAATCATCCTCCTCCTCAAAATAATGTTCTTCCCCAGTGAGGTCATACACACTATGGAAGTCTGAGGCTGTGTCCTGGTGGGGATTGACTAATCTTGGAATTTTTGCCCTGGGGTCCTCCTGAGGCCCTTCTCTTATTCTCTTTGGAGTGGGAGGGTTTTTGGCATTCATAAACCTCTCCATTCTTTCCATGCAGAGATGGAGCCTTTCCATGGTTTCATGGGGTACCCCTGAGCGGTCTAGCAGGGAAAATTGGTGTCTTGTAGCTGAAAACGGCTCGACCTCTCCCACAACGTCGAGGAAAGTGTCCCGTCGCCCTCCGAAAAGCCTTCAGGTGTGCTGGGAATCCCTTCGACTGAAGGAGATCGTCCCTGGGTTTTCGGCGTGTCTTTCGACCTTTGCGTAGCGCTCCACGTGTCTTTCGGCGTACGCTTGTGGGCGTCGGCTACCACGATCCTTGCCAAGCTCTCAGCGACTCGTTTGTCAGCGGAGAGCTGTGGTTTCGACGTTATGGGTGTCGAACGCTCTACGGCGGCCTGCGCTTTCTGCTGATGCGCTCCGGCCGACGATTTGGGGGCGGCGCCCTTATTTGCCGAAAGCCCAGTCGCTGGTCGCGGCTGCGGTTGCGAGAGGGGCTTCGAACCCCAACGGTCCGAGGAGGCCGCCGGTGAAACCTGCGTCTCCTTGGGCGCTGATGCTCTTTGCCTTTGGCAAAGAAGAGCCATGGGTTGTGTGCTTATGTGTGGTCTTGTGTGCGTCAATGTCGCTGGGGTGTTCATCCCCATAAGCAGGGCGTGAGCCGAGCCCGTCGGGGCCGGGGACAGACGACTAGTGTGCGCTCTCTAGGGGGGTTTTCGACTTCCGTAGCGGAGGTCGTGGTATCACGTTCCTCGTCACTGTCGGAGGTAGCGACGGTGGGTGGAGCGTCGGCCTTCGACATAGCCTAGGCCGCCCACCTCTTGACCCTACAGTCTTTTAGAGTCTTCGGCTTAAGAAGCCGACAAGCCGTGCAACCTTCCTCCTTGTGATCGAGGGGCAAGCAGCGGTTACACCGTGAATGCTTGTCCTTCCAAGTAAACTTGCCCTTGCAAAGCGGGCAAAACCTAAAGGGTGTCCTCTCCATAGCCGAGGCAATAAAACGTGATAACCACCCCAAGGGAAAGGAAGGGGAAAAGGAAAGGCATTCTCAGAAAAGAATTAGAGATGTCCCACGACCCCCACTCTCCCTACTGTATTTGGCCTGCGAGGCCAGGCCACGTGTTCGGCAACGCCGAAGGATCTCCTCCGCTCGTCCCCTCCGCGATCTTGCTCGGCGGAGACAGCTTCACAACAGCGTCGAGGGGGGATCGATATGTTCTATATTAATATAGGAAAACGACCAAAGGTCGAGGAGATGAAATCTGCAATGTCTCTCGAGGAGCTCCGCGTAAAGGCGACCAGTAGCTGGGCGGAAAAAAATAATCTGAGGGACCTCGACGCGTGAGGGATTGTGGGTACAACACACGTCACTATAGGGATAGTGTTACAGACACGCCTTGTCGACGTCCCCTTTTCGACTACGAAAAACAAAATGCAATACTCCGCAGTGACCACTGGATGTCGGACCTATGCACAGCATGTGATTCTAAGCAGATTAACAAACATCACAAATGATATTTTATTTATATCGCTCCCATACACAGGTGTTTCAGAGCGCAACCAGGCAAAGGGAGGGGGATCAGGGGGGAAAAACAAAAACAAACCATCTTCATTGAGAACGTGCAAGTGCATGGGAAAGGGAAGAGGGGGAAAGTGCAACAGAGAGTGCACCCATGTCTTGATGTGTATGAGGACTTGACACCCAGGCCATCAAGACGGTGGAATAGTGGCTTTGTAAAAATGTTGTACAAAGTAAGAGATACACATGAGCCTTGTGGTACTCCGCTAGTGACAATGGTGGGGGGTGGTTACGCCTTGGGGGAGAAGACTTTCATTGTTCTGTCCGTGAGGAATGATTTTATCCATTGGGTGGCGTTCGGGGAGAATTGTGCGGCTGAGGAAAAGTGTTTGCAAAGGATGTTATGGTCCACCAGATAGAATGCAGCCGAGGCGTCAAATAGAAGGAGCAAAGCTAGGTTTCCTTTATCTTTCAGGTCGTCCATTTGGACTTTTAAGTTTAGGAGAGCCGTTTCCGTTCCATTTATGGGTCGGAATTCTGATGGTTTTAGACCTAGTAAAAGGTGTTGGTTTCAAGGTGTTTCTGGATTTGAAAATAGGCGACTGTCTAATATTTATTTAAGAAATGGAATAGTCGTTATTGGACGGTAGTTCGTGGGTATGTTTGGGTCGAGGGTGGGTTTCTTTAGTAATGGTAATACCCAGGCGTTTTTTAGGTCCGTAGGGATGCAGTTATTTCTGAACGAGGCATTGATACTAGTGATGAACGGGATGAGTTGTGGAGTGCAGTCCTTGATGACTGAGGGCGGGCAAGGGTCTGCTTGGCACATGGAGGCTTTTAGTATTGAAATGATCTGGAGAACTTCAGCGTCAGTGACCTCCGTGCACTAAAAAAGAGGAATTTCACGGTTTTGGGCATTCATTTGTTGATTTAGAGGGTCAGTGAGACTGGCTAGGGTTTTCTTTTTTGCTGCCATTTTTGACTGGAGTGGAGTGATTTTGCCAAGGAGAGCGTTCTGTATGCCCAGACAACAGCTAGCATCCTTATTGCAGCTTTCAGCCGGCGGAATTGGGGTTTCTTGCTCCCCAAGGATTGAGAACAATCATATAGTCCACTGTCATGTTATAAAACCTACTTCTTCCCTTTCACTGTAAAAGAAACTAAGTAAAGTGATGATCTTCTTGGTCTAGAAGAATGGCTCCCTTCTTCTGCATGATAAACCAAAGTTCACTTTCGGGTGATGAAAAAAGAAAAGTACTTCAAAAAGGTCAAAACCAAAAGTTGCAAAAGCTTTCTTGATTTGGTACTTCACCAATGTACATGGAAAAGAAAGTCTTGTATCTTCACAGTATTAGAGGGGGCGGATAACTCCCTCTTCCCTTCCCCACCCCACAACTTTCTTCAGGTTTCTCAATACTTTTCACAGTGACAGGATGAGTAACTGGCTTTTACCATGCAGTTCACAACGTCAGGTGGAATAACTCCATTCCCCTGGTCTTTCTTGGCTTTCTTATAGTGCCAAGGAAATTACCTTCCCTTGGTTTCTCATAGAATGTTCACAACCACCAGGGTGAGGCGATTCCCTTCCCCGGGCATTTCTCAGGATTTATTTGTGTCACATACGACTCCCAGAGTTGTTTCGGGCAGACCTGGTAAAGTCCCCTGCCAGGTACTTCCACGAGGAAGGTTCACCTTGGCGGAAGTCTCTTTACCTTTTCACAGACTTCCCCTATACCTGGTTCACTTTCTTGTCAGGTGTAGGCTTTCTCCCAATTCTTCCTCTTTCTTCTCTTCGGGGTCCTAGACCCCCTTTATATTTCTCTACAAACTCTTATATACTTTCTCTTATGGGTGCAGGTCCCAGACTCGGCTTCCTTGCTTGGTTTCGCCGATAGACTTTGTTCACTCTCATGCCAAGTACTATTTTGTTGCTCAAAAGTGCAAGAGTTCTTTTCCCTCTGTCAGGGTCCCAAACCTGTATTCTTGACTTCTCTCCCCCCCTCTGGGCATTCCACCACTCTGTGTACCTTTTCTCATGGTCTGCAATGGTTACAGGCCTTATTTGGCACCTACGGTCAGCTGTGAGGCTTCCCCAACCTACGAGATCCTTCTGTGGCGGCTCTGCACCGATACTTCATGTTCGGGCAGCGTGGCTCTTCCTGCCTATACTTTCCGCCGGTCAGGAACGGCAGGAGCTTCCCTTTCCTTGCTTGTCGAGCATTTGTTCCGCTCAGGACCAACTCTGGACCTTCTTGTTCCCGCTGCAACATCCCAGGATGCGTTCTTCCTCTCTCATGAACTGTGCTTGCTCTCGCAGTTCCTCGAGGGTGGACTCAATACTGTTGTGGGTCCTTCTTCAGTCTTTATACTTGCAATGTCCATATCAACTGGGAGTCTTACTGTGGCATGGGGGGGGGGCACTCTTCATGGCTCTGTACATCATCATCGTCCCAGTATAAGCATGATCACTCCTTACTGGGTTGTCTGGACTCTTACTTGCCCCAGTTTTCCAATATGCTTCAGTTAAGTGGCCCCTACTCTTTCTTGTCTCAGTGGTTCTGATAAGGGCTGGATTATCTACTTTACAGAGATAAATGTATGTGTGAGGGATTAATGTGTTATGCTCAGAAAATGAGGATGGGGTTGGTTGGGATGTGTTTTGACCATACCGCGTTCTCCCCGAAGAGTCATCCCTAGTCCCACAGGTGGGATCCCTCCCCATGAGATCCTCGTGGCCCTGGCCTCATGGGAAGGGGCTCCCCCTAGGGCAGAAGGGATGACATCCAAGGATTTGTCACATTCCCCATAAGTATCATTTCTCTCAGATAGCACATACTTATCAGCTTAAGTAACACCCCCTCTTACCAGCTCCCAAAGGCTCCTGGATGGGATACAGAGTAAATAAACTACAGACACAAATTGATCCGACAACCAGTTCCATCCACATCATGGATAAATTGGAATCGTATAATCTCTCTGCTATCCTTAAGGAATCGGTTGTAAAAACATCTATAGATACCACAAAGCATGGGAGGGGATCCCACGATAAGTAGTTGGCACATCAGGAAAAAGCCTGCTCTAAAGCGACCCCCATGCTGAAATGTGCCCTACTTAATGTCCGATCCCTCCCCTCTCACGCCCTTGAAATTGCTGATTCTGTCATGCAAGTACAAACCAGATATGCTCAACCTCACAGAAATCTGGCTACAGGACAACTCTGGCCTGCCAATCTCAACACCATTCCTAATGGGTACTTTATTTTGAGTATTAATAGAACGGAAGGAGGAGGAGGTGGAGTTGATATTGTACACGCCTCATCACTATGTGTTCAGGCAGAATCAGGTCAAAACACTGAAGGGTGTGAAATACTATCTATTACAAATTGTTTAACCAATTCTATTTATGTATACTGTATGACCATCCACCTACACGAAAGATAGACTTCACCTTCCAATTACTTGAAGCAATTTATCGATTAATCAATCTAGAAAACAATTACTAATTATGGGTGATTTTAACTTGGGTTTTAATTAACCCCGGGATAAAAAGGCTCTCCAATTGTGGGTCATGCTAGAAACCCTCAACTTCAATCAAGCAGTGTATAGTCCAACCTACCAGAAAGGTTGTATCCTTGGCCTGGGTCGTCCTTAAAAACCTTCAAGCAACTAATGTTTCCTTCACTCTGCAACAATGGTCTGTACTTTGATTTGTTTTGAACTCATATGATCAAATTCTTCCATTAGAAATTATACTAAAGAAACAATATGTAGAGACTGTAAGGGTGTTGAAGAAGGATGCCGACACAAAGGTGGCATAGTTTTGGTTATAGACTTTTATATTGTTAGGTAAAATGATCCTTACTATCGCTACCATCTAAGAGGGATGCACTACCTTCTACAGTTATTTAGCCGGTCAAGTGGCACAGCGAGTAGAGCGCTCGCTTTGACATCCGTGCAGAGCCTGCTAATGCAGGTTTGAATCCCGGCAGGGTCAAACTCAGCCTTTCATCCTTCCGAGGTCGATAAATGAGCACCACACACCGTGGGTAATAATAAGCAGCGCTCAGATACCTGAGGGTTCGTAGCGCTATATAAATGCCAAATTATTATTTTTTATTTATTTCTTGATACAGTTCTTTCTCACTTCTTCCAGCTTTATACACACTTTGCTACTGTGACTTGCTTTCAACAATGTCCCAAATCTTGCTAGGATCCCAGACCCTTCTCTTGTGTCTAGGGTTCTCCTCTTTCCCACTTTGACGAGGAAGAGACCCTCAAGAGTTTCACTCATTCACATTGGGGTCCCAGACCCTTCTTCATGTAACTAGTGGACTTCTCTCTGCTACTATAATGAGGAAGACTTCCCTCTATGCACTGTTTTACTTCTGTTGGGGTCCCAGACCCCTCTTGTATGGCCAGTGGTCTCCTCTTTCCCACTGTTACGGCGGACAGCGTCACAGACGCTTTCCTTTGCCAGTGGGCTTCTCCTTCCCACTGTTATGATGGACTGGCTGGGTCCCAGACCCTTTGCTGGTGGCCAGTGAGATTCTCTTCCCCACTGGTACGAGGAGGAGGAAGTTGGATGAACTCTCGACACTTTGAGAGTCTGTCAACAGTATGCATATTACAAAGCCAGGTAAGAGTTGCCTGTGCGTCTCCTGCCTGCCTGCAGCCCCTCAGCATCTCCCTTAGCACCCCTTTATCTGCTTTCGGGCTTCAGTACGTCACCGGGCATTCAGGGATGATGGTTTGACTTCTCGGCTGGCTCGGCTTTCCCTATCTGCTTCTGCGACGTCCCCCGCTGCTGGGCCGCCTGGCTCTTGTTGTCCTTGGTATCGTGCAAGGGTCTGCACCTGCAGAACCCTGTGAGAACTCACACAGTCGACCACTGGCATCCTTGGGTCATCTTCTCCTCGGGTCAGCAGCCAGACTTTGGATTTCTCGCGCTGAATGCTCACTGTGCCTGTTGCTTCTCCCATCAGGCGCTGCAGTCGAGTTCCACGCTGGGATTCACAAAAACTGTCATCCATTCTTTGTCTTTATACATTGTAGCCCGTTCTTGAGGGGCGGGCTGTCAAAGTCCCTTGTTACTTTTAACAGGTTGATCTCTACGCCTCATTGGGGCCACCTCATTTTAGTACCAGTATTAGGAGCAGTCTGAGTTTTCTGTGTTCTTCCTCGTCTTGGTGTTTTCGGGCCTATTTATTTCTCTTGCATTACATTAGAACATGATTCTGTTTTCAACAAGAGGGTTGGGGATGGAAGAATGGGCTAGTGAATACAGAGATGTTTTATTATTCCCTGGGCTAACCCCAATATAGTCGTCCTTGTCCCCAAGGAGGGAGTTCCTCCACATGAGGGCCTCCCACATTAAACCACCCCTACAGGGACTACAGGGTAAGAGCCTCACCTCCCTAGCATCATAAGAAGGGGCTCAGCCTTGTGGAGAAGTGATGAGACCTTGTGAATCGTCACAAGATCTACACCTTATAACTAAAGCCATACTAGCCACCCCTCTTTAACAATGTATGGAGTCAATCGATCAGTCACTGCAGTTAGAAGAAATAACTAGGCTAGATTATGCCAAAATTGATGGAATAATCAACTAAGCACCCCAATATGAGAAAACAATCATAATAGGCTTCAAACAAAATAAAGGGTAGAATGCTCAATTAAGAGAAATGAACACCAGCATTGGGATAAAGATCCATCCACAAGCACTAAACCTCTGCGACTTGACTATAGAAAAGCCATTACTGAGGCCAACCGAGATTCTTTAGAACATCAAATTGCTGAATCTGCTCCTAAAAAGACACTTCCAAATCTGACATCAATTTCTAAAGCGTGTAATCCGTCCATCTTCTGAGTGGTGCAACTTATTAGCTACTGCTTTTCAAACTAAAATAGCAAATATAAAGAATACAATTAGTACTAAAGAGGAAAAACAGGATTCTTCATAAATTCTCCCCTCCTTGCAGGAAGAAATAGAAAACATTGCCTGTCCAGAGTTGAACTTTGCACCAGTCACTACAGAACAAGCAATTAGTGTCATAACCTCATTGAATCAGACTTCATGTCTTCACTTCAGACCCCTGCACCTCTAATGTAATTAAGCAGCGTGCCTCAAGTGTAGAACAATCGGATCATGAATTTCATTAACAGATTTTTTGCAGAAGGCTTTATTGCAACAGACATTTAAAGAATCTTGAACACGCCCCTATTAAAAAATAAAATCAACGGCCGATCCGTAGGACACCAGCAACTACCATCCTATAGCAAATTGCCCCATTGTGTTAACAATCTCAGACAAAATTGCAACAAATCAATTACAAAATCACCTAGAAAAACATCATTGCTGGGTGACTTTAATATTATGGACCAGTGTTCAGCAGCATTACTAATGTTACGGGATTTCTCGGCTGCATTTAATACCCAAGACCATACTATCTCATAACCAAAATGAGAAATATAGAAAGAACCTCTGAATTAGCATCTAAATGGATCTACGACTTTCTAAAATTGACAAAGTGAAACATTGATACATTTGAATTGGAAACATGTAGGGGCTCATTATGACTGGCGGTTTATGGTAAAAGTGGCGGTAATGGAATTACTGCCACTTTTAACATAACGCTGAATCATGAGTTAGTGCCAATTCCGGCAGCGCAATTGGCTCTGGTAGAAATACCACCAAGTCTTGGTAGAAGTCGCTCCAGCAGTAATTCTGCTGGTGGAATTACCACCATGAAACAAAACTGTATTTCTGCCGGATTACAAGTGGAAAAACCGCGGAAATACTGCTGAAAATGGGTGGTAATTGCACTGAAAACACAGTGCAGTTACCTCCACCTGAAAGGTGTAGGTAAACTCATACAGGTGATGGAAATTAAGCCACAGGTGCACCTAATCCACTCAGGAAGGGTACATAAAGCACACGCCTTCCCCAAACACACTTTTGCCATCAACTATTGTGGATTTGGACATACAGCTGCCCCTGCTCTGAATTGAGCTGCAGCGGCTGGAAGAGTAGCACAGGGTGCCTAAGGGGATGAGGAGTCACCACGTAAGGCGAGCGCCCATGCGCTGGGCCACCCAGGACCTAGACTAACAACCAGATAATCATCCTGTACCAGCTGAACAGGGAGACCATAACTGAGCTGCTCACCATGATCCAGGATGACCTAGAGAGCAAAATCGACTTCAGTACAGCCTCAACCTGGTGCTGAAGCTTGTTTCGGTCCTGCATTTCTTGGAAACTAGCACCTTGCAGCACACTGTGGGCATGCTGCACAGCATGTCCCAGCCAACATTTCCCAAAGTGCTCGTGCAGGTGCTGGAAGCACTCCTGCGCCGTGTCCCCCGGCACAGCTCCCTATCCACCACACCAGTACAAGAGAATGCCATGAAGGCATGTTTACATACAGCAGTCCACATGCCCAACGCGATTGCTGCTCTGGACTGCACCCATGAAGCGTTGGTGACCCCCACCAGACACATGGCTATGATCTATCGGCCACCTGGTCAGATTTCTTCCTTCCTCTCTGAGTGGTCTGACCTCTCCTCCTCACTCCTGGCCTCAACCACTGAACTCCCCCTTCTTGGACATTTCAACATACACCTGGATGCCTCCTGTCCCCTCTCTGGACTCTTTTGCGACCTCTCCGACTCTCTCTCTCACCATTCTCCCCTCTGGCCCGACTCATTCTGCAGGGCACACTCTTGATGTTCTGATCTCCTCTGACCTTCCCCTCTCTGTACCTCTCTCCACTCCCCTCTCCTGGAGTGACCACTTTCTCCTATCCTCCCTCCTCGCTCTCCCTACCTCCCAGGCCAAGCCACCTCCATCACTGCCACCCACCTTCTCGGTCATTCGACCTATGAAGCGCGTGTCAGTTGAGGCTTTCGCCACCACCTTCTCACCCCCACCTCCCCCTTTGGCTGACTCTCACCCGGACACAGCCCTCTCCATGCACCACTCGGTGTCCAGTCAACTGGTCGAAAAAAAACTGGTCGACTGCAATTTGGTCGACGCAATTTGGTCGAAAACCAAATGGTCGAATTTTTTTTTTATTTATATATTTATTTTTCGGGTTTTCGTTTAGTATAAAAAGGGGTTTTTAGAGAAAAAAAGGGGGTTGGGGGGGACCCCCCCAAAATAAAAAATAAAAAAATCGACCATTTGGTTTTCGATCAAATTGGTTCGACCATTTGTCTGGTCGACCAATTTTTTTCGACCAAATGTCTGGCAACCCTCCACTCTTATATACCTGATACTCTTGATATCCTTGCCCCTGTCATGAGAATCCACCTGAAGCCCACAGCCAAGTATAACTCCTGGTATGACTCTGATCTATTCACCCTAAAACGCAAGTGCAGGGTGGCCGAGAGTAAATGGCGTGGTTCGTGTTCATCCTCTGACAATCTGGCCTGTCGCCTGCTGCAAAGGCAATACCGGCTCTCCGTCCTCACCAAGAAGAGAGCTCATATCCAAGCCCGCTTCTCTGCAGCATCTAACAACTCCACTGAACTCTTTAAAATCTCCAAGGAACTAGCCAATCCTGCCGCAGTCTCTACCTCTCCTGTACCTTCCCAGGCCCTCTGCACGGCACGGGCTTCGCACTTCATTAAAAAAACTCAGGACATCCTGTTCTCACTCTCCTCCTATCACCTCCCTCCCTTGCTCTTCCTCTGGCCCTTCTGCAGCCAGCCCCCCCCCCTCCCTCCCTCCTTCTATGCCTTTCCCCTTTTCTCCGCTGACAAGGTTTCTAGACAAGTCCGATCTATGAAAGTCTCGTCGAAACAGGTTCATCCCTGCTTCTCCAAAACTATCAAGTACCACATTGACTATCAATAACTCCTTCGTCACGGGAGTCTTCCCATCCCCCTTGAAGCACTCCCTTGTGCACCCCCTCCTTAAGAAACCCTCTGCCGACCCCTCCTGCCCGGCTAACTATCGCCCAATCTCCATTACTTCCTTCCTGGGCAAGCTCCTGGAGAAACTGGCCATCTCCCCGCTTAATTTCCACACTGAATCTGTTGGTTGTCTTCATGACCATCAGTCTGGCTTCAGAGCTGCCAGAAGCACAGAAACTGCTCTCCTGAACATCCGTGAAGATCTGCTCTCCAACCTTGACTCTAAAACCCCGTGGCCTCATCTTTCTTGACCTCTCTTCTGCCTTCGATACTGTCAACCATGCCAACCTGCTCAACCCTCTCCGTGATAACCTGGGTATCACTGGTCAGGCTCTGGCCTGGCTGACCTCTTTCCTCTCTGACCGACCCTCCCAGGTCCAACTTGGGCCCTTCCTCTCCGATATCTTTTTCTCTACCTGTGGTGTCCCCAGGGATCTAACCTCTCTCCCTGGCTGTTCAACCAATACCTGGCACTCTTAGCCCACCGCATCGCCGCTCTCTGCCCCAATGTTCAGTGCTATGCGGATGATACCGGCTCATTTTCAGGCAACCCTCTGCCTCCCTCCTCTCCATCTCCTTCTCTCATCTCGGACTGTCTGTCTGCTATCCAGGAGTGGTGTGCCGCCAATGACCTCTTCCTTAATGCCAGTGATAGGGAGAATTCTCATTCTATGGCTAATTTCCCTTACCTATAGAGTCCCCCAGCAGCTTTGCTGGATTTGAAGGGTTTTGTTTCTTTTCTCCTGCTAAGAGTGAGACTCTTTTTCCCACTCTTAGGCATATTTGCTATGTGTGTTCTAGGATATTTTTGTGTTTAATGTCTATGGGGATTTTCTCAACCCCATAGGAACCATCTTTATTCACCTGTATTACACAGCACCCTCCATGCAGTGACACAGGGGTGTCGTAGCAACCCACAAACAAACAAAAGCATATTTGCTATGTGTGTTCTAGGATATTTTTGTGTTTAATGTCTATGGGGATTTTCTCAACCCCATAGGAACCATCTTTATTCACCTGTATTACACAGCACCCTCCATGCAGTGACACAGGGGTGTCGTAGCAACCCACAAACAAACTCCATACCCTGGGACTGACTACTGTCTCCCAGGGCATGTAAAGTCCCCATTGACTTCACTAGTCAATTTTTGTGAACTAAACCAGTACAATCCATCTTACTATGGAGGTACTGGGAAGGGTTAATAGTTTTTTCCCTTATGTTCATTTTCGAGAGAGTACCGTACAGTCCCTCTCAAAAGTTTCTGGCTGGTGGCAGTGGTTACTACCATAAATATATTCGACCGCAAATATTTCCCTATGGGATTTTCCCATTGTTCGAGGCTACCACATTTTCTGACAGCTTCTAACATTCCGCCGGTTTATTTTTATATTAACTTTACTTCAGTAGGTTTTATTTGCCAGAACTTTAATATAAATTCTTTCTCGTGTTTTTCTCTAAACTCCTAACCCAGGACGGGGATCCTTTGTTCGTCAGTTTTGCGGGCCTCTGCCAAGTAGCCATCCTTTCGGCGCCACTGAGTCTGGGGTGGGTCCATTGTGTGGGAGTGGGATTAGGACCCCTGGACAGGGTTGCCTCAGCAACCCATGTCGCACTCTATCCTAATTGGCTGGAGGGTCTCCCGCCAAGGATGACCACTCCACTGTGTGAGTGACAGCTAGGATGTATGAATGGGGCTCTTTATGCATAAAAGCAGGGTCCTGAGGACTGGAAGAGCAAGACGTTGCCACTGGAACTAATAAGCCAAAGAGGGGAGAAGCCAAAGACCCCTGCAATGACTGAACCACCGGTGAAGCCCTGCTGCAGCGTCTATTAGGGAGAATTCTCTCTTTAGGCTGAATTTCCTAGCCTAGCGAGTCCCCCAGCAGCTTTGCTGGATTTCTGGAGTTTGTGTTTTTCTCCTGCCAAGAGTGAGACTCTTTCTCCCACTCTTGGACATGATTTATGGTATTCCTTTGACTGGTAATGTGTTTTATGGGCTATGGGGTCCTTTACTCCATAGGGTCTCATGTGTTTTTACTATGTGTGTTACACAGCACCCTCCGTGCAGTAACACAGGGGTGTCATAGTGACACCCCACCATAGACTCCATACCCTGGGACTGACTACTGTCTCCCAGGGCATGTAAAGTCACCATTGGCTTTACTAGCCCCAAATTATTAACAGAAACCAGTACAAACCATCATATTGTGGACATACTGGTCGGGGCAATTTGATTGCCCCGGGGTCTGTTAGTCGAGGGGGCACGTCTCCGTCCCTCCTGATCGAGTTTTGGCTGGTGGCAGTGGAAACTACTTTTTATATTCGACCGCGAATATTTCCCTATGGGATTTTCCCATTGTTCGAGGCTACCAACTTTAATTATTTAATTCTCATAGCCTTGAACATACCGCCGGTTTATTTAATTAATATTAATTCTCTGGTTGGTATTTTTTGCCAAAACTCGATTCAAAAATGGCGTTTGTGTTCTCTTCTGTGACTCCAACCCAAGTCGAGCCCTTTGTTCCACTTTTTGGCGGGCTTCTCCACAGAAGCCTCCAAAAGTGGTGTCACTCTGTCTGGGTACCATAGGGAGTGTGGGAGGGGGTTTGGGCACCCTGGACTGAGTTACCTTGGTAACTCAAGTCGCACTCTTGTGTGAATGGCCCAAGTGGCGAGCCAGCCGGCTCACCACTTAGCATGTTTGATTGACAGCTAGGCTGAGTGAATGGGTGTATGCTGCATAAAAGCAGGGCTTTGGGGACTGGAACTTTAGAAGTCGTCACAGGACCTGAGAATCCGACGAGGGAGAAGCTAAGCCGACCTACCACGATGACACCACTGGTGGAGCCCTGCAGAACCGACTCACCACTTCCTGACGACAGAGAAGATCTCCCGGCTGGAGAGGCTTCTTCCGCTGACTGGTGGGCAAAACCAGTTTACCTTCTTTTCTTCGCACCCCAGACGGGTTTGTGGTTGAACTGCCCGTGCCAAGCACCCCGGCGGCCGGATAGCCACTCGCCACTGAACCGCTCCTTGTACCTGAGAAACTCCGCGGCTGGTTTCTTCCCTGGCAGTGCAACGGACACCTGTCTTCCTCCATGACGAGATCCTCTCTTCCCCTGGACGAAGCACCGACTTGCACCCGCTGCCAGGAACAACTGCCCACGCTGGAGTGTTCTCACCACTTTAAGGTACCGTGTCCACCAGGCCTCCCTTTCTAAAGAGTGCTACAAGGTAATAATAACCCCTTAACCTTCTGGACTGGGCTGGCCGCCTTGACCTGCTAACTGGTCCCTTTCTTTGGTCCAACTCTTTTTTGAACCTTTTCAAGATTTTGTGCACTGCAACCGTGTGACCTTGGACACATTTCGTTTTGATCCCCTTCAAGTGGATCCGGCCTACTGAACTCTAAACTCACGGTTTTACTTTGCCTTCCTCTCTTGTTCTGTTCTTGTAAAAGTGTTGGGATCTGTTTCAATGTGTTCTCTGCTTTTATCTCCCTTTTTAAAACGAACTCTTAGAGTGCCATCTACGTTAAGCGCTCACCGCTGTCTGAAAATAAGTGGGGCTTTACTTAAGACTTGTCTAATATTCTTTTAAGGGAGTGTATATCTTGTAGTGACCGTGTTTCTGAATTGCTTACTATTAGTGCCTGTGTGTTTTTTTAGATGTGGTTTTAAATAAATATTTATATCTCTTTTACACCAAGCCCTGGTCAGTGTTTACTTGTTCTATTGTGTGCTCTTGACCTATTGTGAATACTCTGTATACTGCCTAACTCTTCTTGAGGGAGGTCTGACTGCTCAGCCACAGCTACCAAGTGAATTTGTGTGGTACAGACTGCTACCAAGTGGGTTTACTGCCAAACACCTGTAGTCTTAAATCTTTTGCAGTGGTTCCAGAGGGAACTGCACAGGTTTCTGCCTAACAGCGTCTAACCACTATTCTCCACACGACTAGAGAAGATCTTCATCTACTTCCCTTGAGCTGGTGCGGCCAACCAGTTTACCAATCGCCTTCCTGGACCTGCCTTGGTCTAATCACCAGTACCCAGTACTCGGAGGCCAGATAACCAGGCACCAGTCCACCCGGACCGCACCTTTTATTTGTCAGGCAGCACCGCGGCTGGTTTCATCCCTGGGTAGTGCAGTAACTCGAACCTTCCACCACGACGAGAGCCTCTCTTCCTCTGTTGGATCCCCCAAACTGCAGGTACTACCAGGAACAACCGCCACCGCAGGAGCCACTTCATTTTATTTCCACTTTATTTTTATTGAAAGATTGCAACAAAAGAGAAACAAGTCCCCCAAAAGGCAGAGCCACCCAACAACTAAACCCTCCCCCCATGTCCCCCCACACTAACCCTCCCACTACCCCCCAAACTACGGGTAAACTAGGCTCCTACAAATCTTCGGTGCTGGAAACTAAGAGCATGGACTGAACAAGAAACGCATCTGTACTTTTAGGCCCAGTTAGCCATCCCTATGTGGCGCATGACAACAACGGCCCTGATGGACCAAGCATTCAGAGATGAACTGCAGGACACGATAGACGACTACATAGAACTAAACAAGGGAAGCGTAGACTATGTAAGCACGGTATGGGAGGCCTTAAAGATAGTGACCAGGGGAGAGGTCCTGGCAAAAGCAGGTGGCATCAGAAGATCGCTACGTGAAGAATTAGAGCAGGTCGAGACAGAGATTGAGAGGCTTAGTACGGACCTCACAGACCCACAACGACACGAAGACAGACTTAGAGCACCCCGCGAGGAATGCTTGACCGCTTGGGGCAGGCTTCCTAAGTTTGATTTTGCTACCAGAACAAACAGGGCACACACAGAAGCAGACGGACCTAGTCTGGCTCTGCAGGAAGGAACATCCCAGACACACCATTACCCTGATCCAAGACGAACAGGGCAACACATACCAGACCCAACAGGAAATAAATGATACCTTTAAGAATTATTACAAGCACTTATACTCTCACGAAATAGAAATATCTGGGGACCAAATAGCGGATACCTTAGAAGAGATAGGGCTGCCCAGGCTCTCTCCAACACAGGCCGAAGCACTAGAGGCAGATATTACCACAGAAGACATTGCTGAAGCAATTAAAACACAAGCTACGGCCAAGGCTCCCGGGAGCGATGGGTTACCCTCGGAATTTTATAAAACTTATAGTTCCTCCCTGATACCACTCTTACATGAGGTCTTCCAGGAAATATACGAACGAGGTATCTTACCTGACATCATGAGGGAGACCCTAGTAATCCCAGTCCTTAAGCCAAACAAGCCAGCGGAGCAATGCGATTCATATCGCCTCCTGGCTATGCTCAATCATGATGTTAAATTGCTAACCACAATCCTAGCCCAGAGACTGTCCAGACAGATAGGGGATATTGTACACTCGGATCAATGTGGGTTTGTCCCAGGCCGGAACACGACCATGAATTTACGCAGACTTCAACACATCATTACACAAACAGACGCGAGCACTGAACCCTACGCCCTGTTATCACTAGACGCCATCAAGGCATTCGATTCCATATTTTGGGAGTGGTTATTAGCGGTCCTGAAAAAATTTGGGTTTGGCCCACGATTTATCAGGTGGCTCTGAATACTCTACACTGAACCAAGGGCACGGGTAAAAACTGCGAGACACGTGTCAGAAGTTTGGGAGATATGCAGAGGTACCCGGCAAGGCTGCCCGCTATCCCCCATGCTTTATATATTGGGGCTAGAACCCATAGCTATTTATTTTCGTAAACAATGTTTGATGCCGGAATAAGGCTAGTGGAGATAGACCACATAATTTCACTTTACGCAGATGATGTGCTTCTGTACGTCAGAGACCCGCATCTCAATGTCCCAACTATGCTGGAGGTTCTTGACAATTTTTCCAAAGTCTCAGGCATAAAATTCAACAAGGCAAAGTCCTGCCTATTCCCACTAGCAGGCCTTAAAGACAGATGCTAGGAGGAGCTCCCAACACTAGGGATACAGTGGCAGACCACCAAATTCCGCTATTTGAGCATCCACATTATGCACACTCCCCAACTGATGCACGAGCATAACACAAATGCAGCAACACCGGCACTGCGCAGATCAATGTCCTTCTGGGCAAAACTCCCACTGTCGGCAATGGGGAGTATTTCGATAACCAAAATGATTGTCCTCCCTAGGCTTCTGTATAGGTTCCAAAATGTGCAGTATTACATCAAGAGCCCGTTCTTCCGCCTATTAGGGTCAATAACTCGAAAATTCATTTGGGGGCAGGCCAGGCATAGAATAGCACACTCCACGCTAGTCCTAAAATACGCTCAGGGCGGAATCCAACTCCCGCATTTCGAAAAATATTATCTAGCAGCCCAACTCAGCTTTGTGTCCAAATGGCTAGCCGACGAGAACACATCTGAAACTTCCCTGCTACAGTCCCTGATCTCTCCACTGCAACTGAAAGAACTTATTTGGGCGCCACAACACCAAATGAGCGACACACCCTTTATAGCCACCCTGGGGAAACAAATTTGGCAAAGAACGAAATCACTAAGAAACCTAACACACCTGTACTCCCCAGAAATACCAATGATTTGGGACCTGTGCAGGTCAGACACAGACTTGTTACACCTCAGGGTCTGGGAGAAGAAGGGAGTTTACACGTGGGGAGATCTATACGAAGAAGGCTCCTCTAAAGAGTTCAGCACACTACAGAACATGGACGGGATACCCACTAGTCAATACTTGTGGTATCGGAAGATACGCAAAATAGCAAGACACAAATGGGACACCTGGCCAGAAAAACCCAAACCTGATCCTCTCACAACACTATTACATAACCTAGGCGAGGGACAGAAACTGGCCTCCCAAATATACGGACACCTCAATGATAACCACAATCGAAAGGGAGAGACCCTGAAAAGCAAATGGGAAACAGACACTGGCAGAGAACTCTCGGAGGGAGAATAAAGCAGGGCGCTAGCATTTCCTAAGGCTGTATCAAGGAACCACAGATTCCGCTTTATACAACTAAACGTCCTGCACCGGACATACCTCACTCCACACAGGCTTGCGACATTTAACAGGAATGCAAGCCCTAACTGCCAGTGGTGCAAAGCGGACAGGGCTGATTTCATACATATGTTCTGGGAGTGCAACACAGTGCAATCCCTATGGGCAAAAGTCAAGTTGGCATACGAGAAGGCAGGAACCTCCAATTACAGATGGACTGCCGAAGAATGGCTTTTAGGTACGTACCCCAGACCGGCCAAACTTAAACATCGGGTGAAATTAATGGACCTATTGTGCCTCGTGGCCAAAAGGCATATCACCATGTGCTGGAAAAAGTCAGCGGGGCCCAGACATTCCGCCTGGCACAGCGAGCTTATTAGATGGATTAACGCAGAAACTAGGGCGTGGGAAGATAGCGTTGCCAGATCCACTGATGAGTCCAGCTCCACCCTAGAAGCATGGAGGGAGATAGTTAGAACAATAATCTACCCCTCAGATGATAAAACCCCATGAGCAAACATTATCTGGACCATGCAGAACTGCAGAAACTTAGAAACCCACGAGGGAGGCCCCTAAACACCTAAGTAAATTGCTGCACTCAAGAATCCCCCCCTTCCCTATAGCACCCCCTACTGCATACTCGGTAAATGGACGATGAAGACTGGATAAGGAGACAGTTTATGTTAATGTTATCAGGTTACTGTTTACTGTTTGGAAGTTCTTTCTTCTTCTATCTCTTACTTCCTCTCTCTCCCCCTACCCCCCTTTTTTTTTCTCCTCTTCCCCTTCTTTCCTCTTTCTTTCCCTCATCGTCTTTCTTTTCTCTCCCCCTCACCTTTGTTCATTATTATACTATTCCAAAGAGTAGGCATTGTATGGCATGATTGACCTGCCAAGTGTCACTGTTTTTATGATAAATGCCAATAAACACACTTGAAAATAAAAATAAAATTAGGCCCAGTTAGCGGCGGAGTCTCTGAGTACATCCAAGCACATTGCCACTGGTACAAGCATCCGCAAACCCTCCCCGGCGACATGACATATAAATCTACAAAACAGTTTATAGTTTCAGGGCTTCACAGTCCGCACTGAGTATAACCACAGTCCAATCCTGCAAAAAAGATGACATAGAATCATTGACAATAGCAGAGATTTTCTCATACTCAAAAATAGCGATCAACTTGGTAAGCCATTCCTTCTTGGAGGGCGCTAGAGGACTCTTCCACTTCTGAGCCAAGGCCAATCTCCCCGCTCTCAAAATGGCCCACATTACCTTTGAGAAGGAACCCACCTCCTTATCCGGCAAGGGAGTGTCCAAAAGAACCTCGAGTGGGTGCAGGGAAGGACATGTTGCCAAGAGATCTTTAATCCAGCTAAGAACCTCTGCCCAGTATGAGCGAATAACCGGGCACTCCCACCACATGTGAAGCCAGGTACCATTGTTTGAACACAATCTGGGACACCATGGGGACGCTTCCACAAACATCTCGGAAAGGGCTACCGGAGGACGATGCCAAGAGTGCAAAACCTTAAAATTATGCTCCGTGGCCGCTGTGTACAGCCCCCCAGAAAGCACAGACCGAAACACCACCTGCCAAGTTCGGTCGTCCAGGGACAAGCCCAACCGCTCCTCCCAGACACATCTGAAAGACTGCCTTCCTGTTAGATTAGAAGAAATAAGCACTTTATAGATTTTGGAAAGGGATCCTTTCCTAGACTTAGCTTCTGCAAAAACACTCTCAAACGGGGTTAAGAAGCGCGACAAGTCGGTCACCCACCGCGCCTGGGTAAGGATACCCTTTAGCCTCAGGTACTCAAAGACCGCAAGCTGCTTGCTCTCAAAAACCTCCGCCATTTGGTCGAAATTCCAAAAAGGACCCCTTACAAAATAACTGAGCAGCCCTCTCCAGCCCCTGATAAGACCAAGACTGCATTTCCCGGAAACCCTTCCTGTCCAGTTCAATTGGTGGACCCCACAAGGATGACAAGGGGGAAGGCCAAGAAGAAAGAAGCCTATTGTCCTTAGAGGGCTTCCAGACCGACCACAAGACAGCAAGAACCGGGTGCGATTTAACAGGCCCTGGAATAGAGCTCGGGGGGGCCCACAAAAGGTCCCACCTTTTTCTTGGATGAACTTGAACATCTTCCACATACGTCCAATATGTTCGTAGATCGTCCCTCAGGTGCTCCAGCATAACTTGCAGCTGGGCTGCTTTAAAATACCCTTGAAAGTCCGGGAAACCAAAACCCCCAAGGGATTTGGGGAGGGTCAAGGTAGCCAAGCTTACTCTGGGTCTTCTCCCATCCCAAATAAAATGAAGGACGCAAGACTGCAAAGAGGCAAAGAAGGAGTCCGGCACCAGACAGGGAAGAGACATGAAGAGATAGAGAAGCCGCGGGAGAATATTAATTTTAGCCACCACCATTCGCCCAAACCATGAAAGAGTCCAGGGGGCCCACCTTAAGAGATCGCCCTGGATTTTTGCCTGAACAGGAGGAATGTTTAGCTCAAACACCTTACCTAGGTCTCTGGGAATATTAACACCCAAATATCTGGTAGATTCCCGCTCCACACGCACCCCATATACTTCCTCCGTTCCCTCGATTTATAGACTGCGATAACGCCGCCACCCACTTCATGCGAGCAAATAACATTTTGAGCCCCCCATCCCGAAACCAACAACGAGCCCCAAACATCCCAGTCCAACTTCACCAACCTCCCGACCCCACGTCCTCCACAAAAGCGTGGAACAAAGTAGTGGACAAGCGACCCATTAGGCAGCTATGACCAAAGCAAAAACAACCAGATGGCCCGACAAATCCCCCCCCCCTCAGCACCCAGCACAAGAGACTACACCAACAAAGTCAGGACGTAGGCTGCTTCGGGGATGGAGGTGCCATCTTCCTGAACTTCTTGTGCCCCCGCACACGGCGCCGACCCACAAAATCCGAAGGGCCAGGGCGATCTCCATCCGACTCCTTCCTCTTCCCTCTATCATCCTTAGAGGGGGGGTCTCCCAGCAGCTCACGAGAGACTCGTTGGATATCAGATTCTGAGGAGAGGGAGTATTTGTAGCCATCCAGTTCAAAGGCAAGTGAAAACGGATGTCCCCATCTATAGCGGACCCCCTTTGACTGCAGCCACCTCGTCAAAGACCACAAAGGCGCCGTCGACCAAGTGTGAGCGCTGAAAGATCCTGGTAGATCTTAATTTGATCGCCTTTCCAGTCAATGGGACCCTTCCTGCGTGCTAAGTCCAAGATCTTGGCTTCTTCGGCATAGTAGTGAAATTTCACAAGAATCGTACGGGGCTCACCCGCACGACCCCCAGCTCTGTGGGCTCTGTCAATTGTGGGTTCGCTAGTATTTTCCCCATCAAAAAGACTACTCACAATCGCCTTGACCGCTCTCACGATGTCCGCCTGAGACTCCCCCTCTGGTTCCGGCATACCAAAGATCCTCAAGTTGGAGCGCCGTTCCCTATTTTCTAAGTTGTCCAGCTTGAGGGTGACCTTCTCCTCCCACCTCTCAAGCTCAGCCAACCGCATATCAAATTGTGTCTCAAAAAGGTCTGCAGAGGACTGGTTGGCCTCAAGTGCTTGAACACGATCTTCGACTGAGTCAACCTTCTTATCTAGAGAGTCCAGGCGCCTGTTGACATCTGCTCTAAAGCCTCGTATCTCCAACAGCAGGGCTGCCATGTTGCGGCCCACCGAAAGGGCATCAAACGCCTCCAGCTGGGCCACAGCCTGCATGGCGCCCTTCTCCTCCTCCTCCTCCTCCACCACTCTTATGTATTTTTGCAGGGCCCGCTCCCAGTCCATCCAGGACGGATCACGGGGGCACCCCAAGCAACAAAGGAGAGGGAAGAAATAAATAATTTTTAAAAAATTAATAATAATTTAAGGGGCAGTTGTGCTAAGGTCTCCGGTCCGGCCTGGACGATCACCACTCTCCAACTACTCCATCATGCCAGGAACGAGGTCTAGGCCCCAAGATGACACCACACACAGCTCAGGGCGCCTCCACTGGTAACTGGAGGGAGAGTCCCCAAAAATGCCAGGCCTGTAGGCTAGTTGAGTAGTGCAGATGGGGCCTCCTCAACAAATATCCATACCGAGGACCAGCTGCTACCTAGTCCAAAAAACTCTCCAGGGGGGGAAGTTGCACTTCAACAACAGCCTCCACCGGGAACGGCCAGCCGATTCACTGGACATGCAAAAGACGCACATCCAGGCTATATTCACGGCCGCTGCCCGGAGCAAGCCAGGACGTCCTCACCCGCTCCAATAGGGCGCTGCCAATAGTCCCGAGGAGCCTCCCCGAACTCCTTAAGGGGCTTGCCGCATACAAGCCCTTGCCCAGGCCACTTCAGCCTCCACCGCCCCCCAGGGAGAGGGGAGGGAATCCCCCGCTGCAGGCTCCTCCTCCAAGCAGGTCCTGGTCGCGGGCACAGCTCCAGCCGCGCTCTGAGCTCCAGCCGCGCTCTGAGCGCCAGCCGCCACTGAGCACTGAAGCCTCCACCCGGCTCAAGAGGCAGCTCCACCGCCTCCTTCACACGCCTTCCCGAGGGGCGCAGGGAGGCAGCCCCCACTCCAGACACCGATGCTCCGGTCCCGCAGTCCGGACCAGGAGCCCGCCTCCGGAGCCGCACCTCCCCCACCGCAGAACCAACATCTCCCGCGCGGTGCAACCGCCGGGGGAAAGCAGCAGGCCACGTACGCCTCCGGATGATCACTGCTCTACCTCCGTTCCTCAGGCCAGCGGAGCTCCAAATCCGCACACCGCCAATTCACCCCAGGTACAGCCTGCCTTCCTGTGGGTCGGAGCCCAACTTCGACTGGGCTGGGGGGCTCAAAACCCCAAAATATTAGCGCCCCGGGACGGAGACCCGCCGAGAGAAGTCAGCACATCTCAGAGCCCCCTGGCGGCTCCCACTTCATTTTAAAGGTACATTGTTCCGCCAGCCTGCCTTTTGTTCGCGGTAGCACTAAAGGTGTTGTAAATCCTTTACCTACCTGTTGGGTTGGCCGGCCCTCTCTCTTAACATTGTCTTCCACCTTCTGCATCCACCTTTTCAAAATCGTTAACCAAAGACTTGACTACAGCTACAAGAACATTTTGCTCCTGGGCCCTTGCCCTGTACCACTGACTCTGGCACAGGCCTACTGACTCTGGCTACATTTGTTAGAACTGCGTTCTTTAGATTGATTCTCAATTAGAACTGTGTTGGTGCACCTACTTCTTATAACCACCCTTTTCTTCCCTTTTTTAAACCTTGTGAAATGCCATTTTGCTCAGTTTTCATTTAAGTATTTTCTATACTGATGCACTGTCTTGCTTAATCTGGTTCACAAACATATGGGAAGTGTTGCTAGGGTGCGTAAGAAGCTATTTCCATATAACTTGTGCTTTCCCTCCCTTGTGAGAAATTGCAGAGTACTCCTTGTGTGTCGTTTTCACTGTGCCATTTTGCTCAGTTTTCACTCTGGTTCACTTGGTCTACAATTTAACTAGGGTGTGTGTATATTTTTCCTTGACTTAATTTTAACTTGCTTGATTGACTGTGATAAATGTGTTTTACTAGACGTGTATAAAATAAATATATATCTACTTTTGAATACAAAGCTTTGGTCAGTGTTTCCTTGTGCCATAAGTACTGAAGGCCTATTGTGTAAACCCTGAATACTGCTCATCTCCCACTTGAGATAAGTCTGATAGCTCAGCCACAGCTACCAACGAAATCTTTGTGGTACAGACTGATACCAAAGGGGATTTATTGCTCTCACCTGTAGTCTTAATCTTCTGTAGTGCTCCCTAAGGGAACTGCATAGGATTCTGCCTAACAGCCAGCAAGACTAAGATTTTACTCACTGGCACACCCACTCCCTCCTTCCCTGCAGTTCTCTGGCCAGCCTCTCTTGGCCCTCTTCCTGTTCCCACCTGCAAGGCTAAAAACCTTGGGGTCACCTTCGACTCCACACTCTCCTTCTCTCCTCACATCTCTGATGTCTCTAAGAAGTCACACTACCAGCTACACCTCCTCAGAGGTATTCTTCCTTTCCTCTCCTTCCCCCAGAAGCTCACCGTCTCCAGTGCCCTGGTTCTCACTAGACTGGACTATTGTAACAGCCTCTACCTAAATCTGCCTTCTTCTACTCTCCGCAACTTATCCAGAACAGGACTGCGAGACTTGTCCTTGGCCTCGAGCCCAGGGATTGCATCTCTCCAGGACTGAAATCTGTGCACTGGCTCCCAGTGGGTGCGAGGATTAAGTTCAAAACCCCCTGCATTGTCCACAAGGCCTTCTGGGGCCTACAGTCGCAATACCTTCAACTCTCTCTTCCCAAATATCTTCCTACTCAAGCTCTTCACTCATCCGCCTCAGACTACCTCAGGGTCAGTCGCTTCTCCAAGCAACGAGTTGGTGGTAGAGCTCTCTCTTCGGCAGGGGCCTCCATCTCGAACAGCCTTCCTGCCTCCCTGAAACTTGAGGAGAACCATCTCCAGTTCCTGAAGCACCTCAAAACCTTCCTCTTTGCTTCTTCTTTCTCTCCCCCTCTCCCCTGCTAAATTCCTGACTGAAACTGCACCGATTACCTGGCCACCCTTCTGATCTCAGGCTCTGGCCCCGCTATTTGTACACCTGCACTGCCTCCCTGGCAACCCCCATACTGGGGACTGTTGTTCTGTATCCCTACAGTCTCCCTACCAGCACTTATGTTTTGCGCTTACCTGCACTTGCCACCATCTGGCCGTTCTATTATCTTATTTATTCTACTATCCCATGTACTGCACTTTCCCCTCTCCCATCCCCCACTCCCATTCACTTGCGCAATCTGATTGACACCTGGCCTAGTAAGAAAGCTGTCTGTCCCACTCTGTTTTACCCCCCATTGCCTCGTCGCGCCTCGAAACATTTGTGTATAGGTGCGTTACAAATGCCATATCATATCAGAAGAGGCATACCGCAACCGGAAGCAGGATCACTTCCTCAAAGTCCAGGTCACCTGCTATCCAGACCTCATAACACACTGATGTGCCTGCTTTCCTGGTTCCACCCAACATGCATTGGTCCTGCAGAACAGCACACTGCCTGAATACACGGAGTGGCACAGAGGACAACAGACGTAGATATTGGATGAGAGCAAGTGCCCTCAAAAAAAGGAATCTCGCAGCACTAGTGAAATGTGTGATAAATCCTGCAGAGTACTCACAAAGACCATGCATAAAGTCTCCTCCCAGGTGGCCAGGAAAAGGCAGATGCTCCCTGATCCTAACCCTGGGGGTGGTGTTAGCCGGGAGGATCACCTGGGAGCCGAAGTGCCCCAGGGGAAGAGGACGACTCCGTTGGGAGAAACGCAGTATGTGTCTTCCTTTAGGGAAGAAATATCAGCGATGACAAAATATCTGTCAGATTTGTAACCTCCCAAGTTCAATATCTTAATATGAGTGAAAACATTCATAACTACTTATGTATTGGGAGAAACGAAACCCCTTTTAAAAACATGGAGATTCATAGAACTGGAAGCTCCCCTGACTCCCAAGGGAATAGTAAAGTTGAGTCTGTAAATAATACACCCTAAATCAATGTAGACCCTAAAGATCATTACTTCTTTGTAAAGCCACATCTTTCAATTAAACCTTATGATATTTCTTTATGGGATATAATTAAGGAACAAAATGAGCATGATATTAAAATTCACATGAGAAAAGCAGATTCTTACATTAGGGACTTCAAGTCCCATAATCCCCAAAGCACTAGGATGAAGAAGAGGGCTGAAGAGGCACAAAACTGCAAAGTGCAGCTTATTAGTCAAAATGACCCACACCTGAGGGACAGTGGGAGGCTTAAACGTCCCCTTTAGGTGCAGGCCATTAGTAAGAAGAATGAGCAGAGCAGTAGTCATAGGTGGAGGAGTTGTGAAATCTCCATGTAGAAGAAAAGCAAAATCTGTAGAGTGTCGAGCAGTTGCCGGTCCTGAGAGGATCTTTGCCTCCAGAAGCCTTAATCGCAGAGGTCGCGCAGCGGGAAGTGTCCGAGTTGGAAGCTTTCCCCCTGGAGACCTGAATTGCAGAGGCTGTGCAGCGGGAAGCGAATATTTATAAAGCGTTCCCCATAGTAAGGCTCTCCCAGGTGGCAGGCGAGCACCAGAGTGTCTATGGAGCAGAGTAATCTCTGGATGCGAGTGGCGCAGGTCATGGGAGACTGAAAGCAGCCGACTGCCAAACTGCGAGAATCAGTTGAGGTAAAGGAACTGGAAGCAGCGAGGCGAGCTGACTCACACGCCAGATCTGGGGAGTTCACTAAGATATTGTTACAGCGGAGCGCTCCGTAACCGCTCCTTTGTTATGTTATGTGTTTGCTTCTATAGCGCCAGCAGCCCGTGGGCATCAGGGCGCTTAACACAAAGACAGAGACCAACAGAATTCATAAAATGTCCTAAACTATTACATCACTCCCCATCAAGGGCTACGTGAAGGTACCTGCTAGCGTGCATGTTCATTTGAATAGGAGGGTTTTCAATTTCTTCCAAAAGATCAGATGGCTTTCCTCAAGTCTTAGTGTTTGAGGAAGACTATTCCACAACTTTGGTGCACGAACCACAAAAGACCTGCCTAATCCTCGTTTCAGCCTGAATTTAGGGACTACTAGCAGTCCTTTACCTTCTGATCTTAAGCTTCTTTGGGGAGCATATGGTACCAATCGATTTTTAAGATAAATGTGTGCTTTGCCAAAAAGACACTTGTGTACAAGTGTTAGTGTCTTAAACTTAATGTGCTCTTCTAATCTGAGCCAATGTAAGGTTTGTCTGGCTAAGGAAATATGGTCATGCTTTCTAAGTTTTTTTACGATCCTTACTGTATTATTTTCTAGGACTTGGCATCTCCCTAGATCGTTTGCGGTTATTCCCAGCAGGAGGGCATTGCCATAATCCAATCTGGATAGTACAATTGCCCTTCCTATCGTTTCTAGGTTTCTTTCCTCCAGGTAGGGGCTAATTGCTCTCATTAGGCGCAAGTAGTAAGCCGAGTTCTTTATCAGGTAATTTACCTGAGCTTCTGAATTTAGTGTTGAGTTGACCATCATTCCTATTGGTTTTACCTGGTCTGATACCTTAATTGTAGCTTCATTAATCTTGAAATTCCCGTATTCCTTTCCCAGCTTATCCAGGGCCGTGTTCTGTCCAAATATCATAAGTTCAGTTTTTGTGTCACTGAGACACATCCAATTCTTCTGCATCCACTCATTTATTATGCCATAGACATATGCTATCCTTTTACTGTCCTCCTCATATGACCCTTTAATTTCAATGACAAGCTGCGTGTCGTCTGCATAATTTGTGAAAAACACGCCTGCCTTCATCAATATGTCGCATAAGCTGCGCATGTAAATATTAAACATGGGTGACAAACTTTTTTTTTTGGATACAATATTTTATTGTTTTATAGGTACAAACAAAATAAAACAAAACACATTAACTCTTAGTCAATACTTCAAATATACAGGTATACATTTCTCCTTGGCTTCAGCTCTTGACCGCATAGTCTGTGAATGTTATTGCATTACGCAGGTCTCTAGGCTCATCACGATCGTCTGATTTAGCCGTTTTCATCAGTCCAATGGGGTCTCAGTTCTTTGCCGCGTGGCCTCAGTTATCCTCCCATCTTTGCCAGATCTTGGTCGCCTTCCCTGGGCACCCCCTTGTGGTGTACACTCTTCTTTCCATTGGCACGCACATGTCTACATCTGTTACCCATTTCTCGTATTGTGGGGGTGAGGCCAAGCCCCACAGTTGAGCTATGTTCCTTTTTGTCAGGCCTGTGGATGTCGCAAGCATGCGTTTTTCAAATCTGGATAACTCAATTTCTTCATCTATCCATAGTATTAGCAATTTGGGGTCCATTGGTATCTCTCGACCAATCACGGTAAGCCTTTCGCAGAATTTTTGCCAGAATGTTTGAATTAATGGGCATTCCCAGAGTATATGGAAAAAGGGGATCTGTTGCTCTTCCCCATTGGTGCAGGGCCTCCCTGGGGTAATATACCCTGTGCAGGATTTTCAGTTGAATCAGTCTAATTCTAGCTGAGATCGCGGTTTCCCTGGGATACATGAGGGCTGTAGTCCATTCCTCTGGCTGAATTAGGCCCACATCAATTTGCCATTTTTCTTTCAGTCCCGCGAGTTCTGTTGTTGCAAATGAGCTAATTACGTTGTACATTGTAGAGGTTATTTTGTGAGCAATTCTCTCCATCACAATGTTCCGTTAAACTGGGGTACATTCTGGGATGTTGAGGAGGTCCAGCTCGCTTGTGGTGAGTGCATGTCTCATTTGCCTGTCAAAGTGTTCTGTGGCGGGGAGACCGTACTCGTCCCTTAGGGCTTGGAAAGTCTTTATTTCTCCATTCTCAATCATGTCTTCTAGTCTTCCTATCCCAGCGTCTTCCCAGGCCGCCCATTTGGGGAGTTCTCCAAGTTCTGGCAAATGCTTATTACGCCACAGGAGTTGTTTCAGTGTGACCTTCCCCTCCCAACCTAGGTGTCTATGCACGTCTGTCCAGATCCGAGTTCTCTGTGCAGCTATTGTAAGAGGGAATGGGCGAGTTTGTTTTTGATAGAGCCCTTCTATCGCCGTGTTCCCATGGTTTATTTGTGTGTCTGCTCTATTGTGTGGTAGCATTGGGTCATTATGAAGGATGCCATTTACCACTGACATCTGGGCTGCCCAGTAGTATGTCTGTAGGTGTAGGAGGCTGATCCCTCCCTCCCATACGGAGCGCTGTAGAGTTTTAAGTGCGATTCGAGGGTGCCCTCGACTCCAGAAGAGTTTCCTGAGTGTCTCATCTAGTTTACGAAATTCTAGTTTTGGTATATATACTGGTACATTCTAAAGGATGTATAGGATCCTGGGTAGGGCCAGCATTTTGAATAGGGCAGCTCTTCCCAGAAGGGTAAGAGGGAGGGACATCCAGTGTTTTACATCATTGACAAATCTATCTCTTATTGGATGCAGGTTTTTCTCTACATATTGCGTTAGATCTTTCGTAATCTGTATCCCAAGGTATCTAAATTGCTCCTGCACTATTTTATATGGGCAGTTGTGTAAGGCCGCTGCTTCTAGTCCTTTGATCGGGAAGAGTAAAGATTTAGTGTAATTGACTCTCAATCCACTGAAAGACCCGTAAGTGTTTAATATATCCGTGACAATGGGACATGAGACTACTGGATCGCTCAGATAGATCAGGAGGTCATCCGCATGCAGGGAGACTTTGTCCTCCCAGTCCTTTGCCCAGTGGAATCCTCTCCAAGCCCGTGACTCTCTCAGCAATATCGCCAGTGGTTCGATTTCCAGTGCGAATAGCATCGCAGAGAGGGGGCAACCCTGTCTGGTTCCCTTCCCAAGCTTTATACTGTGTGAGGACCAACCATTTACTCTAATTTCTGCAGTCGGCTCATTGTACAGAAGTTGACCCAGTCCATGAAGTGGTTCCCAAATCCCATTTTGCCCATTAGGTGCCATAGAGCCTCCCAGTGGACCGAATCAAAAGCTTTCTCAAAGTCAATAGTGAGGAGTGCTAATGAGTCATGTAGGGATGATGCTTTTTCGATGGCAGCCTAGAGTCTATGAATGTACATTTGCGTGGCTCTTTGTGGCATGAAGCCGCATTGATCCGGGTGGTCCAGGAGAGGTATCACTGTTGAAGTCTATTGGCCAGTATTTTTGCCAGTATCTTGGCTTCTATGTTTATAAGCGAGATTGGTCTGTAGGAACCACAGTGCCTTCCTTGTGTATCACCACTATAGCGGCTTCCATTAAGTCTGGTGGAAGGATTCCTCTTTCCTTTGCAGATAAGAACATTTTTATCATGTGGGATGCCACCTCTCCAGTGCCAATTTTCTTCCAAACCTCCACTGGAAAACCATTGGGGCCTGGGGTTTTCCCATTTTGAAGCTGTGAGAAGGCTGTAGTCAGTTCCTCTTCAGTTCGAGTTGCATCCTCTGTGTTTCGTGTAACGTTGGGATGTTTAATGATTCCAGTATGCTGGGATCCGTTCGTGTCGTGGGCGGGGTGTAAGGTGTTTCGTAGTAGGTTGCGAATGCCTCCGCAATGTCTGGATCCGTTGCGGCCCATTCAGTGTTTGTGTTACTTATGCGTCGCACTTGACGTTGTCCCTCCTCTCTTCTCTCCAGCCAGCCCAGCATCCTGCTGGCCTTATCTCCTGTCTCGTAGAGTCTGGCGCGCATGGTTCTGTGCGCTTGTTTCGCACATGTCAGGGCCACATTGTACAGTTTCTTTTGTGCTAATTGGAGGGATGTATCGTCTATCTCTGTTCCCGTTCTTGCATATTTCGACTCTGCGCATTTCACCTCTGTTTCTGCCTCATCTACATCTTTCTTGTGTGCCTTCTTGTGCGCTGTTGTCCAGCTCAGTATTTCACCTCTTAGCGTCGCCTTGTATGCTTCCCACACTATCCCTTTGTCAGCCACTGAGTCTTAGTTCAGCTCGAAATAGTTTGCAGTCGCTTCCCGGAGTTTCTCCGTTAGTTCCGGGAATCCTAGATAGTATGCATTTAATCGCCATCTTAGCAGAGGTCGGGGTCTCTCCGTTTCCAGCAGCATCGTGAGTGGGGAGTGATCTGATATTCCACGAGGATGTAGAGTTGCATCCGCTGCCTTGTATACAACATCGCCGGGGAGGAAGAAGTAGTCTAATCTAGGCATCGACGCGTGTGCGCCCGAGTCAAACGAGAATTGCCTCTCCGTTGGATGCAGGTCTCTTCATGCGTCCTTTAGGCCCAGTGCTGATGTAAAAGTGGCAAGTCTGGTTGGTATCAACGGGTTTCTCCCTCTTCTATGTGTGCGGTCATCTGTGATATTCATCACTTCATTGAAGTCTCCGCCGACCACTAATGTATCTGGTGGATTGTTGGCTATTAACGGAGTGAGTTCTTCCAGCAAGGCTGTCATGAGTGCCGGGGGCGAGTATACCGCTATTATGGCTAGGGTTTCATTCCATAATGTGCCCTGCATGAGAACAAATCTACCACTCGGATCTTGGGTTACGTTGGCTATGTCAATTGGGATTCTTTTGTGTATCAAGATCAGTACTCCTCTCGAGCCCACGGAGAAGCCTGCATGGATTGCCGTCCTGTACTTTGTTCTCTTGAAGAAGTGGCATTCAGTGCCTGCCAAGTGAGTTTCGGTGAGCAGCACTATGTCCGGTTCATGACGATTTATGTATTGTGTTACTAGCCTTCGTTTTATGCTGTTCCCCAGGCCATTTACGTTCCAGGTAATGAAGGCGAGTTTCTTTAAGTTATTTCCAGCTGTGGCCATTGGTGTTTGGATGTAGTTTTACGTAAGGATCGTTATCTCCTGCGATCTTCATGTGCCCTCCACTAACTGTGATTTTGCTGCGCCAAATGTCAATTAAATACCTTTTTAATACCCAACTCCCCCTCCCCATACTCCATCCCCAACTGAAGCATCTGTCGCCCATTGAACAAACGTTTAACTAGTTGAACTAATCTTAAGTGCTAAGATCTCTAAAGTATTAGAAATATCTCAGCATGTAGTTTGTGTTTTATTGGGGGGTTGTGCCGTGCCGGACTGTGGGCTGCCAGCATACATTACGCAAGTTGCTATAGCTGTTAAGTAATTGTCCCTTAGTCGTGTGTTGTGTTTATTCACATCTTTCATCCACTCTTATCTTTATTCATCTTGTTCTTGTGGAATCACTTCCATGTCTTGGTGAGGTAGCTCTTGAGGGGGGTCATTTGGCCTTGGTCTGTTTCCCTTTGGTTCTCGCTTTTTGCGTGGACCCCAGTCTCCTTTCAGATTGGTCTCTGCCCAGGTCCATGCTTCCTTCGGATCTGTGAAATGTGTTGTGGTGCCGTTGTAATATATTTTCAGCTGTGCTGGGAACAGGAGGCCATATTTCACGTTCAGTGACTGCAGACGTTTTTGAAGGGGTCAAAGGATTGCCTCATTTTTTGGACTTCCCTAGTGAAGTCTGGGAAGAAGCCTATCCTGGAGCCATTGTATGTTATTTCACCCTTTGTCCTGGCCATGTGCAACACCGCATCTCGGTCCCTATAGTTTAGGATCTTTGCTACCACAGTTCGCGGTGGTCTGCCAGGTGTTGGTCTGCCTGTTGGAACTCGGTGTGCCCTTTCTACCGAGAAGAGTTTCGATAGGATCTTGGAGCAAATAGATCAGCAATCCATTGCTCTAGGAACACCTCCATACTTTCCCCTTCAGCCTTCTCAGGCAGGCCAAGAATGCAGATGTTGTTTCTTCTCGATCTGCCCTCTCCCTCTTCCACCCTGCTCTCCAGTATTTTGATGCGTTCTAGTGCTCTATTCATTTGCCGACCCACGTTTCTCAGTTCGTCCTCTGCAACAGATATTCGAGTCTCAGCCTCTCCGGTGCGGGGCAAGAGTTTCTGGAGATCGTGGCGCAGCAGGGAAACCTCTGTAGAAATGCCATCCATTTTCACTTCCATAGAGGTTCTCGAGTTGGAGATGGCGTTCATCACATCTCGGAGGGAGATACTGTCTTCGGGGCTTTGAGAGTCTTCGGACCTGCCTGGTTCCGCTGTCGGGGGCAGGGTGGCAGTTGTATATTGCTCCATCGTGCTTTGATTAGTCGCCTTTTTGGTCTTATCTTTGCCCATTGCAGCAGGTGCTTGTAATGTGGTATTGCTGTAATTGGCGCAGGATTTCTTGTTGGAGCTCGCTGTGTGGGGGTGAATTAGTCTATGGATCTTGTGTCATGTGAGGAGCTCAGTATCGTGACTGTATCTCTCGTCGCCCTGGGTCGCTATTTAGTTAATTCAGTACTCCCCCAGTTGCTTTCCTGCAGGTGTTGTTGTATCACGCTGCGCACAAAGTGGGTCTCTATATGTGTGTGCTAGCTACTGAGACTGCCCAGTTTCTTCTCAGTGGCTTTGGGGGTTATTGCATCGTATGCTGTGAGTGCTCCTCCGAAGTGACCGGTCCCCTCTTTTCCCTTTTTGGGTAGGAGATTCCTCTTGGTTCTTGTTTTTTGCCAGTTGGGATTTCGTGCAGGGTGTCTTCTGCCTGCTAGTTCAAATATGCCCTTTCGTTCACCCTCTGTAATGCTCACCTGACTCCCACGGAGGCGCTGGCCTGGTTCGTGCTGCTGTGACTTCTTCTAAGGTGATACGCAGGGTTCGGAAAACGGACTGGACCGGGCCCCCAAATCTGGCTTGTCTGGCTCGCAGAAGTATCCTTCTGTAGGTGAAAATAGGGGATTAACTGTCTGCTGGGTAATGCAATCGGCCTCCCACTTTCCCCTCTCACCCTCCTCGAAACCCTTCTGTAATTCCTCGTAGCGTCTCACCTTCTGGAAGGACGAGCTCTCCATCCTGCTTCTGATGCAGGGGCGCGTTGGTATCCAGTTACTTCACTGGATTTTCGGATTGGTGAGAACCAAACTTGCTTGGCTTCCAGGTAAGTTTTTGATAAGAGGTTCCCCTTGTGTCCATGCATTAATGTACTAATGCTAGTGTCTTTTTCCCCATAGGGGCCGGGGTACGGAATGCCGGGGAACAGGCACCGACCCGAGATGAGAGGTGAAATCCTTGTAGAAATCAGGTAAGTCTTTAATGAGCGTTTTATGGTAATGTCTTTTCATTCGCTCATTAACGCTGATGTCTCTTTTTCCCCTTAGGGGCCGGGGTCCGGAAATGCCAGGATGCGGCGCGGACCCGAAATGGAGAGGGAATGAATCAACAGGTAAGTCTTAACATGGAGATTTAGCTTTCCTTATTCCCTTCTCTCTCTCACCTTTTGTTCTGGTCTTTTTCTCCCTAGGCGCTGGGGCGTGACTGCGAATCCGGATGATCCCTGCTGAACATGGAGGTGCCCTGTAAAGGTGAGTGGAATGCGGCGCTGCAGCGATCGACGCGATGAGCTTTTAAATAAAAGTCTTCCTTTTCAGGATTGTCGGCAAGATGTATCCGGGATGCGGATTTAGCAGGTAAGGACTTTTCCTTCTTCTGTTCTCTTCTTCTCTTCCTTTGCAGGTGATCCATGATGCTGGCAGGCGTGGCAGAAGTCAGGATGCAGGAGCAGACACGGTGAGCTAGATGCAGAACACGAAGCATGTGTGGCTGTTCGGGTGGGGTTTAAATAGCCTTGGAAGAAGTTCCAGGTATGTATCCTTCCTCCAATCAGGTATGTATCCTTCCCCGACCACGCCCGGATGGTAAATTAGTCCCACAGGTAAAGTAGTTCCTTTCAGGCCTCAAGGAGGCCGGGATCCTGCAGCATGGTCTGCATCAGGTAAGTGCACCCAAGCACTCCCATAATGAGCCTGGTGCCTATGGCGCCAGGACTGATGTCTTTTATGAGCCTGGCGCCATAGGCGCCAGGACACTGTCCAAAGGGCCCCTATATGGGGTTGCTGGGTCCTTCCTTGGGGACTCGATGTCCGCTTTCGGGGACGCAGGGCTTGAACCGGCTCCCTGGGAGCGGGCATCATGACAGCCTCTCGGTGCAAAAACGAGCTCCGATTGCTTGCTTGCTAGGCCAGGATGACTAACGGGTCAAATGGGGGAGGGGCGGGGGAAAGCTATCTCCACCGTTTGCAGTATGATGCCTTCAGTTCAATGTACGGCAGTTGGGTCCCACCTCCCCCTCTCCTTACCGGGACTTTGTGGAGGATGTTGGCGGGCGCTCAATGTGATACAGAGCGCCCGCGAATGCCCTTGCAGAGCCAGGATGTTGTAGTCTGGTCCGCTCTGAGAGGGAGCTCCGATCCCGCAGGATCTCTCCAGGTCTTGCCTCAAGCTCCTCGTCGCGGGTCAGGGCCCAAGGCCCTTCGGCGCACTCCTCGGGTTCACTGGTTGCACAATCAGGCATGAGGATCCATCCCTCCTCACAGTGGGGGCGACTCTGTGGGCGCGTAGATACAGCCAAGCGGGGCGAAGCGCCTATGACAGTGGATCACTCTATGCTATATGTCTCCTCTGGGCACCATTCAGCCACGCGACTGCAGTGGGATGAGGTTTTGTGGGGCCGTGCCTCGGTGTATTGGGTGATGGGCCTTTTATCCAGGAAGGTTGTCTGGTGCCGTATCTTCCTCTACGGATCCAGTGGTTTGTGGTGCTCGAGATATGTGTTTTATTTTAGGGGTTGGAGCACACGTTCGGTATGGGCAGTGTGGGCATACCACTAAGCGGGATCGTGCACCCTTCGCAGTCCTGATCACACCAGGACTGCAGTGGAAAGCATGGGTTGTGGGTTTCTTCACCTCCGCGGCTCAGATTCAGCTCTCCCTCTCTGCACACAAGCCGCCCGGGCTTCCGGCTCGCCAGAGATGCCCCCAGAAGTCTCCATCTCCCGCCGACGCTGCAGCGCCCGGGGTCTGGGTAGGATGGAGTCCTTCACCTCACCGGATCGTGTCCCGGCACCGGTGGTCGAGTCTTCTTTTGGCGCAGGACCTTAGCCGGCCTCTGTGCAGGGGTCCCGTGTTTGGTCACAGGATCGATCCTTTTATCCGAAAGCAGCCGGCAGTTCCGTCGCGGGGTCCCCCCAGTAGCGGACTTGCAATGAAACGTAGCAGTAGGCAGAAGGGGGGAGTCATAGCTCTCTCGCCAACGGGCCGCGGCGGCTCCTAACACCCGTCGGACCCGGCGGCCATCTTGATGTAGGTTTGGCGCCCGGTGCAGTCCAAGTCAGTCGGTGATATCTCTGGCTCTTTCCTCCGATTCTTGCTCACACTTCTGTCATGTGTGACCGCGATTGTCCGCCACTAGGAAAGTGACTTTTCTTCTCGATCTGATGCGAAATATGCAGAATTATTTCAGGATTCAGCTGGCAGCCACGGAGCACCGAGGAATCACGTCCTCATCGTGTGCTAGTTGGCCACGCCCCCCATGGGTGACAAACTTGCACCTTGTTGTACACCGAATATTATAGCCAGTGGATCTGAGAAGTTGTCCCCCCCAATGTACTTTTGCTTGGCGGTCCGTAAGGAAGGATATTAGCCACCTTAAAGCCGCTTTGGAACAGCCAACATTATCCTCTAAGGCTTTGGCTAGCAGATAATGGTCAACCAAATCGAAGGCTGCGCTCAAGTCCAACAGCATCAAGATCCCTATCTTTCCTCTGTCCAGTATCCCCAACATGTGGTTTTGTAGGTCAAGCATAGCAGTCTCGGTGCTATGAATTGCACTAAAACCTGACTGTTGTGGGTGGAGTGTCCCCTGTTCTATGTAATCTTGTAGCTGGAGGGTGGCGATTTTGTCCATTATTTTCAACAAAAAGTTAGCGTTCATGATGGGGCAAAGATTGGTTGGGTCCTTAGGGTCTATACCTACTTTCTTTACCAGGGGGCTGGTAATAACCCTTTTAAGTTCTTTGGGTATTAGACCCTCTTCGAAAGAGGCATTTATGATTCTCGCTAGAGCTGGTGCAAACTGAACCTTATGTTCTAGCACTAAGTGCGCCGATAAGACATTCTCAGCACAAGATGTAGGTTTCATGTTACCCATAATATGTATTAGCCCTTCTACCGTGATTGCTGAAAATTTAAAGGCCTCCGATTCTTCCTCAGCCCAACTATCCATTGTCTGGAGTTCCTGTTTAAAGCCTTTCCTTACTTTGATAAGATTTTTTTGTGCTTTTTCTATTTTTGCTGCAAAAGCAGTGTGTACAAGGTCACAATCTTCCTTTGATGGAAGGAATGGAGGGGTAAGCATCTTAGGTTTTTCGATGCTTTGCAATATTTCAACCAATTTGCTTGTGGAGTTAGCTGCTGCACCTATTTCTCGGTTGAAATAATTGCCTTAAATGATTTTACATCTTCTCTATTTTTTGTTCACTTGCCTCCATCTTTCTTTATTTTCCTCTGTTTTGTTATTATGCCATTTCCTTTCCAATACTCTCTTTTCTCCTTTTAACTTATCTAGCTCTGAATTAAACCATTTCTGGTTGTTACTAGTTTTACAGATCATCTTAGTTTTTAAAGGTGCTAGTTGTTCCACCAGCTCTTGTATTTGACTAAGGTATTTATACAATAAGGTCTCACAGTTATCATGGAGCTGATAGGATTGTATGGCTTTATCTAGGGAAGGCTGAATTTGTTCGATCTTAAGGTTTTTAAAATTCCTACTGGAGACTTTTATATGCAGATTCTGTGCTTTGGTCGATGTTTGTAGAATAATCTCTGCGGTGACCAAGTAATAGTCACTCCAAATGCAGGGTTCTGTCCGTATCATTTGTGTCTGCAGATTGTAAGATAGAAGCCAATCTAGTTGGTTTCCTTGAGGAGTCGTGGGTTTGTTGTTCATAACCTCAAAATCCAAATTTCTTAATGTTTTTTCTAGTGCTATCGCCTCTCTGTCTTTCTTATTCCCTCTCCAAAAGTCACCGGCGACCATGGTAGATACGTTGGTAGACCTTAAAGCTATTAACTGAGAACTTAAATCATTCGCAAATTCAGAAATAAGAGAGGGTACCCTATAAAGTAAAATAATATTTAGGCTGTTTGGCGTAAATATTAACTTCAGTTGTATGGCTTCACAGCCATTACAACTGAATTTAACTTTGTATAGTTTCAGCTCTTCACGAGCAATGATAGCCAATCCCCCCACCTAAACCTACTTCTCTGTTCACATTATAGATTATGTATCCCTCTGGTACTGCCAACGTACATGCTGGACCTATAGGATCTTTCAACCAAGTTTCTGTGATACAGAGAATGTCAAGAGTTTTCTCTAGGATCAGATTGTGTACATTATTCGCATGCTTAACCAACGACCTTGTGTTTAACAGGCCAATTTTTTACTTCTGATCCTGTTTGGTCGCTCTATCAATCCCTTTTCCAGCTCATTGGTTAATTGATGTATTGTAGTCCCCTTTACCTACATAGTCTCTGGGAAATCAACCTTTATAGCAGGCATCCTGGGGATACTCAACCGTAGTACTGCAAGCTCAGGAAGCGAAAGAAGAGGGGCGGAGCGGAGTGCTCCCAGAGCGAAACCGGAGTAAACCGGCTTCGATGCGCCGGCGCTGACGCGCCAGACGTGTCTTTTTGAGCGCACGCAGAACTACAGAAATCCAGGGAGTTGTAGTTCTAAGTTCGCTTGCCAAGTGCACAGTAAGTGAAGCAGTTATTTTCACTCTTCTAGACCTGTGCAAATGCTACTGCAAAAAATTCAATCTATAATCACATGAGACAATTCAAGTACAATTTACAAGAAACAACTGACAAATCCCTTTTAAAAATATTTTGAAACTATTAAAATGCTGAAATTCAAAGTCTAGTTTGTTTCACGGGCTAATTCTATACACACAACCTAATGTCGTGAGAGGAGGTTTCAATGAAAATCGAACCTTCGACACCGTTTAAATGCCGGAGTAGACCGGCTTAGACGCGCCGGCGCTGATGCGCCTGTGTCTTTTTGAGCGCACGCAGAACTACAGAAATCGAGGGAGTTGTAGTTCTAAGTTCTCTTGCCGCGTGCACAGTAAGTGAAGCAGTTATTTTCACTCTTCTAGACCTGTGCAAATGCTACTGCAAAAAATTCAATCTATAATCACATAAGACAATTCAAGTACAATTTACAAGAAACAACTGACAAATCCCTTTTAAAAATATATTGAAACTATTAAAATGCTAAAATTCAAAGTCTAGTTTGTTTCACGGGCTAATTCTATACACACAACCTAATGTCGTGAGAGGAGGTATCAAAGAATACCTCCTCTCCCTTGCTCAGACAAGGTACTTTAACACAAGTATAGGGAAATACAAGAAGAAAAGTAATTTTGAATACCAAACTGACAGAAAGCAGACAAGTTACTATTTTGTAAACCAAACTGACTTTGAAAGGAGCAAGTGGAATTATAAGAGCTTGATTATCAGACCAGAGGGGTGTAATTTAATTATATGCGGGTGAAATTGAAAGCCAGCAACAAGATGGGGCAATAATTCATGAACCCAAAACAAACTACCAATGCCAAAGCAAAGCCAAAAGAGAAATATAACAAGGCAAAATAACAATTATTGCCAAAGTCAAGAGGAGGCAAATGCGAATCCAAATGTTTGTAAAACCTATTGGCCATTTTTGAAGAAGTTCATAAAAGGAACTGGTTTAAACCCACATTGCCAAAGCCAAAGAAGGGTCAGAGTGAGACAGAATTATTGTTAGCATTTGGTTAATGAAGAAGTGGCAAGAAGGCAGCCCCTTTGGTAGAAGATATTCAGAAGGAGTGGAGCATAACTTGCAGTATGTGTAGAAATCATAAATATATAATAAATAGCACCAATATGATTCTTGTTTTCCCTGAAGACATTTTTTAAAGTGATGATGTGTGTTAGGGGAGTTTTCCTAAAATCCTATTGGTAGTAAGACTTTGGTAACCTATCCCAGTGGTTTGTAGATCTCCAACTGTTAGCATCAGTCTGTACTAATTCAGCACCTTGGTAGAATGACAGACCAGCCAGGCTTATCTTAAGAGGAAGATGGGTGCTGTAGGCAAGTACACTGAACCTTAGCTAGACCTGCACATCAAAGAAACTGTTACACTTATAATATATATATATACACACCACTAGAACACTTTGGAATACTTGAGAATACACTTCAAAGGACACTAACTTTTCTGTTTGTTCGCGGTTACATTTGTAGCAACGTTAGAAAGAAAAAAGAATGTTATCGTATTATCGGCTATTACACGCACCTGCGTTTTTTAACAGTTCATACAGTAATACATTTACTCTGCAAACACAAAGCCACTTAAAGGGAGAAAAATGGTTAGTTAGATTAAGATTAGCTTGGTTCTAGTTCTAGAGAGGGTTTCTTTACCCAGTAAGTCTTTTAGGTCCCAAAACGCAAACCCTAGCTAAAGGCAGTTCGGAGAGGGCTCAAAGTCTTGACAAGCAACAAAATGCGAAGAGTTCCTGAGGATTTCTTCTAGTCTCTAGTGTTATAGAAGCAGCAAGTTAACAACTAACAAGGGAGACCTGTTAAGGATTCAAAGGGCCACAAGCAGCGGCTTGAGTCAGAGGTAAGAGAGGGGTGACCCTGCACACCTCTAGATCCACTCCAACGCTCTGTGGGGACGTCTTGGAATCAAGTAAGCAATACATATTTCCCCACAGTACCTTAGGTTAGAAGAAAATGTTTGTGCTGGATGCTCCGTGATGTTGCAGCTCTGGACCCGACGTCCGGATTCCTTGGTCTGATGACTGAAGGCAGGACAATGGATGGCATCTCTCAGAAGCAGTCTCGAGGGAGGACCTGTGGCACCACTTTCAACAACTTCTTGGTTCACTCTGCTGTTTTGGTGCCTTTTCTGCAGCACCCACAAAGGACGCGGTTCACCCAGTCAGTCTTCTTCGCTTTATGCAGTCCCACACTCTGATGAGAGGATCTGTGCTAGTTGGATCAGATCTCTGGAGTGTCCTTACGGGTTCAGCAAAGATTTGGATGGATCTGGCCTTTCGATGATGATGCACTCAAAATGGGCAGCAGGTCCCCTTTTATACAGTTCCAGCACACACTCCTCTTCAATCTGTCTCAGCATTTCACAGAAAGGGGCATTTGGCTGCTCAATCAGGACACCAAGAACCCCTGTGGGAGCTGGTCATATTCAGGCACTCTGGCAGACAAAGATCATGGGGGTGGAAGACTCCTCCCGCACTTCTTGCCTCCCCAAACACTCTGGAGCCTAGGCGGGGACACCCAAGGGTTCCTGCAAAAAGTAAAAAACACACACACACACACACACACACACACACACACACACTGACCTCCCCCTCCCAGAATGGTATACGGGCTAACAAAACAACCACGCTAGTAATGGCAAAAAAAAGAAGTGAGGCCCCATGTTGGTACTTGGGTGCCCGTGTTGTGCACTACCGAGGCTATGGTCATAGTCTCCTGTTTAAAAATGACAATAGTTGGTAGAAAACATCCACTGCCACCAGCCATAACTAGGAGATTGTCTATGTGACTAAAAAGTCACAGGAGCAGAGAGAAGGGGGATACTAGGTATCCCTTTGGCACTCCACTGATTGTGTGCCAATCTCTCAGACTATATAGTTTTGGGTGAGACACCAAGTAGCTCTCTATCCTTAAGAACTGTAGTTACTCGAGGATATAGAAAAAGTAATCTTAAATGAAGACCCTAAGGGTCCCCAGCAAAACTGCCCATAAGGAGATGTGTTCTGCAGTAGTAAAAAACAGATGCCTTTAGGAGCTATTGAGCAGACAAACTCAATAGTACAGGTAGAATACAAGGAACAAGTTACTTACCTGTAACTGTTGCTCTCCAGCATGGGTCTGGCATGTATTCACATGCTCATGAATATTCCCCGTCGTCAGACCGGGAATCCTCGGTATAGAAAAAAAAGAATCAGTATCAGTTTCGTTTCTGATCTGTCTTTCTTAGTAGTAACCAATCACTGGTCTCTGGGTCATACTGCCCCCAGCCAATGACTGCCCTCTCCCTAAGCCCCGTCTCCGGCAGCCACCCTCAGATTTGGTAGCACGTAAAGTGGCAGTATGACCAAGTGAAGAGCCGCAGAGGGGTAGGCGGGAGGCTTCGCATGTGAATCCATGCCAGACCCATGCTGGAGAACAACAGTTACAGGTTGTTCCTTCTCCAGCATGGGGTCTGGCATGGATTCACATGCTCATGAATAAGAGAATACATAGCAGTACACACATGCACAACCACGGGAGGTGGCAACAGGCTCAACATTAAGCAATACAACAACTCAACATTAAGCAACCCTTACCTCCTCACCAGGCTCACCTTAGGCGAACAGGTTGCACAGCACTACTTGGCCGACCCTGGACTCCTCCCTGGAGTCCCGATCGACGCAGTAGAATCTTGTGAAGGTGTGCGTCGACCTCCACGTCGCAGCCCTGCAGATGTCCAGCAGGGGCACACAGACAGGAACGCCGTGGTAGCAGCAATCGCTCTGGTCGAATGGGCTCTCGGACGGCCGGTCAGCGGTCAGTTTGCCAACCAGTGACAGTGCATGATGCAGCCAGAGAGCCATCTGGAAATGGAAGTCTTCAAGAGAGCTTTTCCTTGATTCACAGTCCCACAAATAGCTGAGACGTCTTCCGAAAACTCTTCGTGCGGTCCACGTAGAACTTCAGTGCTCTAGCTACATCCAGCGAGTGCAAAGTCCTCTCAGCCGGCGACAAAGTCGACGGGAAGAAAACTGGCAACACCAAGGGCTCGTTGAGGTGGAAGTCCGACGGCACCTTGGGCATAAAGGAGGGGCGTGTCCTCAGCACCACACTCGTGTCATGAAAAGTCAAGTATGGAGGCTTGCAAGATAGGGCCTGGATCTCTCCCACTCGTCGTGCGGAGGTGATGGCCACAAGGAAAGCTGTCTTCCATGACAGGAACTTCAAAGGCGCTGAATGTATAGGCTCGAATGGGGCCCCCCCCATGAGCCTGGTCAGCACCACATTAAGCTCCCACGCCGGGGCAGGAGCCTTCACCGGCGGCAATGATCGGAAAAGTCCCTTCATGAATTCTTTCACCAGGCGATGAGACCACAAGGACGCCCCTCCCGTAGTCCTGGTATATCGGGAGATGGCAGCCAGATGTATTTTGATGGAGGCATGAGCCAGTCCAGCTTTGGCCAGCGACAGTAGGTAAGGCAGTACTTGAGGGGCCGTAATCCGCAGAGGGTTAATCTTCTGTGCACGGCACCAGACAGAGAACCTCTTCCATTTATGTTTGTAGCACTTAAGAGTTGAGGACGCCCTGGCCTTTGCAAGAACCTCTCTGCAGTCGGCCGGGATGTCATACCCTCCAAACTCTAGTGCAGCAGGAGCCAGGTCTGCAAGTTCAGCGACTCCGGGTTGTGGTGAAGAATGGCGCCTCCTTCTCTGGAGAGAAGGTCTGCGTCTGTCGGCAGCTTGACTGGTGGGGACGTTGACAAGTCCAGAAGGTCCGGGAACCAGATCTGTCTCGGCCACGCCGGTGCGACGAGGATCATCCTGCACCGGGACCTCTTGAGCTGGTTGATGTGCCGGAGCAGCAACGGCAGCGGAGGGAACGCATAAAAAAATAGGCCGTCCCAGGGGAACGAGAAAGCATCGCCCATGCTCCTCGGCTGGGGGAACCTGCTGGCGAACCTCCGGCACTTGGAATTCGTCACCATCACGAAGAGATCGATTTGAGGTTCGCCCCATCGTCGGAAGAGTCGATCCACTTGATCCTGGCGTAGTTCCCACTCGTGGCACGAGCGCAGCTCCCTGCTGAATGAGTCGTCGATCGTGTTTTTTATTCCTGCCAGATGAAGAGGCACCAGAAACATCCCTTGGGCGACGGCCCAATGCCACAGATCCTGGGCTTCCTTGGATAGGGCCGGGGACCTGGTTCCACCCTGCTTCCGGATGTAGAACATCGTGGTGGTGTTGTCGGTGAAGATCCTCACCACCTTGCCCTTGAGGGAGGGAAGAAAGGACCTGAGGGCCCAAAACACTGCGCGGAGCTCCAAGATGTTGATGTGGAGAGACTTCTCCTCCGGGAGCCAAAGGCCTCTCGCGTGAAGATCTCCGGAGTGCGCTCCCCAACCTTCCAGGGAGGCGTCTGTCGTCACCGTCACCTGGTGAGCTGGGGTCTGAAAGTCCGTGCCTGCCGACAGATGGGAGCAGGTACCCAACCACCGGATCGCCTGACGGAACGTCTCGTTGAGAGGGATCCTGTCCTCGAAGCTGCCTGTCGACTGGACCCAGCGGGCGTCGAGGAACTCTTGTAAGGAGCGCATCCAAAGCCTGCAAAGGCGCACCAGATAAATGCATGAGGACATCATCCCGAGGAGGGATTTGATAGATCTTATCCTGGCCATGTCCGTGGCCAGCAGACGCTGCACCTTGCCCAGAATGGTCCTGGTCTTTTCCTCCGACGGCGAGGCCAGCCGTGCCACTGTGTCGAGTTTGGCTCCCAGAAACAGGGCGACTTGCAACGGAACCAGGTGGGATTTTGGAAAGTTGATGGAGAATCCCAGGTCCGTGAGCAGCTGGACGGTCTTCGCAGTGTGCTCAACGGCGAGCTCCCTTGTCCTTGCCCGGATGAGCCAGTCGTCCCGGTAGGGGTAGACGTGGATCCCCTGTAGGCGCAGCGGCGCCGCCACCGGTGCGAGGCAATTGGTGAACACCGTGGGTGCCGACTTCAATCCGAACGGGAGGGCCTTGAACTGGTAGTGCCGCACTTGGACCACGAACCTGAGGAACTTTCGGTGTCTTTTTAGAACGGGGATGTGGAAGTACGCATCCTCCAAGTCCGACGACAGGAAATCTCTCTCCTCCAGCTGTCCCAGCACGTGCTGGAGGGTGACCATACAGAACTTCTGTGCCTTGATGTACTTTTTCAGTCGTCGTAGGTCCAGGATGGGGCGCCATCCTCCTGTCTTCTTTTTTACGAGGAAGTACCTTGAGTAAACTCCGGAGCCCCGAAGCCTCTTTGGGACGAGCTCGATGGCACCCTTCTTGAGCATCGCTCTTACTTCCAACAGTAGTTGATGGACGTGATTTTCCTTCCTGGCCACGGGTGGAAGGCGAGGGCACTTCTTCTGAAACTCGAGGGCGTGCCCTTGGGCCAAGGCGTCCAGCACCCAATGGTCGGTGGAGATGGACTCCCACACGCTGACGAACCTCGCCAGCCGGTCTCCCACCGGGGTGCTTCGGCAAGGGCCCACCCCACGGTCGGTTCAATCTTGTTTGGAGGCCACCTTGCCTCCTTGACCTCCCTGTCGACGACAGGCACCACCTGACTTGCCGCATCCCCTGTAGGCTTCCTGGGACAAAGACCTTGCCGCTTGGCGGTACGTGGAGGAGCCACTGCCGGATCCCTTGGAGGCACCTTGTCTGCCTCCGGAGCGCCGAAAGGACGGCTGTCGTTGGAGCACTCCCAGTGCCCGGGCAGTCTCTGTGTCTGTCTTGATGGCCTGAAGGGACTCATCAACCGCCTTCCCAAACAGGTTGTTCCTGTCGAAGGGCATGTCCAAAACCTTGGTTTGTACGTCCTGGCGGAAATCCGTGGCCTTGAGCCATCCTCGCCGTCTCAAGCAAACGCTGTTGCCCAACTGACGGAAACCGGTGTCGGCGATGTCCGTGGCCACCGTGATGGCGTGGTCCGAAGCAATCTCACCCTCCTGAAGGATTTCAAGGGCCTCAGCCCTTTTGGCGTCCGGAAGGAAGTCCAACGGATGGGCGATTTTGAACCACAACTCCCTGTTGTAGCGGGCTACGATAGCCAGGGCGTTGGCCGCCTTGATAGTCGTCGCTGCGGATGAGATGATCCGCCGTCCCATCGTGTCCAACTTCCTGCCCTCGCCGTCTGGCGGGGAAGTTGATGTTGAGGCCGATGCCCCCCCCAGCTTTCTTCTTTGCCGCCGAGACGACGGAATCCGGGGTAGGTTGCACCCGAAGGCACAAGGGGGCAGCGTCGGGGACCCGGTACTTCTTCTCATACCGGTCCCTCTTTGCCGGCGCCGTGGCAGGGTTCTTGAGGAGGGAGAGCCCCTCATCCCAGATGTCATCAAGCAGTGGTACGGCGAGGACGTCTTCCTTTTAGCCTCGCGCCGTTTGTAAAGGAACCCTTCCTTCTTCTCTTCTGGGAAGAGCTGGAAGAGCTCGGATGCCCTGGAAATCATGGCATGAAAGGATCCAATCTTGTCGGGCGGGGACGCCCGAGCAGGGGGCGACGGGGGACACGTCCCGTCGTCGCCTCCGTCGTCATCTGTACCTGTCATAGCTGTGTCCGTGCCTGTATCATCCCCGTGGGTAGTAGACTGGGGGGAAGGCAGAGCAGGCCACAGAGGTGGTGGAGGTGGCGTAGGATACGTCGTCCTCCTCTTATGCGGTGGACTTTCCGAAGGTCCTGGCTCCGGTTCCCCCATCAGGTCTGGCTCAGGTACCTCCGTCGGGGGGAGGGGCCACCTTGTCCTTATCTCCGAACATAAGGACTGAATCGCTGACAAAATGGCCACCGAAGTGTCCTGCGGCGCCGGAAACGACGGGCGCGAGGGCTCTTGAGGTGGACTTCGTGGGGGTCTTCTCAATGGGCCTGAAAAACGACTCCCTCCACGGTGGCAGGGAGACTCTGGGACCTGAGGTCGCCTCCACTGGTGTAGCCTCCACAGGCTGAGCCAGGGCCGCGGCGACATCCTCAATCGAGGTCTTAGCAGGGTGAATTAAGGCCATCATCACCTTCTGGACGCCTGGGGCCTTCACCTTGGGGGGAGGGTCCGAGCCTCGCTCCCCCTCTGCCGGAATCTTTGAGATCGACCGGGGCCTCTCCAGAAGCTTCGCCGGGTTCTCGGACTTCCCCTTATCCGAGCCAGAGCGTTGGCTCGTGGTTGATGGCGCCGGGGAGGATGCGCCCTGCCTGGCAGCCAAGGAGCCCGACCGTTCGGCGCTCCCGGTGCCTGCGGGCTCGCGGCGCTTAGCCTTTTGTTGGGCCCTCATCACCGGGGCGCCCTCACAGGACTTAAAAGACCGCTCAGACTTCTTTTACTTCTTTTCGCCTAACGGGCTCTTCCCTTCCAGCCAGTTGGCGAGACGGAGGTGGCGATCCTTCATGGTCCGCTCCAACATGTTCCCACAAAACGCACAGTCCTTCTCCATGTGCGTCTTGTCCTCATGGAGACAGTAGAGGCATAACAAATGCTTGTCCTCCTTGAAAACATTCTGAAGCTGGCATCCAAGGCAGGTCCTGAACAGCTTCCCGGGCGTCGAGCTTCCTTTCTCCTGTGCCATGTCCGGGGTAGGCCTTGGAACTTCTGGAATCTTCCAAAAGCGTAACTCGACAAAATCTTCACCCTTGAGGGGCTTAGAAAACTCCGAAACGGGTCCCCGTTGAACGGATGTAGAAACGGTGGAGCTTAAGGCTCTATTTAACCGAAAAATGAGAAAAAATCTCCTGAAAAAGCGCGAAAATGCAGCAAAAGCTCGAGAGCTACAGCACGAGGACTCCCAACACTTGAACGTGCGGTAAAAATCTGAGGATGGCTGCCAGAGGTGGGGCTTAGGGAGAGGGCAGTCATTGGCTGGGGGCAGTATGACCCAGAGACCAGTGATTGGTTACTACAAAGAAAGACAGATCAGAAACGAAACTGATACTGATTTTTTTTTTTTCTATACCGAGGATTCCCGGCCTGACGACAGGGAATATTCATGAGCATTTGAATCAATGCCAGACCCCATGCTGGAGAAAGAATAGATTTCCAAAAGAAAGAGCCCACAAGAATGAATGATTGGAAAAAGGCTCCACTCATTCAGGATTGAATGAAAAAGGTCCAGAAGTCCAGCAAAAAGTGTTGGGGGGGGTCTCACTAGGAGAGGAGATGAAGCATACAAATGATAAATCTTCTTAACATTGTGATGCAATAGATATTACTAAATTGGTGGAAGCTAATCTTTAACATGGAAGTGCTTGTAGTTAGTAGTTAATTCTGACCTGGCAGGAGAGTACACCAGGTCAGCGGTTGTTCTACACTTTATGCTGTTCTGGGAGGAGAGTACACCAGAACAGAGAACTTTGAATAAATAGGCCTGGCATGTGAGTGAACAAGGTGGAAGTTGATGAAGTACTATGAAGTGGTGTTGACAAGTCGTAAAGAAGAAGTGGTAGAACGACGGAGATGTTTTGGTGTAATATTACAGAAACATTGTGACAAACCTCATTGCTAAAGCAAGTGTTGTGGAAACTGCTGCAGAAGTGTAACATTTTCAGGAAATTTAAGTTGTTGCAGAACAATCCTGACAAAGACAAGCTATGTTATGCCCCATGAACTAAAGAAGCGTTTTTGGTTTATGCAAAGAAGATTGTTTGAGTTCTTAATATCACAAGTGGAAGAGAAAGAAACCTTATTGAATAATTTTGAAGTGTAACTTTTTTTTAAAAGTCATTTTTATTAGTTTTCATTTCATGAAACATCCTCATCACGTTTCTCTACCTTCTCCCCGCCAGAATAGTAGTCTCCCTTTCCATATAAATGTATTTTTCTCCGGATCTCACAATGTCCAATATTCTAATCGTATGTGGGCACCATGTAGTCACTTTGTGGGCAATTAAATACTGACACACAATCTTTCTTGAATCCCTCTTGGTCTCCTTGGATGTTGTATGTTACCCATTCCAATGATACGAAAGTCCAGACTTTCTGCAGCCAGTCTTGCAGTGTGGGTGGTGATTGTTGTTTCCATCTTTGCGTGATCACCAGCCATGCCACCATTAATAAAATCATGAACCCCTTTTTTGTGCTTTAGTTGGAACTTTCGTCTTAGGTTCCCTCGTACCACACAACCATACTTTTTTTTCAAACTGACCCACCCCCTGAAACATCCCTTGTATTTGAGTTTTGACCCCGTCCCAGAATGTCTAACTCAGGAATTCCATCCATATGTGTTTCCAGTCCCCCACTTTCTTGCATCCCCTCCAGCATTGATCTGATGGCTGTGGGGACAATACATGTATCTTCTTGGGGATGTAGTGTCATTGTAAGAAGATTTGTATCCACATTTCTCTTAACTGAATGGCTCAAGTTAGTTTTGGGATGAACCCCCCACAGGTATTCCCAGGGGTTCTTTGTAATTGTCTCCCCTAGAGTTTCTTTCAAATGTTTTCACATAATTCCATTACATTTCTTCCTTGTGTTCATTCAGGAATCTAGAGATGTTAGAGATCAGATTCCTTGACCCTGAGTAGGATTTTATATATGTTTCAAATGGTGTTTGTTGTCTTGTTGCCACTTGTTTAATGGTTGGGGAGGTCAGCCAGTGCTTCAATTGTTCCTATTTAAACCTATCTTTTCCGGTCAGGCCCAGATCTTGAATACATCTTTCAAATGGCCTAATAGTTTGTCCGGGTACATGTCTTGTATCTTAATAGATCCTGCTTCCTGCCATTTCTTGTATGCCCCTTTTTCCAACCCTGGTTAGAAATCAGGATTACCGAACTACGGACAGAACGGGGCTGTATCCAACGTAAGTTTATTTATTTTGATTTATCAAGCGCCCAGAGGCATCGTGGCGTTGTTACAGAATTATTCAACTTAGTACATTTCACTCCTTAGTACCCCTCTATCTACTGCCGAATCCCATGCATCCACCCCAACCCCTGTTGGGTGTCTATTTTGTTTAATAAACCACATCAGCCCCGTTCTGGGAGTTCCCGCAACCGCTCTATCCTGTCTAGCCCAAATGTTGTGTAAACCTTCTGGTAACCATTCTGTCACGACCCGTATCTGTGCTGCCTCGTACTATTCATTAAAATGTGGACGGGCCATGCCCCCCCTTGTTGTTTCAGGCTGTTAACGTTGACATTGCTACTCTTTGGGGTCTTTTCTTCCAGATATACAATGAGATTGCCCTGATGAGGGACTTCAAGAATGTCTTTGGAACTCTTGATAGGCAATACCTGGAAGTAATATAATAGTTGCAGTAAAACCTTCATTTTTATCAATGTTATCCTCCCCCACCATGATACTGTAAGAGGGTACCATTTTACAAAATCATATTTGATTCTAATAGTTGCGGGTAATTTGCACTATACATTTTCCCTATCTTTTTAGTAAGCGTTGTACCTAAATATGTAATACGTTTTTCTGCTTGTTTTAATTGCATTTATGTGGCTAGCCTATCCATCGTTTCCTGGTCTTCTGAGAGATTTAAGATTTCCGATTTCTTCCTATTGATTTTTAGGGCCGAAATCCCTCTGTAAATATCCATTTCCTGTATTAGCGCTCGTAGTGATTGTCCGGGGGTCTATTAGTGCCATCAGCATGTCATCCGCAAATGCCACAACCTTATGTGTTACCCCCACCATTTCTATCCTCTAAGCTGATCAGTGTCCAGAATGTTAGCTAACAAGGGTTTAATGTAGATCGCATAAAGCAGCAGTGATAGGGGACAGCCTTGTTTTTGTGCCCCGTCCCAACGCTACTTTATTTGTCACTATTCCAGTCAGGGGAATGCAAATTCCTGGTGATTTATAATTGGTTTGCACGATTTGAATACATTATTCCCCGAATCCCATGTATTCTAGAATGAGAAACAGAAGGGACCATTCGACCCTATCAAATGCTTTTTCTGCATCAAGTGAAACTAATATTGCAGGGCTTTGGGTTATCCCAGTTTTCTCTATCAAGTGGGCAATTGTGCACATATTATCGAATGTTTGTCTTAATGGAATGAAAACCGATTGATCATATCCTATTAGTTTTGGAAGCAAATATTTGAGTCTAATGGCTAATATTTGAGTATATAATTTCACATCTAGGTTAACACTATCGGCCTATAGGACCCTAGGAGGGTCGGTTTTTTGCCCTGTTTGTGGGAAACCAGCAGTTTGTCCTCATTCATTGACAGGGTGATGTCCCCTTTGATTTTAAATGTGTTGAATAGTTTTGTGAGAATTGGAGCCATAATGTCGCTATACTTCCTATAAAAGATCACTGTAAATCCGTCCAGGCCAGGGGCTTTATCTAATGGTAATTCTAATATTGCTTTTTCAACTACTTCCTCCCTTATTTCTTCTTCTAGGAGACTCTTCTCTTCTCTCAATATCTGTGGAAGTGATAGCCTCGACAGATGATCTTCCTGATCCTTTCCTGATGGGTTATATGATGTATATATGGTTTGGTAGTACTCTCTAAAGATTTCCCCAATGTCCTCATTCCTTGTCTGTACCCACCCTAGTTTGTATTGCAATTGTTTGTGTGTGTCGTTTGCCCCGCAATTGCCTGGCCAGATGTCTATCAGCTTTGTTAGCCTTCACGTAGTGCCAATGTTTTAGATATAGAAGACCTTTCTCTGCCCGTTTCGTTCTAATAGCTTCCAATTGCCCCTGGACGTGTCTCAATGTTCTTTTTAATACATTGCTGCGATTCTCCCTGTAAATTGCCTAGTTTTCTATCTAGTACGTTTCCCCACTTGTCTCTTTGTTTATCTCTCGTAACTTTAAGTGCCATCATATGTCACCTCGTAAACTGCCTTGAAGGCTTCCCATATTGTTTCTTGCGAGACCTCTTCTTTCTCGTTTTGAATAAAGTACTGTTCGATCTTGTCCCTGATAGCAGCTGCCTGAATTGGGTTGTGTAAGAGATCTGTGTGGGGTTTCCAATTCCAAAGACCCATTTTTCTATTTTTCAAGGAGATATCCATCCACTGTGGGGCATGATCGGATAGTGAGATTGATCCCAATACTATATTTTGTACTTTTCCCAGTAGCCTCGTTGACGGCCATATGTAATCTATTCTGGACATAGAGAGATGTACGTGAGCATAATGGGTGAAGCCCTGCTCTTGGCCCCTTACTACTCTCCATACATCTTGGAGAGTTAGTGTGTCTATTTTCCGCCAAAATGACTTTGAAGGGCTCATATTCCCTATGCCGAGTTACCACTCCTGTCCTGTTTGGGCTGCCATGCCATATTTAGGTCCCCTGCCATTATTATCTCTCCCTTGGTGAAGTTCTCTAATTTACTAGGACATCTCTCAAAAACTCATCCTAACCTGTATTCGGGGCGTATACTGAAGCCAATGTAAGCAAATTGTCTTCCAGGGTCACATTAAAAAATATGTACCTTCACTCTTTATCCACCATCGAATCTTGAATTTTTATGCCCAGCCTTTCATGGAACGCTATTAGTACTCCTGTTTTTTTTACTCCCACGTTTGCCTGATGTAATTGGGTATACCCTCTGATTTGCATTTTCCCCTCATCTTTTTTTACTGATATGCGTTTCCTGCAACATGAGGATATCAAATGTTTCCCTGCGGAGGAAGTTTTGAAGCTTTTTTTCTTTTTAACAGGGTATTAAGGCCCCTTACATTATATGTGATAATTTTAAGCTCCTCCATTTGAGTTTCCCCCTTCTTTTGTCCCCCTTTTTTTTCCAGATCCTTAACCCTCCTTTTCTCTTCTGGCATGTCCCTTTGTTACCCCACCACTCATCCCCTGTCTTCACCAACAACCATCAACTCAGTGATTCCCATCCTATCCCTGCCCTTCCCCTGAGGAGGGCCCAGGTTTCTATGATCGTTCGGACGACATGTCCGTCGCGCCTGGCCGCCTACCGTACCTCATTGTGGCAAATTCTGAACCGCACAAGGGATTCCAAGATTCACCCCCACGTGAGCCGCATGCCTTTTAGTACATTTTGCCATCTTACACCCTTGCCTGGGGAGTCGTTTGTGTCCAATTTCCCCTCTGACTTTGGCTTGTGTGCTGGTATTGCTCGCCATCTTGTGTTTAATTGCTTTATTTCTTAAACCTGCTTTTGCCTTTTTATTGCACAGTTTTCCATTCCCACAGTCTGCTACGCCCTCTGTCGCCTCTTTGTTTCTCTGCAGACTCCTCGCCCTCTTCTTGTAAATTCAATATTTGCAGTCCCTCTTCACACGTCGTGATTCTATGTTGTCTTCCTTCCCATGTAAATAGCAAGCCAAACGGGAATGTCCATTTATATCCAACTTGTTTTGACACTTGAAATTTCACCACAGAAACTGCTCTTTCAGATTTTAAAAAAACAAATTACAGAAATTATGGACAAAGGTAAGCCAGCTCTCCTCCTACTTTTGGATCTCTCGGTTGACAAGATCCTCACAGCACACCTCACTCATGCGGCCCAATTATCCAAAAAAGCCTCCGCGTAGATCACATCCATCCTAAAAGGAAGAGCCATGAAGGTTTCCTCAAACCAGGCCAGTGCAGCTCCAACCACCATCCATTGTGGAGTCCCTCGGGGCTCCTGCACAGCCCCCACGCTCTAGAACCTGTTCACAAAGCCGCTCTTTGATAAACAAGGCATAGCATACACTAATTACGTCGATGATACACAGGTACTCCTGCCTCGGGTGCATATGACCGAGACTCCACTGCTCGCCACCTGATATACTCTACTATCCAAGCGTGGATGGCGGCTAATGGCCTATGTCTCAATGGAGATAAAACATAGATTATCCTCATCGGCCCCAAAGAAACGCTTTCCAAACAAAGGGTACAATATGCTAACTTCCCCATCGATAACTCAGTCATCCCTGTCTCCCCGCCAGTAAAGACACTGGGGGTCTACCCAGATGACCCTCTCTCGATGACGAGACACGTTAGCACCATTGTCTCATCCGCTGCCCACACTACTGAACTATTAAATGCTGTTAAAACCTTCCTCTCCAAAAAAAAAACTGTTTGTCACCATCAGAGCTAAATTAGATTATTTTAACATTCTATTAGCTGGTACCTCCTCAAAAAATCTAAAAAGACTCCAAGTCCTACAAAATAACGCCCTTAGAGTGGCACTAAACATCCCGAAACAGGACCACATCACACAGACCAGGCGAGCTTCCCACTGGCCCCCCGTAAAGGATCGGATCACATTCACGACTCTCACACTGACGCACAAGTTCCTTCATCTCACAGCTCCATCCTACCTTTCAGAAACCATTATTAGAAACGCCTCCTCACGTCCCAAAAGATCCTGGCACTCCAACCAACTAAGCATCCCTCCCATTAAAAGGACTAAAGCGGGTGGTATTGGATTCCCACATATTGCATCCAAGCGATGGAAAGCCCTTCCCAACTCACAATGAGCAGAGACTTCACTCTCAGCTTTCCGGAAAGTGCTCAAAACTACACTCTTCAACTAACATAGCCGGCTCTTCCGCTCTTGCCTCTGCCTGTCCATCCGGTTCTCTCCTGTACTTCTTAAGTAAATACGTATAAATGTACCATGTAGCTAAGTATGTGTCTTGTAACAGCACTTCGATGCCTCAGGGCTGCGGTGCGCCATTTTCTGTAACTAAGCATGCTGTCTGGTAGCAGCGCCTCAATGCCTCAGGGCTGTTGCACGCTTTATAAATGTTAATAAAGTAAATGAACACCCATAGTGAATGACTCCATATGCAAGTAGTGCGATGTTGTACGACAATATTCGTAAAAAGCATGCACAGAGAGTCCATCAACATGCCGTTGTGCAAGGCAACACATTCACAATGTTCCGTGACTGACACCTATGACCTTTACCCTTGCTGGTGACTCTTCTGGATACCCCCAACTACCATGGCTGATGACACCTGTGCGGAATCCAAAGAAGCCACAAGAGGTGTCTACAACAAGGCACACATCCGGACCAGGCTCTGCATTGAGCGGACATTTGGCCTGTTGAAGGCTTGTTACCAGTGCTTACATGGGACTGGAGATGTGCAGGCCAGATAAGGTAGGAAAAAATGTTCATGCCTGTGCCATGCTGCACAACATTTGCCTCAGGCAGAACGCCCCCCTGGCCCCTGATGAGGACATGCCGCCCCCAGAAGAGGACTCATTGCCTACAGGTGCTGTGCTGCCATATGCTGACCGTGAAAAGGGTAGAGGTGGAGGTCTTGTTCGGCAAGGATAATTTATTTGAGCAGTGTTATAAAGACATGTTAAACACCTAGGTAAATATAGTCACGTTCTGAATAAAGCACATGTACACAATGAGGAATGTCAAGTGAATTATTATTTAATTAATAAATGTGAATACACCTGCCCCCCCCTTCACAACGCCATTCCTACCAACCCACCTCGCCCTCCCCACAAGGCCATCCCCAATACAGCCTTCCCATCCACCTGCCCTCCTCCCTACAACGGGGATGGCCCCAACACACCCATGCCCCCCACCTCCCTTGTGCCCCACCTCCCTTGTGCCGATGTACAGAGTGCTAAATACAGTCACTTGCGTGTCCTCTTGCCCTTACAAGCCTGCTCCAGCACCGTTGGAGCCACAGGGCACAGGGAGAGGCACCTTGGGGTGCTGGACAAAGATCCCTCTCTGGGGGGTGTCAAAGGTCTGACTCAGGCCCCCGGATGCATTGGAGGATCAGGAACATGCTGGCCTGCATTGCATCAGCAATGCAAAGATGCTCTCTATCATCCCCCTCACCCTCAGTCCCACGACAGTCAGGGCGGCAGATGTAATAGCCGACAGTCGTCGGTCGGGGTCCATGGCCCTCACTATCCTCTGCAAGACTAATGACAGTCTTGCATGGCCTGTAGGTATTTGACTTGTGTGTCCGGTAGGGTTTCGAAGCGCACCTGGCGCTGCTCAATGGTGTCCAGCCTCCTCCATATAGTATCCTGTGATGCCTGTACTATGGGTTGTCGACTATGGGGAGGGGTGGAGTTGAAGCAGGGTGAGCCGTAAAACCTGTCATCCCCTCTGACTCCAGGCCACGCCGTCCATATGGCTGGTTGTCCCGCTTAGGTGACAAGGGGGTGTCATGGGCCAGTTGGTTGGGTGTGGGCGCGGCTTCCTGTGCAAGCCTGCCAGCATCTGGCTCTCATCAGTACCACTTTGGCTGGTTGTTGGGTGGTAGTTTTGAGCTTCCGGGGGTGCAGTACCTGCAGCTGAGTCGACATTGCTGCCATCGGTTGCTGTGCTGGCATATGTGGCGCTGCTGGGCCCTGGTGTCCCACGCATGCCCTTTCTCCTCCCCTTCCGAGAGGCTGTTGGCGTAGCTCTGGAGGCCCAGCCATGGGATGTAGATGGGCCTGCATCATCCTCCTCCTCCTGAGCCGCTTGTGAACCTGTTGGATGGATAGTAAAATGCCGTTACTAATCATGCATAATTATATGTGGGCTTGCTAGTGTGAAAAATCAGAGGGTGTTTCACTGCCTAGACCCCAGGGATCCCTTACTCATGTGGCCGGGCACGGCCATCGCTTTTGATCCAGACCCTGGCGGTGGAGTGCGGGAGGATCAGCTGGGTGAGGGTTTCTCAGGGAGTGGGGGTGTAATGCCCGAATACGAGACATGGTATCCCCCTTTCCAAATAACCCTGTCCAGTCCTATTTTATAGGACATTCAAACTTCACAGATCGCCCACCCCCTTCTCTACAGAAACACTGAACCGAGGAAGAGGAGATCAGAGGCTGAAAGGAGTACCACCCATGCAATACTTTGGACATGTCCCACTAATAAGATCAGGCGGGGTCAGGCACTTGATCTTAATTACAAACACCTTGCACCTATTAGTTCTCCCCACATGGTTAAAAGGTGGAACACAGACACATTGAGCAAGGCGATGCACGCAAAGGGGCAGTTCTTCCAGGGTGGCGGCGAACCAGGCGAAGCAGAGCAACAGGCCGAGGGACGAAACCGAGAAACTTTGGGCACCCCAGCGAGAGATTGTTACCTCCGATGGGCCTTGAAGGTTGTGCAAGGAACCCCCGCTGGGGAGAAGAGACAAACCTCTTGTGTTTCAAGGATACCAGCCACCCTGCCAGGTGAACAGCAGAGTTGGGTAGGTGTAGCGGCAGTTGTGGTATGTGATAAGAGTAACAAATGTCTGGTCTGTGCTAAATGAAACTTGACGGCAACAGCATCCGACGAAAGAAAACAAATTGTAAAGAAACTGAATTAAAGATACAAAGTGACAGAGTGGTCCAACGAAAGAAGATTGCCCATTCGAAAGTCTCTGTGAAATGTCTGATGCCGTAGAAGCGGCGGGAAGAGAAAGAAACACAGATGAAAGATTTAAACTGTTAGGTTTGATCCCGGCAGATGGAAACCTGGATGCAAGAAATGTCTTGGAACTGTTAGGTTTCATGCCGGCAGAGGGAAACCTGGATATGAGTTATCTGTGAACAACTATTTTGCTCTTCCCTGTGTCATCCCCAAAACCAAGCCTCCCCCTCCTGTGAAATTCCAACGGTGCTGGTCCAAGGTTCCGATCAATATCATTTCAAAGGCTGTTGTTACTGATACTCAACAGAATAGAAACAAAGGCATGAATATTTGCAATGCCCTGGTTGCTGCCTTCAAGCATAGAGCAGATGCTTTGGCACCCCTTCAGTTGCTCCCCATTCGCACTGTGCCCTCAGCTCCCTGGGACTCCCCGAAACGGAGTCTTTTAAAAAAGAAATGCTGTTGCTTAGAGCGGAAATGGCGTTTGGCGTCTGATTTCCTTACCAAGGCGGCCTATATACAAGCTCAGAATCTCTATCAATGCTCAATAAAGACTGCCAAAGCTCAGCACTATGCTCACCGTCTTCTGCAGGCCACCTGTTACTCTAAAGAGCTTTTTCTGGTTGCTAAAGAGCTGTCCACTCCTGCTCATGCCCCTTCTATGGTCACCCGTACTCAATCTCATTGCAACCATATTGCTTCTTTTTTCCAAGATAGCATTTGCTGTATACGGGAGAAGATCTGTGTGGAGAAAGTGTCTTCTCTCGACATTGTCGAACCTCTGAATGCCCCGACAATGACTTGTCCCAGTACATTTAAGTTTGTGACAATCACGGAATGTTTAGTTACTGATGCGCTATTGAAGCTTAAATCTGCTTCTCCCGCAGATCCGATCCCTTTGTACATTCTGCAGGACCTTTCTACGAACTTGGTCCCCCTGATCATGGAGGCGCTCCAACACTTGTGCGTCACCGGATTCATTGCTCCTCCTCTTAAGCATGCTGTGTTCTCCCCACTGCTTAAGAAACCTCATCTCGACCTTACAGTGGTCGAAATGTAGCACCCTATTTCACTCCTACCAGACCATGGAGAGACAAGTGTCCTTATTTTACTTGATCTCTCCGCGGCCTTGGATACTAGAAAATCACCAAAGACTTCTACATTGCCTCTTGGATGTCAGAGTTTCGGGAGTGCCTCTGAAATGGTTCTTGTCTTTTTTATCTGACTGCACTCGGGCAGTGTCTCGCCCCCCTGTCACCTCCCCTCCGATGGTGTGCGACTGTGGAGTCCTCCAGAGTTAATCGCTTTCCCCTCTGCTTTTTAACTTATACATGGCTGCGCTGGCCAGTCTTATTGCTGGCTTTGGTGTTCACTTCTTTATGTATGCGGATGATACTCAGATCATATTTCGTCTTGAGGCTCCTAAGGAAAGCCCCTCTGAACTCCTAAGAGAATGCCTCTCGGCTGTATGTCAGTGGATGACTGAAAACTGGCTCAAGTTAAATGGGGAAAAGACTGAGGTGTTGGTGATTGGCCAGGCCCCCAATAGCTGGACTTCTGACTATTGGTCTGTCTGCCTGGGACCCTGCCCAAAACCTTCCACTATAGTAAAGAGCCTCGGAATCAAGGTTATGACTTCAGGCTCTAGAGAGGCGCAAATCTCGACAGTTTGCCAGAGTAGTTTTGCAAAACCGAGGGTTTTGAAGAAGGTGCTTCCGTTTCTTCCTAATGAGGCTAGGAGTAAAATCGTCACTGCCTCTATTATATGGGTGCAATTGACTATTCCAACGTTATCTATCTTGGTCAGCCAGAAGTACTACTTCAACGCCTTCAGATCCTCCAGAATGCGTCAGCCAGGTTTGTCCTCAGCGCACCTAGATTATCCGATTCTCAGGGCCGCTTTCTGCACCTCCATTGGCTGCACCTAAGAACTCAGTGACATTTAAGATCTTCTGCATGGTTCATCGTGCTAGTCACTCTGTGGGTGCTGAGTTTCTGCAGGTGAAGCTCTCTCTTTACCAGCCCAAGAGACCCCTCTGCTCGTCCAACCAGTATTTGTTGGTTGTCCCTTGCTTCAGACGAGCTTGTGCAGGAGGAAGATCTTTTTCTGTACTGGCCGCTGCTTTGTGGAATGCTCTGCCTTTCCACATCACGAGTATTCACACCCTATCTATCTTCCGCAAGCAACTACCGCTGTAGGGTACATTGTTTTGTATGACACAGAATGGGAACATGATAAAGGTGAGCCAGAGTTGCATGGTGGTGGCAGTGAGGCAGAGGCACAGTGCAGGGATTAGCAGTATGGTAACAGTTATCATATGGTCACATCAATACAGTAAGGGGTGGTAGACCAGTACCAAGTAACGGCAGTAGCACAGGGTCAGGCTGGTCGCGCGTGGCAGCAAGAGCATAGGTAATACAGCAGTAGCGTAGGGTCAAGTTAATACGGGTAGAACCCAGGTTATCACCTGGCTACTGAATAAATAACTACCACCACCTCAGGTCCTTCGGGACACACACACACACACACACACACACACACACACACACACACACACACACACACACACACACACACACACACACACACACACACACACACACACACACACACACACACACACACACACACACACACACACACACACACACACACACACACACACACACACACACCCTGCGTCTATTGATACTAGCTTCTATAGCTCCCTTATCTCTGTGTACTTAATATATAAATGCATTGCGACATATCACATTGTCTGATTGCTATCTGCAATAATTGTATTTTTGTAAACTGTATAAATCCGGCACAACTGCTCCAATGTATATACCTTGTCCTGTAACCATATCCTTGAGCGCCCTTATACCCCTGGGTCTGGAGCGCTTTACAAATGAAATAACCAAACAAACAAAAAACGTTTGTGTTTTGATTTGGGTTGCTCTCCTCTCCGCTCTGGTGACTTTTCTCTCCTTAACGCCATGATGCCTTCAGGTCTTTGCCGCGCTTTATACATCTCAATACAATTGAATAATACAATACAATATGAAATAAGTACTGTGCTCGAAACTACATTTATCAAGAGTCCTTGGTGTAGGAGGAAAAAGTTACGTTTGAGGAAAGAAGGTCGAAGTGGTCATGCCGAGTTAAGAGCAAAAGCTTGAATCTTGGGGAAGAGAACCCACACAAATTGTGATTGAATGGTCTGAGCCTGGCGGAGGGGAACCTGTACTGAATTGTGGTACCCAGAAGGAAACAAAGTTTATTGAACTGTCTGATACGCTAAAAGGTGACCTGGTCTGGAGTGAGAGAAAGCAGAGAGTGTTGCTAGGTCCAATTGTGCCCCCTTATCCCACGATACAAAATGCGGCAAAGTAAGTTTACTCAGCCATACTGACATTTCTTTTGAACAGTGATGTTCCTTTTTGGCATTACACATTCCCTTTACACATTTATTGTATTAGAAAGAGGGCATGCATTAGGTTTATTAGTATAGGCCATTTTATTTGACTAAGTACTGACTAGGACTATATTTTCTTTTCGTTTGATGGTCAAGAATACTTCCATCTTAGTTATAGGGCAAGATATGAATTTTCCAACCCCTTTTAAACCATTAATAAAGGTTTTCAAACTTGCAGCTCGTGTCAGTGTCTACTTGTGATAGCATGCCTCCCTCACACTAGTCACACATGCTATATGGTGGAAGGACATCATACACATGTAGTCTGATGGATATGATCAACTGCAGGCTTGTGCAAGGTGACGATAGTGCCTGCTGTGGATGCACACCCATCCAGCATATGCTCTTTGCCTCTTGTGCTGGCAATGTGGCCTATACATGCGGTTGTGCTGGGGATTCACTTTGGCACTTGACCTTTCTCAGCACCAATGGGTGCTGCGCATAGTTGTGTGTGCTCATATTCACATTCATGCTGCTGTGCATGGGTATGTGCACTTGCCTACCTACCCTTGTATGTTCATCATTTTAACAGAACGCAGCTGCTATACCAGCATGGAGTAGCCTTCCAAAGGCTGCCCGTGCTGGTATGGCAGCAGTACTCTGTTGCAATGATTGACTCTACCTCTCCAGCACAGGAGCAGGGCGCTCTCTGTTACAATAGAAATCCTTCAGCACGCCAGCTCGGTAGAGTCCTTGTAAAACACCTCCAGGCTGGCATGTCAGGGGGCTGATGCGGCACCCCGGGCAACTGCCCAGATCACCCATGCCTAAACCCCGGCTCTACTTGCATACGCATTGGGTGGGGTTGCCTTTGGGTGCATTGCCATGTGGTGGCACCTTCCCCTGTCCATTGGGCCCATCTATGCTGAGGGAGACATGCTTGGAATGGTCATTTGGCCAATGCATTGTAAGGGGAAGCGGGTGGGGGGACATTCAAACTCACCAGATTCACCTTGGCTGCTGGCACTCCCTCAATCCCCTCCATGTGGAGGATGGAGCTGGCCTTCTCCTCCAAAGTGTTCAGTACAAGGGGGTCAACAGTGCTGCCTCCTGTGGCGATGCCTGCCGCCAGTGTTTGGACAGGAGGCTGAGGACCCTGCCCCTTCAGGTCATTTCACTTGGCCCAGAGCCATAACCTTGTCACATATGCCTGACCAGATAGATGTCTTCCTTTGCCCAGATGTTTTACAATGTTTTACAATGACAGGAGCATATAACTCATTTAGCATGGCCAACTGCCTCGCAGTGAGGACCTGCAGCTCAGTCTCACTGAACTTCCGCTTCCTTAGCCTGAGATCAAGCAGCTTCCCCTTGGCTTTTTCTTGGGACATGATTTCCCTCCCTTGTGGGTCTGGATGGCTAAAGGAAGTGGTGGATTCAGGGCGGATTGAGTTTTTCAAAATGGTTGCTGCGGTGCTTCCCCTTCCGACAATGATGCTATTTCCGGCAACGGATATTCCGCCAGTCGAATTTGTGCTGAATGTATGGTGGTAATGGGAATTCCACCGAATACAGGCAGAAGTACTGCTGGGGACTCCCTTTTAGCAGTAATTCCGCCGGACAGAATTACTGATACCACCAATGGTGAGTGTGCGCTCCTGCCAAGTTGTAATACAGCAGTGATTCTGCCAGACACCACAGCGGTAACGATAATCCTGCAGAGGTAGAATTACTGCTGTGTTACTGCCAGAGTCATAAGGAGACCCGTAGTCTTGATTGCGGTGTGTCACAAGGGGCATGCCTGTCGTCACTACTATTTAATGTACACCTGAAACCATTACATGATCGGCTAGTAGTTGTGACTGGTCAGAAGAAATATGTGGACTCCAAGGACATTTTTCAACAAGGTTTATTAAATAATAAAGTGAAAACCTAACTATTCCTACGGCTATGTGGTATTCTCTACACAAAAGGAATAACTAAAGTGCTCGTCAGTTGTCTTTTCCAATGTCCAAAAAGAACCTGTCCACCGTCCAAAAACGAACTCTATCTAACCATATAACTATTCTAAACAAAATAAAAGGGGCAGGGGAATGACTCCCTTATCCTGGTCTGTGCTTCCAGCACTTGTCTTCTCAAAATGTGCTTTTTCAATAGTTCTTAGTAATTATCAGTTCATTCAATTCTTTCCTCACGTTAATGTGTATTCTGCACAGGGGTCGTAATTGAGATTCTTTGACAGGAGCAAAAGAAACTCCTGGGCATCAGACATAACCAGTTATGCAGGAGCTACCTCTGGAGAACCAGGAGCTAGTGCATAGTCTGCAGCAAATTTAACTTTGTGCCAGATGCAAACTAACATTTTGTCCTTTGTATACTATCTAAAATGCTCTAATTGTCCCTTAGGTGTATTCTTAATTCTCCTTTATATACATTCCCAAAAATACACAGTTATTATTGCATAGCAAGGTTTGTATGGCACCACTTGCCACAGGAGTCAAAAGTAGCTCTTGGCAGTGGTTAGTTTCAAGCTAACCAGGCCGTCCTTGGTTATAACCAGGAGCCAAATAGCTCCCAACTCCTGGCAATTTAGAACCCGGTTTTCACTTTAGAGGTGGTTTTACTTGGTTCATATTAATTTATCATAAAGACCGCTTTGGTCTTCAGCTTTTCACACTCTTTCTTTTTCAGGTCCCACTTTTCTGCTTGGGACACAGGTTCTTTCTTTCTTTCTTTCTTTCTTTCTTTCTATTTCTCTCTTTCTTTCTCTCTTTCTCTCTTTCTTTCTCTCTTTCTTTCTCTCTTTCTAGGACAAGGTTATTCACCTTATTGTTCCCTCCTTTAGGCATCTCTGTATCTTTCTGTCTTTTATTCAAAACATTGGAGTTCACTAAGGTTTACGTAACGCTTTTCTCACTCTCCTTCACCTCCATTTTCAGGACCGTTATTATTTTTCTTGTATTTGTACCGTTAACATTTCCGTTCTCCTCCCATTCAGGGATCAATATTGTACTCATTCTCAGACTGTCACAGTTCACATTCAACAAGAATATTTCACTTCTATTAATTCTTCTTCAGAGGGTGGCATTGCTCTCCTGCTTGCCTTATCACAGCTCAAATTCAATAGATTTATCTTCAGTTTATTTTTTTCATTTGTACTGAGACAAGTTCATTGTGTTGAATAATACTCACTGTGATCTTCCCGTGCCTCCCCTGTACCCCATTACCTACAGTCTCACCAGGAAACATCTTTGGGTATATTATGGGTTCAGCGATGGTTTTGTAGCTCTACCGTACTATTGGTGTCTCTCGTATACGCTTGTCGCTCCTCCTCTGTTATTCTCAACAGGGAGCCGCTCCATTTGTTGCAGCTTCCCTGTGGCGGTATTGGCTTAGTTGCACAGGCTGCTTGCCCACCACGAGTCTCTTGCAATCACGACACCACCAATTCTCAAGGACATTTCGGTTACGCTGGCTTCTCAGCGGTCTCTCTGCGGCTTGCCAGCAGATTTGGATTTTGCAGTCTGCGTCCTCCTGCGGCTCCGCCTCTTCCCAGGTTCACATTTTGCCATATACTTGAGGAGTGTTCCTCTTTCAATCCACTCGTCTCAGTAGATTGGTCACTTTTTCTTAAAGATAAAGTTTCTCTTTCTTCCGAATAATAGGATTGGTTATCTTATTCTTTGGTCCAGTCCTGATAGTTGACATGGTTTGCCAAACAAATATATGCCATCATGTTTTCTGGTGAAGGCAGCTCCTCACAGGAACGGTAGTCCTTGTCCCCTAAGAGGGGAGTCCCTCCCAGTGTGGCCCCACTTGCCTCTACCCGCAGGGAGCGTGGTGCGGAGCGGGAGCACCTCCCAAGCCTCACAGGGGGTGGCTCCCCCTTTGGGAGAAGGGACGAATTCCCTTGGTTCGTCACGTAGCCCAAAACATCTGCTTTCAGGACTGTGCCAATGATACACAGCTGATTATTTAACTGACTAAAGAGTCTCCAGCAAAATCGGGAGCATATAGAACAAACTTTCAAAAGTATTTAACTTTGGATGGAAGCAAATTGGCATAGCCTTAAGACGCACAAAAAACAGCATGTCAGATTACAGCCTTAGGCCCTGCATCACGGAACACACTGAAATAAATCCCTTTAGCTAAAGCTAACCTTACAATACAATCATCAGTAAAGAATCTGGGAATCTATTTTGATAATCTGACCATGAATCAACATAGTTAATCTAATGTATTTGAAACGCATTAGAACTTTCATATCCGAATGACATGCTGCTGACATAGCCCCAGCAATAGTTAGCTTGTGAATGGATTATGGAAATGCCCTACTTTAGGAACACCACAGTACATTTTAAATTGCATTCAAGTAATACAAAACACGACAGCAAGGGTAGTCACAAAAACCATATATGCAACACATTCTATACCTCTTCTTAGAAAGTTAGACTGGTTGCCGATTCGACCCAGTATCAAATTTAAAACACTCGCACTTGGGTTTAAAGGTCTACAGAAGAATGGCTCCAAATATCTTAAATGAAAATTCAATCTCTAGTCACCCCGTCGCACCGAGACCAGCTCAAACAATCTTCTTGGTAAACGATGGGTTCAAAAGATCTTGAGGCCTCCATTAGTGATTGGACCCCATGGGCTGATAACATTTAAGGAGTGAACTGGTGGAGAATTTTGGGCTTGAGCTGTTATACTCCTATGGAGGTCATCAGGCTGGAGGTGGGATTAATTTATCTCTCTATTATGATTAATTAAACAGAGCAAAGCTTTATTTTAAGATTATGTTCTCGCCTTCCAATGCATTTCTGTCTACATCACGTACCTCGCTGACCAGTGGCAACTGCGCGGCTATGAATAAATTCAAGTCTATGAATGAGGACTTCTTAGAGAGGCTATGTTGGACACCAAATTGGGAACATGGGGAAGGTGCAATGATGACATCTTTAATTAACTCTGCTGAAAAGCTTGCTTGGGTTAATAGCCATGAGAAGGTACCTAAAATGAAGTCCCTTCACACCTTCTCTAAAATGACATTTAACTACAAAGAACCCCAATAATATTTGAATCTCATTCACTCTATGGTAACACATCAGATTTTCCTGAATGTCAGGTTGAATAGGCTTGATGTGCTTGAAATTAGAGGTGCCTGGGCAGGAATCCCTGCACATGAAAGAACTTGTAGAATCTGTTTTGACAGGCAGGAAGTAGAATGGGTCCTTACACAATGCCCACGGATGAGATCTATTTATGAAAGATATCACTCCAAATCCATGGAAGATCTAGACGATTTAGCCTGCTAGTTCTTTTGGCAACAATGTATGTCCGGCCATAGCCATAGTAAGATCATTGCCATAACACGGGTATGGAAATTGCTGATAAGCTCTTGCGAAAGTTTGAAGATGATGTTAAATTGTTGGATGAACTCAAAAATCTACCTTCCTATGCATTAGATAAGTTATACCTGCTGACGTGCTTGCTCTGTGCTTACCAATCTTCCTATGTAGCATTTGGATTCTATTTTATCTTTATCTATTTTATATTATTTGGATTTTTATGTTTAACTATGTGTGTTGTTTAGTTCTTCGTTTTTATATTTGTTAAGCATTCACTGATTTTAACAAATTGTATCAAATTATTTTCTTTTATGTGCTAAGTATGTGTAAAAGTTTCTTTAAACTGTATACACAATAAAAAAATAAAAAATCCAGGGCCAGGGGCCATCTTTCCAAGTAAAGGCCTGTAAAACTCTGGAGTTCCCTCCCCTAAGCCTTTAAGTCTGCTAAACACTAAGAGTTCAGACGAAAACTTAAAATCCATCTCTTTGATTGGAGACTTCACAGAATTGGTTTCTCTCTTAACTATAGCATTAGCGCTTAGATGCCTTGTAGCTGTAAGATCTTTACAAATACCACAGAACAGAATAGAACACACGCACACAGGGATGTTGACTGAGGTGCCTGGAAGTCCTTGACCTAGGCATTATTAGATCCATTTTGGCAAGAGCACCCAAAAACGCCTTTCCATTCCCATGGTAAAAAACCAATGAAGATCAACATGGCCAGGTCACATGTCTTTTAGATGCCTTTGTAGTAATGTATGTCTTTAAAATACCTTCGCAGTAAATGAATAGTTACAGTAGTGACTAACGTACTCTTAGTCCATAGTCCCCTTTCCTCCATACTGTATGGGCCTCCCTCGTGGGGGACGGGAGACGGAACCTTTTTCACCAGAAAAATGTTTTTCCCCTTTACATTTAGAGGCACGGCACTGGAAGTATGTGCTCGCCTGACTCTGCCCACCGGTGCAACTCCTCCGTCCCCATTGACGTGTCGACAATATTCAGAATTGTCTAATGGCACCAGTATAATTAAAGGGTACGATGGTGGGATGTATGGAGGAAAGGAGAGTATGGACTAAGAGTATGTTAGTCACTACGGTGAGTAACTATTCATTACTTTTACGTCCCATACCCTTTCCTCCATACTGTATGGGTGATTACAACTGAATGTAGCCCCAGGGTCGAGAGGAGACTCTCCTTAAGAAAACAGGTTTCTTAGAACCGCCTGCCCGAATGCCACGTCTGACCTAGAGGCGGCGTCCTAACAATAGTGCTTACAGAAAGCCGAAGAGGTGGCTCAGGTATCCGCTCTGCTGATGACCTGCCACGGCACATGCCGTTGGAATGTGATGGCCGTGGCCTTGGCTCTGACCGCATGGGCATGCAAGTTAGCTGGCACAGGCTTGTGCTGCCCCGCTTAAGTATCCTTGATGGCCGCAACCATCCACCTTGCAATGGAGGCCTTAGAAGCCTGATAACCCGGGCCTTGACCCACCGAAAGTGACAAACAGGGCATCCTTGGTCCTGTCCAGTTAGTATTTCAGAGCGCGTCTGACGTCCAGACAGTCCAAGACCCTCTGAGGCTCATCCTTGGGGCCGGCGAAGAACGTGTGTAAGACTATCTCCTCGTTGAGATGGAAGGAGGTCGTCACCTTGGGAAGGAACGCAGGGAGCGTTTCGCAGGACCACCTTGTCCTTGTGAAAAGTGGTATAGGGCTCTGATGCCACCAGAGCCTGAGTCTCGTTAACTCTGCGAGCGGAGGTAATGCCCACGAGTAGAGCGGTCTTTATGGAGACCAGCCTGATGTCCGCGGACGCCATTGGCTTGAAAGGTTTGTGCACGAAGGTGCCCAACACAACATTGATGTCCCATGAAGGGCGTGCTTTCTTTATAGGCGGGTAGAGTCTGTGGAGGCCCGCCAGATGTCGCTTGACCACCAGGTTGGAAGAAGAGATGAGGCCCTCCTCCGAATTCCTGTAAGCCCCTATGGATGCCAGATAGGTATGGCATGTGTCCACCTGTACGCCGGAGTGGGCAAGGTGTGCTGAGAAGGAGAGCGCATTGTTCAAGGTGCACTTAGAGTAGACCATTTACTCCTATTTTGGCTCCTAGTAGCCTTGCTTCTAGCGCCCTGGATGATCTCTAGGTTAGCTTGAGAGAGGTTCAAGTGTTTCAACTTGACCTGCTCAGTAACCACGCTACGATGGCTAGTTTGTGAGGAGCGGAGTGGAGTACCCTGCCCCCCTGCTAGGCCAGGAGAGGATCCGGGCCCAGCGGGAGGTGAATGCGTGGCCTGTCCAATAGGCTGAGTAGCTCGGGGAAGCACAGCCTCGCCGGCCACCATGGAGCTATCAAAATGATGCTGAGGTGATGAGTATTTTGCAGATCACCCTGTGGACCAGGGGTGTGGGCGGGAAGGCGCCTGCCGTCATGTCGTTCCACCGTATCTGGAATGCCTCGCCCAGGGGGCCGGAGCCCTGCCCCTGCCAGGAGGCGAACTGCTGGCATTTCCTGTTGTCCTGGGAGACTAACAGATCCACTTGGGGATGCCCCCCACCTGAGGAAGATCTCCTCCAGTACCAGGTCGTTCAACTGCCACTCGTAATTGTCTGCCCCCAGTCCGCTGAGCCTGTCCGCCTCCAGGTTGGACTCCCCCGGGAGGTGGACTGCGGTGAGGTAGATGCTGTTCTCCAGTGCACAGCCAGACATATGGTCTTCAATTTCAGCCAATTGATGTGGGACTCCTGCTGAGTCCAGAAACCATGGACGCTGTGGCTGTCCAGAGTGGCTTCCCAGCCCTCTAGGGAGGAGTCCATAATAACAGTGACCTGAGGGGCCAGCTGCCGGAAAAGTCTGGATGGAGAAAGGGAGGAATGTTGATTGGCTCCGCTTGAGAGCCCTTCTCCTGATTCCATGAGGCTGCTAAGAGCAGCAGTAATCTTCTCATCTTGAGCCTTGTGTGGGGTACGGCCAACAGGACTGCCGCCATTATACCCAACAGATGTTGGTACCACCAGGCCGAGGTCACTGCCCTGGAGAGGAAGTGAGAGATGGCTTTCTTGATGGCCGCTATCTTGTCCTCCGAGGGAAGGACTCCAGGCCCAGGAAGGTCAGGGACTGCGTGGGCTGCAGCTGAGACTTCATAATTGATAGTGAACCCCAGGTCGTGGCGTGTATTCATCAGTGTGGAGGCGGTATGGTGAACCGCTTCCGGAGATGTAGCCTGGACGAGCCAGTCGTCCAGTTATGGGTAGACATGGTGGCCGTGGTGCCCGAGAAGGGCTGCCAATACATTCATCAACCTGGTAAACACCCTGAGGGCTAAGTTGAGGCCAAAGGGTAGTAACTTGTATTGGAAATGGCAGCCCATGATCCTGAAACGCAGTATGGAACGATACGGCTGCCATATCGGGACTTGTATGTACGCGTCCTTTAGATCCATAAATCCAGCCTCCCCTGTCCAGTGTTTCCGCATTAAGTGCTGGTGTAACCATCTTGAATTTTTGCAGAGGAAGGGAGCGGCTGAGGGTGAAAAGGTCCAACACAACTCTCAGGCCAGCCTGGTTCTTCTTCTGTATGGTGAAAATCCTGGAATAAAAGCCCAAGCCTCGCTGGGAGGTTGGGACTTCTTCCACAGCCTGGCTTGCGACGAGCGACCGGATCTCCGCCAACAGAGTTGCAATCTCAAGCTTTGAGAGAGATGGGGAGGAAGGTACCGGTAGGCTGTACCCCGTGTAGATTGTGGAGGGGATTCCAGAGGTCCGAAAAATTCTGGTGCCAAAATTGCATGTGAAAGGCAAGCCTGCCCTCCCACTGGAGACACGTGGATCCGAAGGGGCGTGTCATGCTTTCTTTCCCTCTGAGGCTGTTGTAGAAGAGGGGGATTGGAAAAAGCCCTTGCCCCCCTCCCTTTTGTGGTTTACTCCGATGCGGACTCAGAGAACGGTCAGGTTGACTGGACCTTAGTTTTTGAAAGCCCCGTAACCCGCCAGCATTGCTGTGACTGGGTGTTGGCCTTGGGCGTGGCCTTCGTAAGAATAAAGACTTCGCTGTCTGCAAGCTGTTCTTTTTATCGGTGGGGTGAAAGGTCACTACCCTCGAATAGAAGGTTAAATATGCATTCCTGGACCTCAGGGTTCAACTTAGTAACTAGGAGCCAGGCAGTTCTTCTCTTCTCATGTCCATGGCAATGCACATGGCCCGGCCAAAGGCATCAATGTGGGCCACGGTGGACTCCATGATGTCCTGTGCTACCAGCCTGGCTTCTCATAGGCCGCCTTGAAGCGCGCATGGTTCTGCGCTGGAAGTTCTGGGAGGAAGTCCGCAATTTCCCACCAGAGCCTTTGGTTAACGGCTGCCAGCATGGCATCTGCATTGGCTTGATGAAGGTGCAAGGAGGCGATGGAGTACAGCTTTTTCCTGTACGCCTCCACGATCTTCTCCTCCCTGCCTAGCAGAGTCGAGGATGAGGTGGCCGAGGATGACCGAGGCTTAGAGTAGAGTGACGCTGCAGCGATCGCAGAAGAGTGCGGTTGAGGATGCACCGAAAGCAAGAGTGTATCCCGCTCCATCTGCCTATACTTGGCGTTGAGGCGCCGATTGACAGGTTGGGCCGAGTGCGGCATGAGCCACCGCTTATTGGCCAGGGCAACTAAGTCTTTCTGCATCGGGATACTTCTGCCAAGACCCACTCCTCAGGCTGCTCTACCTCAGGCTGAGGAAGGCCCAAATATTCTGCCAAACCTGCAAGGCGTTCGTGGAAGACCCTGGCTGAAATAGTATGTCAGGGTCGTCCTCCTCGTCATTGTCCACCAGAGTGCTCGTAGGGTCCGTAACTGGTGGAGGAATGCGCGGGCGCCGTGGGCTGAGGTTTGGAGACCGGAGCCGGTGGCTGCTGAGGAGTCTGTTGTGGAGCCGCCTGTAATGTGGGAGGCAGGGAAGCCGGAATCGGAGGAGCCAGCTGGGGCAGCGGTGGCTGCGCTGGGGCCTGTGGCACCGGAGCCATAGGAGGGATGACGATGGGTGCCGGTGGGGTGACCTGGGGGAGCATGTCCCTGATGGCATCCCAGAGGATGGCCCCCAACTGGGGAGTTCGCGTCAGCCCTAGGAACCTTTCGAAGAACCTGTCTTCAAAGGCTGTAGAAGTGGCAGGTGATATTGACGGAGTGGCTAAGAGCAACTGGGGCCGGGGCACACTCTGCCTCGGGTGCAGGGGAATCCTGCCCTGCGCTGCTGATGGATAAACTGTAGGCCACGCACCTGGTTGACACTAATCCCACCTTGTGACTCTTTCCACCACCCGCTCCGCAAGAGGGGGTATCGGACGAGCGGCCATCTTGTCTAGCGCAGCAGCCCTTTTGTCGAGGTACGTGCCAAAGTCGTGGTGCCTGGCTTGTTGGCCAGAAATATCAGTAGAGACATTCATCAAGCTGGTAAAACACAGCAAGAAAGCAGGATCACCCATGGATCCCTGCCCCCCTGACATCTACAAATCCTTGCACAAGGAACACCATCAGAATATTACAGAAATATCTTGAATCTGTCGCTCACAACAGGGACTGTACCACGATCCTTCAAATCAGCATATATTAAACCACTTCTAAAAAAACACAAGTGGCAACGTGGAAGACCTCTCCAACTACAGACCGATTTCAAACATTCCCTACCCGGCAAACCCCCTATAAACATACGTATACAAACTAACCCAAGAACAAGTAGAAAAAAAAATAGTTTCCAGACCAAGCTCAAGTCAGCTTCAGAATCGCAAGAGGAACAGACTATGCACTACTAGCCATCTGGGCCAACCTAAAAACAAACGTAGACTCCAACACAACCTTGGCCCTGATTCTGCTCGACCTCTCTGCAGCTTTCGACACAAAAAGCCATGACATCCTAATCAAAAGATTAGAAGATATAGGTATAATGGACATGGCTCTGGATTAAATCATTCCTAGCAGACAGAACAGAAACTGTATGGATAAAACCCTTCAAAGTTCGAGTTAACGACTGTGGAGTACCACAAAGATCCTCACTATTACCACTATACTTCAACATCTACCAGACTCAGTTAATCAGGATATTAAAAAATACAACATTACATGCTACCTTGCAAATTTCATGCTAAGAGCCAACATCAATGACTTTGGGATTACATTTACAGGTACAAATACCAGCACCAACGTTAACTATTTGGATCTAACTATTTATGTGGAAGAAGACAGATTACTTACTAAGACTTTTCACAAAGAAAGTGATGTGACCTCTACTCTATTGGCGACAAGTTGTCATTTTGACCCAGTTAAACGCAATATCCCCAAGGGCGAGTATATCAGAGCATGCAGAAATTGCAGCAATGAAGATACTTTTAAGCAAGAATGTGACCTGCTTTTTAAAAGATTCAGAGAAAGGGGATACAATGCTAAATGCATCAAAATAGCATGTGAACAAGCAAAGAGTATGCCAAGGGAACAAACCCTAACTGTTCGAACTCGACCTATCAGAAGAGAAAAAGACAAAGTACAATTTATCACTACATTTTGTAGCAACAACCGAGTAATTAGGAAAATACTACGAAAACATTGGTATTTATTACATCTGGACGAACATATCAGCAAATCCGTAGACAATCGTCCTAGGATTACTTATAGGGGATGCTGCACAGTGAAAATGAACGTCAGCCCATCCCTACTGCCAGCAGAGGAAGAAAGGAGACAGATATCATGGTTACCAAATGCGACACCAGGTTTCCGAAAATGTTGTGTATGCACTATGTGGCAGCACGCACCTAAACCAACCAACAAATTAGGGACAAAAATGGTACAACTGCCAATATCAAAGAAAACATCAATTGCAAATTTAAATATATAATATATGCCATCATCTGTGTATGCAAAAAAATATATATTGGAAGTACAATCCGTGAATTTAGGATCCGGATACGAGAACACCTATCTCTGATCGCCAGCCAAGATAGAGCACTGCCCCTAGCGGTACATTGGCAGTCTTTCCCCCAAATGGATGACAAGCAGAACATTCGATTTATTGGCCTGAAAAAAAAAAAGAATCAACCTAGGAAGACGTGGAGGAAACAGAGAAAAAGCCTTAAGACAAGAATAAACACAGACTATTTGTAAATTTAGATCAACAGTGTCTGGTTTAAACACGGGCAATGAAATGGGGGTGTTTTTGTAATTTGAAGAATATGTCCCTGAGGGGCATTGAACATTTGGAATATAGATTGTGGAAACTAATTGTCACTTAACTATAAGTATCATTGTATGACACATGCAAGCAATTACCACCCTATCTTTTCGGATTTTTGTTTCGAGAGACATTAAGAACGTCCTTTCCATAGATTATCAATTGTAATAATGTAATTATCCATATTCAATAATCCTTGACTCAGGCACTCTCCCAAGCACTCACCTGGCTGAGTAGACTTAAGACCTGATTGGCATCAGGCCCTGACACAAGGCATCTACAATAATGCCCCGTATACCACTTGAGTAATGCATATATATCTGTACATACTGTGGAATTACTAGTTTTGTATACACTCTTTTAAGCCTGTTTTGAGACCTTAGTAATTGCAAATCCTTTCTTCTCAGATAATTCTGAGCGACTCACATGAACAGAAAACAGACTGAATTATTCATTTCACGAACGTACGTGATTTTGTAACACTGATAACCATTTCAATTAAACAGAGTGTACTTCTAGCATTTAAACACCAAACATATTTGACTTCAGTTCATATACTTTGCGGGAGCAGAGTAAGGCTCTGTCTCTTGCAGTACTAATTGCCATGCGTTAACACTTTCAAAGATGGCAGCCACTGTTTGCTATACACAGTGGTAATGAAAAAAGGAATTCTGTTACCAAGGAAACCCCGAACACAACAAAAAATGTGCGCTCTCCTTTCCCAAGTAGCCGCCGCGAGGAGACCGACACAAGATTCTATGCGGTAAGCCCCCCGTGCCATTTAACGGCAATGTATTATTAGCGGGCAATACCATGTGATTCACAGAATGAAATTAAATGGTACAATGAGTGTAATCATGAACGCGAGTTAAGCAATGAACAAAAGCATTTCTTCTGTGTAATGAAATTAAACGTAATGCGAGGCAGTACTGTGCATAACCTACCTATGATTTGAATCACAAACGCCAGTTCAGTAATGATCACAAGCATTCCTTCTGTGCAATGAAACAAAACGTATTGCAAGTCAGTAACTTGCACAACCCACTTTTCAAGCATCACGCTTACTATTCAATGAAATCTGTATCACAGCTTAACTACCCCTAATAGGTGGTATTACTAATGTAAACCAACTTAGCCATTCATCTGCAGAGCACAAGCAGTCTAATGGAATTTGTGTACTTTAAATGTGCCCCTCCCAATAATCGAAATACACACGTATGACAAACAAATTATTTAACCAATGAGTTTTCTGATACCGGAATATGAAACTCACAAAAGGTATCTCCTTATTGAGCTATGATCAAGCAATGCCATTTAAACAATGGGAATGCAGCATGACGTGTGCTTATATCGCACACATGGCAGTGCACTAAGAATGTGATGAAACAAGTCAGCCTCTCACGTTTGCAATATGTAAATGGTATTTTCCTTGTGTATTGATTACCTTTCAGGTGGGATTATAACCTGTAAATACCATACGAGATTAACCATACTGAAATCAAGCATTTCAGAAACTATGACTGGGTAAATCCACCCCAAAGATCGAAAATTGACCAATATGTAACACAAACAAATAGTTTATACATATATAACTAATTTTATGTAATCATGTCTTATTCTCTTTTTATATCTCATTTTTTTCCCCTTGTGTTCTTTTGTATTATTTTTATCTAATTTTCTGTGCCCTAACCAATCCTCCCCCCAATCCCCACCCCGGTCTCTCTGACAACTCCACCCATTGCTGTGTAACATGCATTTTTGCTTTTCACCAGGTTTTGTTTACTATTGCCGTTACCATACACATTGTACATATATCATTTGAACTTATTTTATGTGAGCTTTTCATTTATATATTCTTTGTGTTTTTCTCACCATATGTATTTATGATATGACCTAAAGCCCTGATTGAAAAAGACATTAATTTGCCCAAACACGTGTCTCACAAAGGGCAATTTGCCTTCAGATATTTCCAAACAATACATTTTGAAATATATCAAAGTAACTACTTTTTTCTGTGGTGCTGCAAGAAGTGAAGAAGGGGGTCTTTTCCCTCCCGTTTGTGTACATGTTTTACGAAGCAAGGGGTATCTCTCCGTAACTTCACTAGCATGTGACACTGCCAATAGCGCTGGGCATTTGAAGTTGATAAACCAAGACCCCACCAGACAGTATTAACATTACATGCTACAACTACGCAGATGACACTCAAATCATCTACAAAATCGAAGATACACAAGCCGATCATTCAACCCTAGTAGAATGTCTAAAATAAATCTATGACTGGATTAACGCCAACAACCTAAAAATCAACCCAGGAAAAACAGAAATCATGATTATATTCAACAACCAAGAGAACAACATCAACATTCCCTGGCCGACGGAACTGGGTAAACGTGATAATTAAGAAATGCTTCTTCCTCCTTCACGCAACAAGAAGAATCCTACCCTTCCTCTGCTTCACCCACAAAACATTGACAATCGTCGCCCTCCTCATGTCAAGCATCGACTACGCAAACAGCCTCTACCTCGGTATGCCGGAACACCTCCTGAAGAAATTACAGCGCATCCAAAATGCAGCAGCTAGACGACTCCTCAAACTATCCAGAAGAGACCACATTACTCCAGCGCTAAAAATGCTACATTGGCTTCCAATCAAACATCGTATTACGTTCAAAACAATGTGCATAACACACGGGGCAACCAGTGGACAGGGAGCAGAATTCCTACAAAACAAAATAAAAATCTACAAGCCAACACGACTTCTCAGATCAAGCAATGAAATCCACCTGGAACCAAAACCATACGCTAGGAAAAAACTAGGGGGGACTCCTCTTTCTCCCACCTAGCTGCAAAAACATGGAACAACCTCCCGATAAAAATAAGAAACACCAAAGACCATTTAAAATTTAGAAAACTTCTAAAAACCTGGCTCTTCAACACCTCGGAACCAAACAACAAAATATCAAACAGGAAACACAAATAACAGACTGACAAAATATATGATGGCACAGACAACACCTAGGACCGACTAAGGGAAACTCCTACAAGAAGAGAGACTATACTAGTTGGAACAAAACAAGAGTGACAACCCCATGAGGACAGAACACTAGCAAACATGCCTATCACTACCAACAACCGTACTCAGAAAGGGCGTAGGGGACGGGCGTAGGTCGCAAGTAAATTGATCTAAAAGGACTAGGTTACAGCAACGACAAACTGGGATAAATGGGGTGGCCAAATACAAAGATGGAAACACAAAGAGTAGCTGACTTAGCATAATGACACAGATGAAAAAAAAAACTCACCACTCCTCACACACCTCTCACACTCTAACCAAACACAACACACCCCTTAAAACCGCAGCAACCCGCACGCACTCCACCACACCGCAACATCAACCACCACACAGACCCCCACACAACAGCACGCGACGGCTCAGAACCGAATACCACACCAATATGCTCAGTGAACGGTGTTAACCGAACTGAAGCTGCCAACAGTACTTCACAGCGCCCTTGCTCTTCACCAAACTTTGTCCTACTAACACGCCTAACCTACCCCCCCTTTTGTTTCAGATCTGCCAGAGCACCAGGGGACCACTCTGGTGGTGACAGTGCACGGCACAAATATCCTTTAACATTAACCTCGCTATGAGGCATGTCTTCTGAGGAAAATGTTCTGGGTATATCGAATCACAGCTTATAGTATATCCAGCAGTCTTAGTCTCTGAGGGCACAATTGTTTGTGATAATCTTTGTGAAGGAAGTTTAGAACCAAGTCCCACTCGATTTTGAATTTTGCATAGTCTCCTTGGATAGTGTAGGTCACCCATTCCAGTGAGGTGTAGTATCATATTTTAGCTGTCCATTCCTGTTCGTTGTGAATTGTGGTTTGCTTCCACTTTTGTGCAATTAGGGAGAGTGCCGCCATGCTTAGGATCATATACGCTTTCCTCTGTGGCTTGGTCAGCAGTGTGTCCAGTACATCGCTCAGACCCAGTATAGCTTCTTCATATTCTCTCCGTATTTGGGGACCAAAGACACATTTAATTTCTATATTGACCACTTCCCAGAATGGCTTTAGAATGGGACAAGACCACCATATGTGGGGCCATGAGCCCACCTCTTTGCATCCCCGCCAGCAAGTCTGAGTAGCTGAGGGGTATATGTTGTGTTGTTTCGCAGGGGTTAGGTGCCACTGCACCAGAATCCTGTTCCACATTTCCCTGATCTGCATCCCTCTGACTCATTTGGGGTTTCGCAGGGGTGCAGTTGCGCAGCACACAAGATCCCCGCTACCTGAAAAGCTCCTGCTATGGCATAATTATCCTGCATTAACATCCTTGGCATATGTACCCGCTCGCCCTCCGGAGCCTGCAAACACGGAGATGCAATGCTGGAGTCAAATACTGAATCAGAAAAGCAAGCAGAGTCTTGATCCACGACCCCTTCCTGCAGTGACGTCATCGTAACCGTTCTGTGTGGGGTGGATGAGGGGTGGCCCCACCTCTTCGGACTACGACAGGAGCCCCCAACCCCTCGGCATCTAGTGTGGATCGCCCACACCAGCAGTACAGGTCCATAAGGGGTGATGCACACAGCTATTTCACCCAGCCCAAGTGCACCGGGCTGACGCCTTCTCGGACCCGGCGGGCCAGAGTGATCCCCCAGGACCCAGCCAGGTGCATCGCTCACCGGCGCCTTCAACACGGACCAACCCATACATCAGAGCTGGCCACCGCCGAGATAGAGGGGCAAGGCATGGGAGCCCTGCGCGACCTCTGGACCTGGCTGCACGCATCACAGAGCCCGGGATGAGAATGGTCTCACCCTGCAGCTGGCAGCCCGCGACTCCCCTGGAGCGCGGCCAACTGGTGCATCCTCTTCACCCCCTGGCACCCACCATCCGCTGTGCCACAGCGGCCCCTGATCCGCCGGGTGGGGTTACTCACAAACACCGGACAACTAGACCTGAGGAGTTTGGCCCGCACCTTAGGGCACCCACGGGGTGGCTGAGCACCGCACATCACGCCCAGCAGCTGGAGGCCCGAGTGCCACGCAGGGGGCGGTCCCACCCTGCAAGGACCACACAGGATCCACAGTGCTCCTACCCGACTCCTTCCCGTTGGGGATCCATCATCAGCAGCCCAATCCAGCAAAGCCTCGCCGTAAAGGTGGTGAGAGTTAAAAGGCTCTCCTGCAGCTACTGAAGAACCAGGAGCTGCCCCAACCCACTTCTGCACGGCTCTGAGCTCGGCCCTCACTCTGACACCCAGCCACGGTCTAGAACCGTGAGCTGCACCCACCAGGGTAAGATCAGCTAAAGTGAAACTCTGTACAATACCCCACTATAGTACCTTCCTGTGGGAGGCCACTTTGAACAGCTTGTGGTCCGGTCCATCATCGCGTGATCCTTAAGACAGCTGGCAGAGGCCCCAGGCTGGGGCTGCTGCTCTCCCCCACCCCATCCATCGACCTATACTCCAGCAGGAACTCTATGGCCACAGTCCCTGCCTAATATTGGTCTCATATATCAAACGTACTCCCATTAACATTGCACAGTGAATGCAGGGCCTTCCCAGGGTCTAATAGCCTATACTCTTACCATCTCTCACCGCTCTTCAGGAACACATCACGCTTAGTCCTCCTGCTGTCCACCTAGCCACTCTCTCTCAATCAGGGCAACAAAACAAGCCAGGGAACACTGTGAAGGATCTCGGAGTGCCGGGGTCCCTCTGCCTGGGCCATCATACCCCACCAGGGTGTGTTTGTTCTGTGTGCTGATCTGGGAGTTCCACCTTAACCGGCTCTACCACAACACGTCCCACTCAAGCTACAGTGACAGAATCAAGCTCCTCAGAGAAGCGTCTGTGAGGAACACGAAATGCACTAGGCCCAGTCCGCCCCCAGTGACAATGGTACCATGGCGATGCCCTTAGTTGGCTGAATAGCGGGGAGCAGGTGACCAGGCGAGTCAGACCCGTTATAACCACCAGGACAAGCTGCATCCAAAAGATTTGCCGGCATATGCTACCTGCAAACTGCCATGTGAACAACTGAACAGTGGCACTATATAGTGGGAGTCGCCCGGGGGACCTCGCATCTCATTGCACTATGTGGCACAGCACACTTCACGTCACTTTCACTATGATCTCTCCAGGACCAGATCGGCGTTGCTAACACCACAGACTCGTGGGAGTCAATAACATGGTCAACCCGAAGAAACCGGCCAGGATGGACCAATTTCCACGTCCGGTTCAGTATCAACCACCGCCTTCCCCATCTCCGACCCAACAGCCTTCCCAGATAGATGTTGCAGCCCTAAACCAACCACTACAGGCCCTCAACAACACGGACAACCTGAGCGGAAAGATAGACACCCTGACTTGCAAAGTGGATGTTTCCACTATACAGATAGATAAACTATGCGGATGCATGTCGGAAGCCGAACAACGAATAGGAGAAGGCGAAGATAAAGTGTCAGTTCTCCAACGGGAAGTGGCGGAACTACAACAGACTGCCAAGAAGGTAGTTGCCAAAAAAAAGTACCTTGAGGAGGGCTCCAGGCGTAGCAACGTGAGGATTGTCGGCGTTCCTGAATCAACCGCGATTGACAACATGGAAAAGTTCATAGAGACTCTACTGGTTGAGATCCTGGACAAACCCCCGCTCACCACGATGTTCATGGTGGAGAGAGCCCATCGTTCACTGGATGCCAGGTCTACCCCAGGTGCCCCTTAACATCAGATCATAGCCCCAGGTGCTCCTTAACATCCGATCATAGCCAGGATTTTCAATTACAGGGATCGTGACACACACAATCCCTCGATCTGCGAGAGAAAGGCGAGAACTGCGCTGGGGCTTCAGCACCATTAGATTGTTTCTGGACTTTAGCCCGGGGGTGCAGGACCAGCGCAAATTATTTCAATCAGTCAAAAACGCTCTTCGTAGGAAAGGCATCAAGTATGCAATGCTATATCCTGCCACGCTCTGTGTGCAACTCAATGGATCCACCTTCTTCTTCACCACCCAGGAGGCAGCGGAATGCTTTGCTTCAAACCTTCCTGAACTTGGCGGCCCACCCAGTCGCTCACCGCAACATCTCTGAGCTGCTACAGTGGCAACTTGCTCTCGTCTTCGCAGACCTGGCTGTGTTGTGATCGCAGCTCCGGAGTGGTCTGAGCGCGCCCCTAAGGCAACACAAATGGCGGTCGCGTGTAGGAGCGCCTTAGCCGCCCTTAGCGCCTCACAGCCCGCAGCTACTGCAGGACAGTTTTTTCTCTTGAAGTGCCTGTTTTGAACCGGGTGTGTGGGAGCCGGTAAGTTATTGTTTCTGGCGTGGGTGGGATTAGGGAAAGGGGGCAGCTACGTGTCTGGCTGTTTTGTATGCAACAACTTGGTTATGGCTGCGTCCAGTCAATTTACGGTGTATTTCGCAAAAACGGTAGTATGCACTCTCCTAAATCAGACATCCCAATACGTGTTCTCTCAGCTCAAATGCTGTGTCTCTATACATAATATGGCTGTTCCTATGACAGTGCAGAAGCCACGGACATCTCGATCGATCCTGTCATGGAACGTCAGGTGGCTCACTAACCAAAATAAATTGCAATTTCAGCAGGAATCACGGAGCAAATATAGTCTGTCTATAGAAGACACATCTTCCTAGGGATACCTCCCCTACCAAGGCTTGCAGGTTGGGGAATTCACAGATACTGTTCGTCTTACACCTCCCATTTCAGAGGAGTGGCCACCTACATACACGGGTCCCTACAATATAGAATGCACGAACAGATCACGGACACAGAAGGGCGATAAATTATCTTAGCGGGGGAGCTTTGTGGCATGAAACTCCTATTAATTAATATATATGCCCCCAACACAGACTCCCCCGAGTTCTTTCATCAATGCGCCAGGCATATCCACAAGTACCCAGGCTACAAGATAGTATGGGTGGGCGACCTTAACCTTGCCCTCACACTTGGGATGGACAGGTCGATGACATCACAACCAACGCTTCCGATGGCGGGCAAAACATGGTCCGCCATCGCCCAGTATCACGACTTACACGATGTTTGGCGCACTGTCCACCCTACAGACCGGGAATACACGTTCTTCTCTGGGGTACAAGGTAGCTCCTCTAGGATCAATTATATAATGGCCATCACCCCTGTGCTCAAAGATGTAACCTGTTGGGTGTCCTGACCCACGTTTAAGCTATCATGCCACAACATTTGGTGCTGTGGGCTTAGAAAATTCAAGATGGCGGAAAACCCACATGTGCGCCGAAATCCAGGAAAGCTGCGCAGTTTGTGCGCACACCAAAATGGTTGCCTCACTTGCCACCCACCAGTGCGAGAATGAAAGGCCGGGTTGCTATGAGGGAAATGGGTTGCCAAAGGAAAAACAGTAGCGCCGGTTGGCTTCAAAGCGCTTTAAAACCACCATTGGACTACCCGCACAGTAGTCTGAAACCATTGGGAATGGCAATGCTGATTGCCAAATGCAACCTAGAATTGTGGGGAATTCATTCTTAAATCCCAAAAATGGGTGCAGTACCAGTACTCACCACTATCCAAAAGCCGGCAATTTAAAACAACACCAGATTTTACTTTTTTGTGTAAAAATGAATGAAGCCAAAGCAGGCCAAAGAAAGACTTACTGAGAGGTGGATACAATGTAAAGTGATATTCTGAAGTGACTTGAAGGTTTATAACAAGACTGGCTGAGCTGTGGATTGCAGCAGTTTAAGTTGCACTGGATTTAAAGACACTAAAATCGAAAATGTTTAGATTAAATGAGTGACCTACTTTGAGTGTCACATAGGTTGCAATTGTTTAAATGTCATAGTTTTGAACTTAGAATCAGCATTCTAGCTGCATATGTGAAAATGTTTAGTTTTATTTGAATGCAGAAACTGGGGAACAAAAAACATGACAGTTAGCTGAAAGTCTGGCTTAAGGAACTTGATTTTGCCTGGCAACTACCCCCATCAGGAGTGAAACTTGAGTCACAGCTGTGTTCCCAGGCTATCTGCCTTTTGCTGGCAACACTAAGGATATGCCATCTATCTGATAATTGAATTACCTGTGCTCTACAGGAGCTCTGAACAAAGCCTGTCTTGACTCAGGCAAAGGTTTTATTACAGCAGTCGTAAAATGTAGCTTCCTCGTGGCAGAAGCTGGGAGGGGCACTGCCTGTGAGAGCAAGCTGGCTTGGCAGAACTGGATAAACCAGTATTTCTACCTTGTGCTGAGAGGAAACCACACCCCTTTGGAGCCAGAACATAACTTTAAAAAGATGGATCATTCATAGAGCGGACATGTGAAAATGTTATAAATGATACCATAATTCTTGTGATTTTTCTGCCCACAGTTTAAGAGGTTTTTCGAACCGGTGGCATGTTCAGGGGGGTGTTTGCGGAAAAGTGTATATTACTCTAAATGTATGCATGTTAAAAATCTGAAACTTCATCAGTTAATGTCCATACTCCCTGCGCACATGTATGTAAAGTTGGGTCAATGTCAGAAATTGAAAAATCAGTTAAAAAGTCAATTATGTGCCATTTCTGAATGCAAGCTCTTATAAACAGCAGATTTGGACAGAGACATCGCTAAATTCAGCCACACCATGTATATGTAATTTCAAGCAACTGTGTAACTGTGAAATATGTCTTTTATTATCAAATATAGAATGTGTGCAATCTGACAGAGGAGTGTCCTATCTGCAAGCCATAAAATGACATCACTCTGACACAACTTAGCTTCGCCAATCAAATGATAAATGGAAGTTTGACCAATTAGAAGCTGAGAGAGAGGTAGGGTCAGTGATACTAGAACACACCCACATTCTAAACACATAAAAGCAGACAGACAGGACAGATAGGGACTTTCAAATCCATTTGCAGCTGGAAGCTCTGCCGGGAAAATCCATACTTACCTCCATCAACCTTCAGAGAGCAACATAGAGACTTCAAATCCATCAGGCCAGACCAGAAGCAGAGTAGAGCTGACCTGTTAGCAGAACCAGAGAGAGCTGACCCAGATCACTGTGAAGTGCAGAGACCAGAGGCGAGTCTAAAACCCTGACCAGATCCGTGATGAGGCCCATTTCACTCAAGAATATAGTGTGAGTACATAGCAAAACTGTGCAGAACCAATCTCTTAGTTAAAATAATATAATTCAATCCTATTTTAATCTAAGTAGAACTGTCTCCTAACTGTCACCTGCCATTTGCAAAGCTGTCACTTGTCATTTTCTAGTTGCAAGCTGCACGTGTCTTTTTGAACTTTAAAATTTCAAATCTGAAAAACGACCTTTATTTAATCGCTCATATCTCCGCGACCGTTTGTGCTAGAGACTTGCAGTAACTTTCATTTGAAAGCTTAGAATCTTAGCTTTGAATCGCACCAAGAACCACATTCCTACCCCTTATAGTTTTACCGCAATCGCGGAAAACGCACGCGCGAATTTTGCCGCGATTTGCACATTTCTCCACGTGTAAAAAGACAGCAGTTTTGCTTTTCCTTGCCAAAAACTTCGTTTACCTGCTAGTTACTACTAAAGCATTGTTAAGGTGATCCTGAATTCATAGAGAGTAGCTATCACTCACCCTGAACCTCTGAAAGGGAATTAAAAGCATTTCCAGCATACTTCTCATCCATTGCTAGCACATATAAAAGCATTTGGGCCTGTGTTTTCAAAACTCCTATCTGTTTTCTTTAAGCTTGCTGGGGTGAACTGAATCACATTTGATTGCATTCTGAGAACTGTGTGTTTTCCTTCCATTTCCTTGCCTTGCATCAAGGGGGGGAGGGGATTGCCAGAGAAAAGTGATTACATTGTTTTGTTGAAATCATATTGAGTATTTCTATACTGCATTTCATTCATTCAACCTTGCATCCATTTGAACTCTATAAAGCATTTTGTACCACCTTCTTCTTTTGTTCCTATTCACCTGTGTGCTACCTTATCCATTTCATGTCAACTCCTTATTGATTATAGAGAAGCGTGTTAGTGCCAGATTCTCCGTTGTTAATCTTTATCATATCAGATTAAGTGTGCTATTCAATTATTAATTTATTATAAAGTGTGATCTATATATCTCTTGTTTAAATTATCAAATAAACCTTTTAAACTTGCAAAACAGAACTACTTCTTGGCTCAGTGGGGTCAGGGGGATTCCAAGAGAGGGGTGTTATATAGGGGTAGTCCTCCAGAACGCATGAACTGGACATAAAGATATATCAATAAGGGTTTTCATTCAGTATTATAGACTAGGCGTTGACTTAGCTGTAGTGTTGAATTGAATCCTCTTACAAACCGAAGCTGCTATTCTCACCCCGAACCCTTTCCGACCACTCCCCGGTATTAATCTGTATTGGGGCCTCCCACTCACCTCCCACCTCGCTTTGCTGGCGAATCAGGGCTACCGCACTGGAGGATGTGGCGTTCAGAGCCGAAATAGGACAGGACATTCAAACCTACTTTGAGGCCAATGAAGGGTCAGTAGCCGATCAAGACCTAATATGGGAGGCCTTTAAAGCATATGTTAGAGGCTGCTGTATCTCGAAGTTGGGCGGGGGTCCTGAAGGCTATACGGATGTCAATGCGTGCTCTAGAACTTAGAATTTGGGACGGGGAAAACAGACAAGGCGCCGCTGATACACCTGACCGCCGCCGTGAGCTATCGGCCCTCAGGGAAGAGCTCCTACAATTGGCATCTAGTGAGGAGAGATTCATTGGGGACCCGATCCTAGCGGCAAAGTATGGGGAGGGTGATCGTCCGAGCAAAACCCTGGCATGGGTTATTAGAAAAGAACGGCAATCCACTAACATAACAGACTGAAAACCAAAATGGGGATCACATTAAAGATTTGCAGGGTATCGATAATGTGTTTAGGGAATACTATGATCGTCTATATACATCACACCCTACACACCTGGCTATGACGAACTGACACAATACCTAGATGAGATAGCATTGGGGTGGCTGGATCAGGAAAGCTCTCTCAAATGTTTTTTTCTTTTTTTATTTGTATTTGGTTTATTCTCTTAATACAAATAGAAAGAAACCTTTACAATTTAGTACAATCTTCACATTTCACTCTCTCAATAAGCCCATTACTGAAGAAGAGGATCGTAACGCAATAAAGTCACTTCCTAATGCTAAGGCCCTGGTCTGGACAGTCTAACAGCAGAGTTTTATAAAGCCTATTCAGACCAAGTAATTCCCCACCTGATGGCCATGTGCCCTGTCCAGCGGCTCCCTTCCGGAGTCCACCAGGTCTGCCCTGGTGACTCTGCTTCTGAAACCGGGGACAAACCCTCGACAGCTCTCCTTGTACCGACTACTATTACTATTGCTGGTTAATACAGATAATAAAATTCTGCCAAATATGCTCACAGACCGTATATTCTCCTTCATGCCGGCTTTGGTCCTTCGGGAGCAAGCCAGAATTAATTCCGGGTCGATCCACCCAAAACAACCTACGGCGCCTGTTCACCCTAATGCACAACGTTGATCCAGAGGTGCCTATAGCGGTCGCCGCTCTCGACGCTGAAAAGGCTTTCGACTCTGTCGAGTGGCCTTTCCTCTTTGGAGGTACTGCAGCGCTCCGGCTTCGGGTTGACATATCGAATGGGCCAAGCTATTGTATGCCTCCCCTAGAGCAACAATTAATACTAATAGTATAACCTTGATGCACATCTTCCCATCAAAGGGCACCCGCCAAGGCTGCCCCTTCTCAGCGGTCCTGTTTGCACTGGCAATGGACCCCATGGCCTGCCACGGGAGAGAACTCCACGCACACCGAGGGATCCACATACACTCCCTGTTGTCCATCTCTCTATACGCTGACGAAATCCTGCTATACGTTAAAGCACCCACATCAAAATTTGACTCCATTGACGCAAGAAGTAGTCGGGTTCGGGGAATTCTCCGGGCTCCGGATTAACTGGGATAAATCTGAGGTCCTTCCCTTAACTACTACCGTACAACAGACAGATGTTGGAGATAGCTTTCGATGGTGTCCCCTCGGGATAAGGTACCTAGGCTTCAAAGTCTCCACTTCATACGACAACCTATACAGAGATAATTATGTTACCCCTCTGGAGATTCAAGAACAGAAGGTAGAGGCTTGGATACTACTCCCAATCTTGCAGGCAGCCTGTATAGCACTTGCAAAGATGGTGCTACTCCCCAAACTAATTTACATTTTTAACAACGTACCCATTTGGCCTCCCGCGTCCTGCTGGTCTCGCATTAGGAAGTTGATGACGGGCTGGTAAACAATCTAGGATAGCCTTTGACACACTAACACGCCCATACCAACAGGGCTTCCTCGAGTACCCAGATATGTATCTATATTGCCTGGTTGCCCAAGTTCAATACATAGCCAGATGGAACCCTCCCACTCCTGACTCCCCTCATTACCTGTTGGCGAAAGCAGTCTCCAGCCCTGACACACCGATGGGCATGATTTGGGGCAATAGAGCACCCATCCCGAGAGGCGAGGTTCAGCCCATAGCAGTGACCTACAAAGCATGGGATAGGATGAATCAGCTGCTGGAGACTAACCCCTTCTACCTACCAGAGCTGCCAGTGTATGACATAATATGTATTCCGCTAACACACAAGAGATCCTTTAAATAACTTTTAAGGTCATTGGGTGTCCAGACTTTAGGCGATCTAGTACAGGAAGATAGATTTGTGCAATGTGAGGAGCTGAGGCTTAGGTGGTGGGGGGGATATAATGCTGGGAACTTCCTCCACTACTACAGACTATGTGGAATTCGGAGATCCAAATGGGCCAACTTCCCACAAGCCCCCGTCCCCACACCCGGCTCATTGCTACGTAATCAAACCCTTAACCTCCAGTAAACTTGTTTCTACCATATAAAGATTGCTCAGGAGTGGGAGGAAATCATGGAAACAAACTATATAAAACCACATGGGAAACATCCCCAGGGGAAGCACTGAGCGAGGATCAATGGAATCATATTTGTAAGCAAACTCGATACATCTCTTTAGACTGCCGGCACAGACTGGTCCACTACAAATGTGTTCATCAAATCTATTACTCCCCCCTCGATCTCCGTGGATTCGTTCCAGAACGGCCCTCCACTTGTAAGAGTTGCGATACAGACCTTGCTGATTTATCAGGTATTCTTGTGCTGCCCTCGCATCGGGACGTTCTGGACGAATATGGAAGATGCAATGATCAGAATGTTACCGAAAAGAAACTACTGGGCATGGCCTCGGCACTAGCCAGACACCTGGTGGCGAGGACTTGGGAAAAGGCCAAGCCCCCCACATTTACAAGGTGGACGGACAATATGTCTCTGTGTGAACAAAGGGAGACCAGGTACGCCTCAATTCTTCAGGTCTCCAGACGCCCCTTTGACTATTGACAACCTTTAGACAATATTACTCTGAGACTAACCAAAGGTCACAATCTCCAAAATCTTCCCAAGGTCCTTAACATAGGAACGTGGATGAGACGAACACTGCTCCAGTTATGAGATCTGACTGTACACCAATCTGTGCAGCTTGAACGTTCTTCTAATGCATTGTCTGAAAAGAACATGTTACTCTCTTACCTGGTAACGTTCTTTCGATGGGATGGTCCGACGACGTATTCCATATCTATGACAGTAATCACCACAGCTGTGCTGCTTCAGAAAATCTTTTCGGCGTCTGTATCCTGCGTCGATGACGTCGATACGCCGTCCTCGAGGACCTCCTCCGACGGCCGATGTTATAAGTAGGACGCACGATATATGTAGTTGTATATGTATGTATGTATATGTATATGTAGTATATGTAGTTTTTTCCCCCAGAACGTGTGGCACCAGTCTTCTGCCAGTCTGACCATACAAAGCCTTGCGGAAAAGTAAGCTGCAATCGCATAAGAAATTCTGTAGCGGGGAAGGCAGGGAGGGAGCGATATGGAATATGTTGTCGGACCATCCCATCGAAAGAACGTTACCAGGTAAGAGAGTAACTTGTTCTTCGAGGGGATTGGGTCCTCCGACGTATTCCATATCTATGACAGACTCCCAAAGCAGTACCAACGTAAGGAGGAGGGAAAAATAATTTAGAAAATAGAATTTTAGAATGCCCAATCAAATTGCAGAGTAAAGGACCGCCTTGCCAAAGGCCAGATCCTGCCCACGGATACAATTGAGGAAATAGTGACGTACAAAAGTATGGACCAAAGCCCAGGTGGCTGCATCACAGATGTTACGAATAGGAACACCCCTCTGCAGGGCAGTAGAGGCAGGCAGACATACCCCTGGGAGAATGGACCCGCAAGCCTATCGGAGGGTCCTTACACGCTAAGCGGTAACACTCAGAAATTGCCAGGATAATCCATCGAGACAAAGTCTGCTTAGTAACAGCTTGTCCCAAACGCCTTCCAGCGTAACCAATAAAGAGTTGATCGTCCAATCTGACCGGGAACATGCATGAAATATAAAAGCTTAAAGCTCTCCTAGGATCCAGCCTATGGAGTCTCTCCTCTTCCTTACCAGGATGAGGAGGATGAAACGCCGGAAGAATAACCTTCTGGCTTAAATGAAATTCCGACACCACCTTTCGGAAGAAAGGAAGGACGAACTCTAAGGACAGCCCTGTCCTTGTGAAACACAGTGAAGGGTGGCTTAACTGAAAGTGCCTTTAAATCACTCACTCTGCGAGCGGAAGTGACCGCAACTAAAAATACAGTTTTTAGAGTCAACAGTCTCAAAGGGCAGGAATGCAAAGGCTCAAACGGAGGACCCATTAGAAACTTGAAAACAAGGTTCAATCCCAACCGGGCACCTGGAAAGGTGACGGAGGGAACACATTAGTGAGCCCTTTTAGAAACTGAAAAAATGAAAGGAATTTTAAAATAATAACACTCTTTAGATGAGCACTTAAATATGGACAGCACCGCCAGGTAACCTTTAACAGTACCCACTTGCAGGCCCTTGTGGGCCAAAGAAAGCAAAACAGACAGAACCACAGGAATGTCACATGAAAAAGGTTCCACATTCTTAACCCTGCACCAGTCGCAGAACTTTTTCCAACGGCAACGGTACAGGGACTTTGTTGCTGGCCGTCTGGCCTGAAAGCAACACCTCCATCACGTTTTCGGGGAGGTCCCAATCTTTATACCTCAACCTTTCAGAAGCCAAGCGTGAAGGTTGAGGGATCTGACCTCTGGATGGAGAACCTGACCCCCCTCCCGTGAGAGCAGTTCATCTCGGTAGGGAAGACAACGTGGGGGGCAGATGGACAAGTCGAGAAGGTCCGGGTACCACGTCCTCCTGGCCCATGCCAGAGCAATAAGGATCATCCGGGAACCGAACTTCCGTACCCTCTGCAGCACTTGCGGAATGACGGGGACTGGAGGAAACGCGTACAGCAGTGGGAATGACCACTCCACCACGAACGCGTCTCCTCATGGAGGAAATTCCCGCAAGCAGAAACTTCTGCACTTCCGGTTGACACTGGAGGCGAAGAGATCCACTTGAAGGATCCCCAAAGGGTGAAGATCTCTAGGAGAATCTCCTGAGCCAACTCACACTTGTGAGAGATCGTGCTCTGCCTGCTCAGAGCGTCCGCCGTCTCATTTTCTTGTCCAGAACCAGAGCTGAATCGCCTACCTGCACAGAGGAAGTGACCCTAGCCCCCCTTTTTGTTGAGGTAGTGCATGGCCACTGTGTTCTCGTCAGAATCAGGACATTCTTCCCTCGTACAGTCAGCAGAAAAGACTTCAGTGCAAGCCTGACGGCCCTCAGCTCCAACAGATTGATATGGAGCCTGGACTCCGACAGACCAACGACCGCTGACTTGCAACTAGTTGGCATGAGCTCCCCATCCCATGAGGGATGCGTCCGTCACAATCGTCACCTCCGGCCAGGGTAGCCAAAATGGAGCCCCCTTCCTCAGGTTGCCTTCGACGGACCACCACAGAAGGCAGAGGCGTAAACCAGCGTCCTGCTCAGTGGATTGGTGGTAGGGATTGGGGGTCTCTTTACTGTTGTGGGACCATTGCTGTGCACACTTGTACTCAGTGCCAAACCTTACCTACAATATGTAAGAGTGCAATTTATCTGGACATGGGCCTTTGTAACTGTATCCAACACAATATTTAGGTCAATAGTAAAATTCCTTTAGCAGCTCTGGTTAGGGTTGATGTCGAATTTCTCTCATTTTCTAAAGCGTCTGTGCCCCCCCCCCCCCCCAAAATTATAATAGTGGGATGAAAAATGAGGCAGTTAACCAGAGGCAGCAATGTCCACATATATAGCAATGGGTCATGGCCTTTATTCACTTAATATATGGGGAGCATATAAACAGCGTGCATACAGGAAGCAGACAGACTATTCAATGCTTCTGGTAGTGAATTCAAATAAAATCTTTAAAACTGTTTTACATACTAGGATTCTGCAAATGTAGCCCGAAAACATTTTGATGAACATCTTTACTCTTCATTTTCTGAAAATTAATGCAACCTGCAATAGGGCAGATATCTAGCTGTCTTTCTAGTCATATAACCGACAATGCCTTTCAATGGGAGTATGAATCAACAAAATGATAAACATCACACTGACATTTCAACTATGTTTTCTTCAATTATGATATCTTAATTCCCAATGGCCTATGTACTGTCATGCGGGCTGAAGCTTCACACCATTTCAAGCCATGGTTAATACTTACTCCGAAATACTTTCACCATCTTCTTCAGAAGGCTCTTCTTCCAGGACATCAACTGGAGTCCCCGTTGACCTACGGTAGCCAGTAACCATTCTGGTATCTCTCTGCAAAGTTGGTCTGTCTTCTGGATGAAACACTGGGGCTACTACAAATTCAACCTCTGGTACCTAATGATGAATATTGAAATGTAAAGTGTTACTACTCTATACAAGAAACGGGCCATAAATGATAATTACATTTTAGTAAAATTAAGTTAAAAAATCTTTTGTAAGATTTAAGATCTAAACTGGTTTTAAAACTGTAGAATTGTTCTGAGTAACTTTGACCAAATGCCATGCTACAGCTGTCTCAAGTTCCAAGGGAATAAGGGGAAGGGGGACAGAGCAGGTTTTTAAATTGAAGCTTGTTATATATGTTGAAACTAATAAAAAGATCTTTAAAAAAAATTCACTTGTAGGCTGAATAGAGTATAACTAATTGCCCAACAGAGGTTATCAAGTACTTTCTCTGGGTCTAGTGATTTGTATATGCGATGATGGAGTATAGATGTACCAGAAGGATCACTTAACTGTATAATGGATTTTTATCAAGGCAGTACAGCATGTGTGCAGTATTGTGGGTATATTGACCCACTCAACAGTATTTCAACACATCACCAAGCTGCATTTGTGCAAGAAAAAGCAATATGGCTGCGCTAGCTCCCGGGCGCCCCAGGACCTCCAAAATGCGTTTTTACAACAAACAAAATGATGACTGCACCGTCCTGCCAAGCACACGTCAGGCAGGATGGAACAAGGGGACACACTGCAAGAGCGTGCCTGTGTGTTCTGAAACAAAAATGGAATGAAGTGAAAGGGCAGCACTACTTTGCTGAAAACCCAAACTTCCCCTTCAAAATGAAACTTTTCACCCTTTAAAAGAACAAGTTAATTTCTTACCTAGTAACGTTCTTTCGATGGGATGGTCCGACGACGTATTCCATATCTATGACAGGTAATGTCCACAGCTGCGCTGCTTCGGAAAATCTTTGGCGTCTGCGCCCCGCGTCAATGACGTCGATGCGCCGTCCCAGAGGACCTCCTCCGACGGCCGACGTCACCCGATGTGAGAAGTAGGACGCACAACGCCCATAGCCTCCAGTTATAGTTTTTTCCCAGAACGTGTGCCACCAGTTTTCTGCCAGTCAGACACACAAGGCCTTGCGTAACGCAAGCTGCAATCGCAAAAGAAATTCTGCAGCGGGGAAGGCAGGGAGGGAGCGATATGGAATACGTAATCGGACCATCCCATCGAAAGAACGTTAGCAGGTAAGAAAGTAACTTGTTCTTCGAGGGGATTGGGTCCTCCGACGTATTCCATATCTATGACAGATTCCCAAAGCAGTACCAAGGAAAGAGGTGGGAAAGAATTTAGAATACAAATTTAGCATGCCCAATCAAATTGCGGAATAGAGAACTGCTTTGCCAAAGGCCAGTTCTTGCCCTCTGATGGAATCAAGGGAATAGTGACGTACAAAAGTATGTACTGAAGCCCAGGTGGCTGCATCACAGATGTGACGAATAGGAACTCCCCTCTGCAGGGCAGTAGACGCAGACACTCCTCTGGTAGAATGGGCCCGCAAGCCAGCCGGAGGGTCATTACCCGGAGATAGCTAAGATAATCCCACGAGACAAAGTCTGTTTCGTCACAGCTTGTCCCAAACGCTTTCCAGCGTAACCAATGAAAAGTTGATCGTCCACTCTGACCCGGGACATGCGCGAAATATAAAAGCTCAACCCTCTCCGAGGATCAAGCCTATGGAGCCTCTCCTCTTCCTTACCAGGATGTGGAGGAGGATAGAACGCCGGAAGAACAAACTTCTGGCTCAAATGAAATTCCGAAACCACCTTCGGAAGAAAAGAAGTACGAACTCTAAGGACAACCCTGTCCTTGTGAAACACAGTAAAGGGTGGCTTAACTGAAAGTGCCTGTAACTCACTCACTCTGCGAGCGGAAGTAACCGCAACCAAAAACACAGTTTTCAGAGTCAACAGCCTCAAAGGGCAAGAATGTAAAGGCTCAAACGGAGCACCCATAAGAAACTTAAGAACAAGGTTCAAATCCCAACCTGGCACCAGAAAAGGTGAAGGAGGGAACACATTAGTGAGCCCTTTCAGAAACTGCGAAATTAAAGGAATTTTAAAATAGGAACACTCTTCAGACGAGCCCTTAAATATGGACAGCGCCGCCAGGTAACCTTTAATGGTCCCCACTTGCAAGCCCCTGTGGGCCAAAGAAAGCAAAAAAGACAGAACCATGGGAATGTTACATTCAAAAGGATCCACATTCTGAACTCTGCACCAGTCGCAGAACTTTCTCCAACGGCAACGGTACAGAGACTTTGTTGCTGGCCGCCTGGCCGAGAGCAACACATCCATCATGTCCTCAGTGAGGTCCCAATCCTTATACCTCAACCTTTCAGAAGCCAAGCGTGAAGATTGAGGGATCTGACCTCTGGATGGAGAACCTGACCCCCCTCCCGTGAGAGCAGATCGTCTCGGTAGGAAAGACGACGCGGAGGGCAGATGGATAAGTCTAGAAGGTCCGGGTACCACGTCCTCCGGGCCAACGCCGGAGCAATGAGGATCATCCGGGAACCGAACCTCCGTAACCTTCGCCGCACTTGCGGGATGACGGGGACTGGAGGAAACGCGTACAGCAGTGGGAACAACCACTCCACCAGGAACGCGTCTCCTAAGGCTCCTTTTGGAGGAAATTCCCACTAGCAAATCCTTTCGCACTTCCGGTTGACACTGGAGGCAAAGAGATCCACTTGAGGGGTCCCCCAAAGGGCGAAGATCTCCAGGAGAATTTCCTGAGCCAGCTCCCACTCGTGAGAGATCGAGCTCTGCCTGCTCAGAGCATCCACCGTCTCGTTGTCGTCTCCGGCCAGCTGAACCGCCGAGATCGAAACTTCCTGCTGGATGGCCCAGAACTAGAGCTGCATCGCCTCCCTGCACAGCGGAAGTGACCCCTTCCCACCAACTTTTTTTTGGGGTACTGCATGGCCACCGTGTTGTCTGTTAGAATCAGGACACTCTTTCCGCGCACAGTCAGCAGAAAAGCCTTCAGGGCTAGCCTGACGGCCCTCAGCTCCAACAGATTGATATGGAGTCTGGACTCCGACGGAGACCAACGACCGCTGACCGTCAACTCGTTGGCATGAGCTCCCCAACCCGTGAAGGATGCGTCCGTCACGATCGTCACGTCCGGCCATGGCAGCCAAAATGGGGCCCCCCTTCATCAGATTGCCCTCGACGGCCCACCACAGAAGGTCCCGGGCTACCGAGGGCGGCACCTGAACAGGGTCCGACAGCCTGCCGGAGGACAGACCACTGGAGCTTGAGTGCCCACTGCAAAGATCTCATCTGCAGACAAGCCTCTGGCACCAGAAGAATGCAGGATGCCATGAGGCCGAGCAGTCTCAAGAATTCGGACGCTGGGAGATTCTGGGCAAGCTGAAACTTGTGCACCATCTGCTGAATGTGAAGAGCCCTCACTTGAGGAGGAAAACACTGCCCCAGGGACGTGTCGAGCACTGCTCCGATGTACTGGAGCCGCTGCGTTGTTGTCAAATGGGACTTCTTTAAATTGAGGGAGAAGCCTAGCCTGTGAAGGGAGTGGCAGGTGACGGATAGATGATCCAGGACTTGCTCGGGAGAGCTCCCCCTGATCAACCAATCGTCCAGGTAGGGGTAGACGTGAATCCCCCCCTTTCCTGAGATGCGCTGCCACCACCACCATGAGCTTGGTGAAAACCCTCGGGGCGGAGGTCAATCCGAACGGTAGGACCCGAAACTGAAAGTGCGAGTCGCCAACCGCGAACCTCAGGTACTTCTTGTGCTTGGGATGGATCGGCACATGGAAGTAAGCATCCTTGAGGTCGAGAGACACCAACCAGTCCTGAAGTTGAAGGGCCTGAAGGACTTGAGAAAGAGTAACCATCTTGAACTTGTCCTTCCGGAGGAGCTTGTTCAAACTGCGCAAGTCCATGATGGGTCTCAATCCCCAGTCTTTCTTCGAAATCAAAAAATAAGGGGAATACCATCCCTTGTTCCTCTTCGCTACAGGCACCAGTTCTATGGCGCCTTTCTCCAGCAGGGCTTGAATTTCCTGCTCAAGGAGCGGATCCGGACTCTTCAAAGAGAGGTTCCCTGGTGGATTGTTGTGAGGCCTCTGCCGAAAAGGAAGACAGTAGCCGTGGGTTATGATCTCCAGAACCCACACATCTGAAGTAATGGCTTGCCACTCTACAAGATGCTGCGCCAACCTTCCCCTACCTAGCGAACCATGGGACCTGGCCTCATGACTGAGTGGTAGCGGCTGCGGCGTTGCCTGAGGGCAAAGAGGCAACTGCCCGAGCGGCCTTGGCACCTCGAGTACCTTCGTTATCACCTCTGGCACTCCTACGATGGCCTCTTTGACTGCTAGTTCCCCTCACTTTAGTGAAGGACGAGTAATAGCGAAAGGAACCTCCCCTCCATTGCTGTCCCCTAGGACGAAAAGGCAGAGGTTGGCGAATTGCAGCGCCCAATGACTTTGCTGCAGCTTTGGAGGTCTGCAACCTCTCAAGGCTCTCATAAGCCTTACTGCCAAAAAGGTGTTCACCGTCAAAAGGCATGTTGAGGAGCTGGGACTGCACATCAGGAGCGAACCCAGACTTCCGCAACCATGCAAACCTGCGCATTACGGTGTTCGCCGCCATGGACCGGCTGACACAATCCGCCAAGTCCAAACCCGACTGAACGGCCTCACACATAGCATCCTTGCCATCCTGAACCATAGCAAGGAAACCATCCCGTTCATCCCCTTCGGGAATATGATCAGCCGCTAATGCAGCACAGTTCCACAGAGTGTGTGTGAAACGAGACAAGGCACATATGGAGTTGGCCGCCTGAAGCGCCATACCCCCCCGAAGAAAACACTTTCTTCGCCCAGCTGTCAAAACGTTTGTCGTCCCTATCCAGAGGGATGGTAGGATACGACGCCTGCTTTGCCTGGGCCGTTGCCGCCTGCACCACCAAACTCTCCGGGGTGGGGTGCCTAGACAAGTAGCAGGGGTCGCTACTGGCTGGACGGTATTTTCGCGACAAAGACTTGCCCACTGCCGGGAGACTCTCCGGAGCAGTCCAAGCCGCCGCCACCCTTCTCTGCAGAGCCATATGAAAAGGCAAAACCGGGTCAGTGGGTGGACCGAGATCAAGGATGTCCGTGAGATCCTCCTGAACAAACTCCCCTGGGGGAGCTGACCAACCCAAGTACTCGGTAACCCGAGACATAAGGCGCCGATATGAAGAATCGGCATAAGAGCCAGGCTCCGGCCTACAAAATTCCACCTCCGGAGAGGTGTCCAGTCCACTGGCATCATGCAGCGACTGCCGCAGGTCATCAAGCTGGCAATGGCCCGAGATAAGGTCATCTGGAACCGTAACCGGAACCAGGCCACCATCAGAGCCTTCATCACCCTCTGAAATGTACTCCAGGCAGGGAGAGGAAGACCTCTGTGGACCAAAGCAGTGCCGGACCTTAGCCATAGCCTTTCTATGTGCAAACCCTGTGCCACGGGGCCCCTCCGACACCACCGCCTCGAAAGGCGTCGAGGGCGCTGAACGAGCCGGCGCCGGCGTTGAAAGAAAAGGCATTGATGTCGAGCGAATCGGCGTTAGCTGCAGCGCCGCCATCATCGGCGGTGTCGACACAGTCCTCGACGCCGGCGCTCCGAGCGCTTCTCTCGACAACCTAGACGCCGACGGCGTCGACGACCCCCCTCGGAGCTGGTCGACGACCTCGGCGCCACAGGCGTCGACGTCTTCTTCGAAAACGGCACAGGATCACACGGTCTCGAGCGCATCGAGGACTGGGACCTGGCACGGGCATGGTGAGAACGGCTACCCTTGTCCAAGCGGGACCTCTCCCGCGAGCCGTACTGACCGTTCGAGCCTGAAGGCGTACGAGCGGTGTCTCGCGACCGGTGCCGACCGACCCCACTCGGAGGCGCGGACGGACCGGTGCCCTGCGATTCCAGAATCGCTAGCATCTGCTTCCCGAAGGAAGCCCATTCATCCGGTGTCGCTTGCATGGAGGGATAAGCGACCCGCCTACGGGCGGAGTCCTCGGAAGAAGGCGACCTATGACTGCGCTTCCTGGAATGCCTCGAAGAGGCAGAGGAGTGGCGAGACCGACTCCTGGAAGGAGACCCACTGGACTTCTGACGATGACGCGGAGAGTCGCCCCTCAAGTCATCCGTCGAAAGCCCAGCAGACCTCGACTTCCGGGGCTTAGACATCCGGCCTACCGACAGCTTCTTCTTGCGTTCCCGCAAGGCCTTTGCTGTGAGCGACTGGCAGTCGACACAGTCGTCCGTATCGTGGGCCTCCCCGAGGCACCAGAGGCAGGCGTCGTGCGAGTCCGTGACCGACATCTTGGACCCACAGTCCCCGCAGTTCTCGAAGCCCGGACGCGGGGTTGAAGATGAGAAAGACATCGCCACAAACAGGTCTACACAACAAACCAAACAGGTTCAACGAACCGAGAATTGAAACAGCAAACTGCAACGAGTCGAGGCGTACCGAGATTCACGAAGCGAACACATTTGCGGAAAAAACGGAACTGAGGCTATGGGCGTCGTGCATCCTACTTATCACATCGGGTGAAGTCGGCCGTCGGAGGAGGTCCTCGGGGACGGCTCATCGACGTCATTGACGCAGGAACCAGACGCCAAAGATTTTCCGAAGCAGCACAGCTGTGGACATTACCTGTCATAGATATGGAATACGTCGGAGGACCCAATCCCCTCGAAATGCTGCTTTGACGCTAATTCCATCTGTTCATTCTGAAATTACTGTGATTAAAAAGGCCATGTCATGCCCAGGATATTTCACTGTGCTTCACCAAAACCAAGCATAATTCCTGAGTGACAGGCCCTGTCAAACTAACTCAGAGAACTCAATGAGCAAGGAACAAGTTACTTACCTGTAACTGTTGTTCTCCAGCATGGGTCTGGCATGGATTCACATGCTCATGAATATTCCCCGTCGTCAGGCTGGGAATCCTCGGTAAAGAAAAAACCAGTATCAGTTTCGTTTCTGATCTGTCTTTCGTAGTAATAACCAATCACTGGTCTCTGCGTCATACTGACCACAGCCAATGACTGCCCTCTACCTAAGCACCGCCTCTGGCAGCCATCTTCAGATTTGGAAGCACGTGAAGTGGCAGTATGACCAAGTGAAGAGCCGCAGAGGGGTAGGCGGGAGGGTTCGCATGTGAATCCATGCCAGACCCATGCTGGAGAACAACAGTTACAGGTAAGTAACTTGTTCCTTCTCCAGCATGGGGTCTGGCATGGATTCACATGCTCATGAATAAAGAATACATAGCAGTACACACATGCACAACCACGGGAGGTGGCAAAGGCTCAACATTAAGCATTACATCAAACTCAACATTAAGCATCTTACCTCCTCACCAGGCTCACCTCAGGCGAACAGGTTGCGCAGCACTGCTTGGCCGACCCTGGACTCCTCCCTGGAATCCCGATCGACGCAGTAGAACTTTGTGAAGGTGTGCGTCGACCTCCACGTAGCAGCCCTGCATATGTCCAGCAGGGGCACACCAGAAAGGAACGCTGTGGTAGCTGCGATCGCTCTGGTGGAATGGGCTCTCGGACGGCCAGGCAGCGGTCGGTTTGCCAACCGATGACAGTACATGATACAGCCGGAGAGCCATCTGGAAATGGAAGCCTTCGAGAGAGCCTTCCCCTGATTGACAGGTCCAAAGTTCACAAAGAGTTGTGACGTCTTCCGAAAAACCTTTGTGCGGTCCACGTAGAACTTCAGCGCTCTAGCTACATCCAGCGAGTGCAAAGTCCTCTCAGCCGGCGACGAAGGCGACGGGAAGAACACAGGTAACACCAAGGGTTCGTTGAGATGGAAGTCCGACGGTACCTTGGGCATGAAGGAGGGGTGCGTCCTGAGCACTACCCTCGTGTCGTGGAAAGTCAAGTACGGGGCCTTGCAGGAAAGGGCCTGGATCTCTCCCACTCGTCGTGCGGAGGTGATGGCCACAAGAAAAGCTGTTTTCCACGATAGAAACTTCAACGGGGCCGAGTGCAGAGGCTCGAACGGAGGTCCCATGAGCTTGGTCAGCACCACGTTGAGCTCCCACGCCGGGGCCGGAGCCTTCACCGGCGGGAACGATCTGAACAGTCCCTTCATGAACTCTTTCACCAGACGATGAGACCACAAGGACGTCTGCCCCGTGGTTCTGGTGTATTGGGAGATCGCAGCAAGATGAATCTTGATGGACCCGTGTGCCAGACCAGCTTTGGCCAGCGTCAGCAGGTACGGCAGTACTTGGGGGGCCGTAATCCGTAGAGGGTTAATCTTCTGTGCGTGGCACCAGACAGAGAACCTCTTCCATTTGTGTCCGTAGCATTTAAGAGTCGAGGACGCCCTGGCCTTTGCAAGAACCTCTCTGCAATCGGCCGGTATGTCGTATCCTCCAAACTCTAGCGCTGCAGGAGCCAGGCCTGCAAGTTCAGCGACTTCGGGTCGTGGTGGAGGATGGCGCCTCCTTCCCTGGAGAGTAGATCCGCGTCCGCCGGCAGCTTGATCGGCGGGGACGCTGACAAGTCCAGAAGGTCCGGGAACCATATCTGCCTCGGCCACGCAGGTGCGACGAGGATCATCCTGCACCGTGACCTCTTGAGCTGGTTGACGAGCCGGATTAGCAGAGGCAAGGGAGGGAACGCGTAGAGGAACAGGCCCTCCCAGGGGAACGAGAAAGCATCGCCCATGCTCCTCGTCTGGGGAAACCTGCTGGCGAACCTCCGGCACTTGGTGTTCGTCGCCGTCGCGAACAGGTCGATCTGGGGTGTGCCCCACCGTCGGAAGAGGCGATCCACCAGATCCTGCCGTAGTTCCCACTCGTGGCACGAGCGCAGCTCCCTGCTGAGTGAGTCGGCGATGGTGTTTTTTATCCCTGCCAGATGAAACGGCACCAGAAAAATCCCTTGGGCAACGGCCCAATGCCACAGGTCCTGCGCCTCCTTGGACAGCGCTGGGGACCTGGTTCCGCCCTGTTTCCTGATGTAAAACATGGTGGTGGTGTTGTCGGTGAAGATCCTCACCACCTTGCCCTTGAGGGACGGAAGGAAGGACCTGAGGGCCCAAAACACTGCACGGAGCTCCAAGACGTTGATATGCAGGGACTTCTCCGTCGGGAGCCAGAGTCCCCTTGCGTGCAGATTTTCGGTGTGCGCTCCCCACCCTTCCAGGGAGGCATCCGTGGTCACAGTCTCCTGGTGGGCTGGGGTCTGGAAGTCCATGCCCGCCGTCAGATGCGCGCGGGTGCCCCACCACCGTATCGCTCGTCGGAAACTCTCGTCGAGCTTGATCCTTTCCTCGAAGCTGCCCGTCGTCTGGATCCAGCGCGCATCCAGGAATTCTTGCAACGGGCGCATCCGGAGCCTGCACATGGGAATGAGGTAGATGCAGGAAGACATCATCCCGAGGAGGGACTTGATGGACCTCACTTTGGCCGCGTCGGCCACCAACATCCGTTGCACCTTGCCCAAGATGGTCCTGGTCCTCTCCTCCGACGGGGAGGCCAGAAGGGACACTGTGTCGAGCCTGGCTCCCAGAAACAGTGCGACTTGCGCGGGCACCAGGTGGGATTTGGCGTAGTTCACGGAGAATCCCAGGTCCGTGAGGAGTTGGACGGTCCTTGCCGTGTGGACCACTGCGAGCTCCCTCGTCTTGGCGCGGATGAGCCAGTCGTCCAGATAGGGGTAGACGTGAATCCCCTCGCGGCGCAGCTGCGCCGCCACCGGTGCGAGGCACTTGGTGAATACCCTGGGTGCCGACCGTAGTCCGAAGGGAAGGGCTTTGAACTGGTAATGACGCCCTTGGACCACGAATCTGAGGAATTTGCGGTGCCCCTTTAGGATGGGAATGTGGAAGTAGGCATCCTCCAAATCCAACGACGATAGGAAGTCTCCTTCCTCCAGCTGACCCAGGACGTGCTGGAGGGTGACCATCCGGAACTTCTGCGCCTTGATGAACTTGTTCAGACGTCGCAGGTCTAGGATGGGGCGCCATCCTCCCGTCTTCTTCTTCATGAGGAAGTATCTCGAGTAGACTCCGGAGCCCCGAAGCCTCTTTGGGACGAGTTCGATGGCGCCCTTTCTGAGCATCGCCTTTACCTCCAGGAGAAGTTGAGGGACGTGAAGTTCTTTCCTGGCCACGGGGGGGACGCGCGGGCACCTTCTTTGAAACTCGAGCGCGTGGCCCCGGGCCAGGGCGTCCAGCACCCAACGGTCGGTGGAGATGGACTCCCACACGCTGACGAAGCCCGCCAGTCGGCCTCCCACCGGGGTGCTTCGGTGGGGGCCCGACCCCACGGCCGGTTCAATCCTGCTTGGACGCGGCCTTGCCGCCTTGACCTCCTTGGCGACGACGGCGGGGTCCGCTAGACTTGCCTCGTCCTCTGTAGGCCTCTTGCGACGACGAGCGGGCCGCTTGACGGTAGGAAGCGAAACCGCCGCCGGAACCTTTGGAGGCGCCCTTGCCTCCGCCGCTCCGAAAGGGCGTCCGTCGTTGCAGGACTCCAAGGGCCCGGGCCGTCTCAGTATCCGCCTTGATGGCCTGAAGGGAATCGTCCACTGTCTTCCCAAACAGGTTGTTCCCGTCGAAGGGCATGTCCAGGACTCTGGTCTGGACGTCCTGCCGGAAATCCGTAGCTTTGAGCCATCCGCGACGTCGAAGGCAAACGCCGTTGCCCAGCTGGCGGAACCCGGTGTCGGCGATGTCCGTCGCCACGGTGATGGCGTGGTCCGAGGCCACCTCACCTTCCTGCAGGATCTCCAGGGCCTCCGCCCTCTTGTCGTCCGGCAGAAAATCCAGCAGGGGAGCTATCTTGTACCAGAGCTCCCTGTCATAGCGGGCCACGATAGCCAAGGCGTTGGCCGCTTTAATCGTCGTCGCTGCCGACGAGATGACTCTACGTCCCATAGCATCCAATTTCTTTCCCTCGCCGTCCGGCGGGGAAGTCGATGTGGAGGCCGCACCCCCCCCGCTTTCTTCCTGGCTGCCGCGGAGACGACAGAGTCCGGGGTAGGCTGCGCCCGGAGGCACAGGGGGGCCGTGTCCGGGACCCGGTACTTCTTCTCGTACCGGTCTCTTCTAGCTGGCGTCGTGGAAGGGTTCTTGAGGAGGGAAAGGCCCTCATCCCAAATGTCGTCCAACAGAGGCACTGAGAGGACCGTCTTCCTCTTGGCCTCGCGCCGCTGATAAAGGAAGCCTTCCTTTTTCTTCTCCTCAGGGCAGAGTTGGAAAAGCTCGGAAGCCCTGGAGATCATGGAGTGGAAAGATCCGATCTCGTCGGGCGGAGAAACCCTGGTGCGAGGCGACGACGGAATATCCTCGTCGTATGCCTCGTCGTCCGTACCCGTCGCTGCCGTGTCAGTCCCCGTATCATCCCCTCGGGTGGACGGGGAGGAGGGCTGGAAGGGGCGCGACGGTTGAAAAGGAGGTGGTGGATGGATCCTTCTTTTCTTGGTAGGGGGAACACCAGAAGGTCCCGGTTCTGGATCCCCCGACGGGAGAGGTTCCTCCGTCGGTAACGGTAGCCTCGTCCTTATCTCGGAGCATAAGGACTGTATGGCCAACAAAATGGCCGCCGAGTTGTCTTGCGGCGCTGGCAGAGGGGAATCCGACGGGCGAGTAGGGGCCCCGTCGGTATCCTCGACGATGTCGTCGTCGTCACCTGCGTCGGGGTCCATTCCGACGGGCTGGCCTTCTTCCACGCCTAGGCCCTGGCTTAAGACCTCGATCAGCTCCTCTTCTGAGGTTGAGGCCGAGTCTCCGACGACGACGCCCTGCCCCCCTTCTTCTTCCCCACGGAGGGTTTCACGGGGGTCCTATCGATGGGCACAAAGGAAGACTCCCTCCGAGGAGGCAGGGAGATTCTGGGCCCTGAGGTCGCCACCACTGGTGCAGCCACCACAGGCTGAGCCAGGGCCGCCGCGACCGTTTCGATAGAGGGCTTGGTCGGATGGATCAAAGCCTTCACCACCTTAGGTGCGCTCACCGCCTTATCCTTGAGGGAGGGGGCACTGCCACGCTCCTCCCCTGCCTTAGAGCTCGACCGGGGCCTCTCCAGGAGCTTCGCCGGGTGCTCGGCCTTCCTCTTACCCGACCCAGAGCGTTGGCTCGTGGTTGATGGTGCCGGGGAGGGTGCGCCCTGCCTGGCGCCCGTAGAGCCCGACCGTTCGGCGCTCCCGGTGCCAGCGGACTCGCGGTGCTTGGCCTTATGTTGGGCCCCCGTCGCCGGGGCGCCCTCAAAGGTCTTAGAAGACCGCTCGGATTTCTTCTTCTTCTCGCCAGACGGGCTCTTACCCTCCAGCCAGTTGGCGAGACGTTGATGGCGGTCCTTCATGGTCCGTTCCGACATGTTGCCGCAAAACGCACAGTCCTTCTCCACGTGCGTCTTGTCCTCATGAAGGCAGTAAAGGCAGAAAGAGTGTTCGTCCTCCTTGAAGACGTTCTGCAGCTGGCATCCAGGGCAGACCCTGAACAGCTTTCCGGGCGTCGAGCTTCCCTTCTCCTGGGCCATCTCCGAGACCGGGCCTGAGAAGCTTCTGGATTCCTCCGAAGTGTAGCTCGACGAATCTTCACCCTTGAGGGGCACAGATGAATCCGACACGGGTCCCCGTTGATCGGATGTAGAATCGGTGGAGCTTGAGGCTCTTTGACCGAAAGAATCGAAGTTTTTTGTGAAAAAAGCGCGAAAAATAGCACTAACGCTCGAGAGCAATAGCACGAGGATCCCAACACATGAACGTGCGGTAAAAATCTGAAGATGGCTGCCAGAGGCGGTGCTTAGGTAGAGGGCAGTCATTGGCTGTGGTCAGTATGACGCAGAGACCAGTGATTGGTTATTACTACGAAAGACAGATCAGAAACGAAACTGATACTGGTTTTTTCTTTACCGAGGATTCCCAGCCTGACGAAGGGGAATATTCATGAGCATGTGAATCCATGCCAGACCCCATGCTGGAGAACTTCACTTTCACTTTCACAGGAACACGCGTTTATTTCTTTCCAAAAGTATCCAGGCTCAGCAGTTCAAAGAGACTTTAACTCTCTGAGTCAGGTCGATGCATCTATGCTTCAGATAAAACTCCTGCATTCAAGGAAATGACTATAGCGGCAAAGACAGTGTGGAATCTGAGGGAGCTGCCAAACCGAATTTAAAGAAAAAAATGCTAGCAGTTTTCAACACGTGTAAAAATGGGTTTTGCGGACTGAAGGAAAAAAAAATGTACTGTTTAAAAATAAACTGTTGAATGAAAGCCTGCTTATTTAGCAATGTGAATGGGGTTTTGTTGCTGGTGAAAAGACATGCATGGGATATTTTGTTTCACAATTTGGTTTAATCCTGGACCCAAAATAAGAAAATGAAGAGTTTAAAACACATGGGCTGAATTAGCAAGCTCTCAAAAAAACAGTTATTCCAGTTGTCAGCCCTGAAACTTCCCATAAGGGGGATCACACCATAAACTCTCAGCAGAGACTAACAACCCACTGATAATTACAGGGTGGCAAAGAATGTAGTCTACAGAAACACACTGACAATGGGACTACCAGGGCAAGGAAGCTGGATGTGTGAAGGGGAAATAAAAACAAGATGAGAAACCCCCAAATTGCCTTGAAGGAAATGACAGTTGGTTGCAGTTGAAGGAAGAAAAAAATGATATAGTGACAATGGACTGCCTTTTGGTTCCAAACACTGTTTCATAAATAAACTTTAAAGACTTTTATCTCAACAGCAAGACTTTGTAAAAATGTAGAATTTTCACAGCGTAAAAGTGAATTTAATAAGTTAATTTTGAGAGACCTCCACTCTCTAACAGAATTTCATGAAAAGTGCCAGAAATTCAATATCAGGAAACAAACGGATGACCTGGCTGAACAGAGAGGCACCCTAAATCAGGAGAGAGGCGGCCTAGGCCAGGAAGTAGGCACATTACAAATAGAATTACAGGGAAGTGAGTGAGCCCTCCAAAAACTAAATTAACTCAAAACAGAGTCTGGGAATCTACTGGGGACGCCAGACAGGTAGAAGGTGCTCTGGAAGAGAACACCCGAACCAAAGAGGCACAAACTCAGGAGGTGAGTCTCCTGCAACAGACATTGTCTCATTATTCTCAAACCATACAGGAAGCCCAAAGAGACAATGAGGCTCTCTGTGAAAAGAATGATGAGCTCCACAAACAAGTGACAGCGCAAGAGTGGGCCATAGAGGCCAGTAAAGCATTGATAAGTGAGCAAAAGGCCAAGATCTTGGCTTACTATCAAGAAGTAGGGGCTGAGAAGGATAAACTAGCAAGGTTGGAGAAAGAGGGGGCTAGATTTAATCCTAACTGGAGGGACCCTTAACAGGTAGAGGGGGACAGGGCAATCCCTGATCATAGCGTTAGGACCTCTGTACTAAAGGGACTCAAACCCATTTCACACTTTGTGCAATGCTGACTTCATGGCTGCCGGCAAGGAGCCGGAAACCATGAGGCCATGAGAATTTAATAGGTCAAGCATGATGGAACTGATAGATCAGCACCCCACAGGAAGTGATTGATGGGCATCCCTGTCTAGATACCCAAACATAAAGGTTGATGTCTCTGACAAGGAAGACTCCTATGAGGGGAGGGTCAGGGAATTAGATCCACAGAAAAATTACTTTCCAAGAGACCATTTGGTCCAATTCAATGAAAAACCCAATGTAATGAGGCCCAAAAAGAGCATCCTGAAGACCTCTACCCAATTAGGGCAGTGGGGGGGAATACTTTGCCAACCCTGGGAGTAGGGAGGAGTCAGAAGACTATTCTCCTGTGCCCCACAGGTGCGGAGAAACTAGGCCCCACCATTCTGCGAGCCCGTCTGAAGCGCACAGAATCCGGGAGAACCTAGGTGATCATGAGGGGACCTCAAGTAGTAGCGCCTCTGAGTCTGAGAGCGAGTGGACTCGGGTGTCTAAGCAAAAGAAAGCAAACAAACTCAAGAGGGTTATGTCAAAAGACCCTATTAGGCAGATTAAGGCCCTCAGGAGTGTCATAACCCCATACCATAAAAATGCAAAGTATTCTGTATGGGAACACTTAGAACGCTATGAGAAGATGATGGTCACATTTCATATAAAAGACAACCAGAATTGCATAGAGCATGTAAAATGGACATTCTTCCCCGAGTACTCCAGTTTCTTTGCTGGACTGGAGGACCATAACCATTCAAGATTGTCCACCTACACCGCGGCCATCTTGAAACAATTTTCTGCCCACAGAAACCCCCAGGAGGCTTGCAAAGTGGACTACAATCTGCAGTGCGGGGAAGAGCAGGCCCCATGAGAGTTTGTTCAGGTGCTCAAACGCGCCTTTGCCCAAACCACTAGGAGGGTGCACACGGACACCAGGGAGTTTGTAACCACCTTCTTTCATGCGCTACACAAGTATATTATGACCCAGCTGGTGAGGGACTTGCACAAGAAAAGATCTCTTGACTGGGTCATAGATCAGGCAACCCACATTTATGAGGTTCAGAAACCTACGGAAAATAAAAATCTGAACAAAAACCCCAAACTAGCCAACACCCCTGCTGCTGGTAAGGTGGCGGAGGTGAAGGTTGCCCCCATCTTAGATCTAGAGATAGGGGAAGGTGGCTAAAAATATACCTGCACAAAATCAACAAAATCCAAGACCAAGAAGGCCTACAGGCCAATCACAAACAGGCGGCAGTCAGGGAGGTAATCCCACTGATTATATTAGCCCCAGGTACAAGGGCAACAACTGACCAATCCTGGGGTATGTATGGACTCCCCCAGCCCAATCAGCTAAGTACTGCCCCGGGAAACTTCCCTCCTAACCTCCCCCAGGAGGGCAGTAATTCCCCAAATGCGGGGTTAAGTTTCTTCCCCCGATACTTACAAAACCCCAACCTGCAGGACAACCCTCCTTTCATTCCCCGATTTCAGGAACCCAGACAACCCAATCCGGGAGAGGGGAGGCCAAGGGTGGAGGGTTACCAGAATTCACATATCCAGGGTACTACGGGAGAAGGGATAGTTACCCTTCCTGTGATCCACCTAGGGTTGACCAGAGACCCTCGAACCGGCCGGAACGGGTGTCCCAACTGGAACGCCAGGTCCAAAACCTTCCCCAGGATCTGGGTCGCATGGCTCAACAGAACCCTCAGATGAACATGGCGGCTCAGAACCCCACCAACCAAGGATCTGGCACCCCAGAACAATGACAGGGAGAGAACCCCGACAACTCACCGGTTCCAGAGGAAGAGGCACAGGGGGAAGGGAGGTGTAAAGCCCTAGAGGAAGCTTCCTTCCTCACTTGTGAAAAGCCCCTGGACACCCAGGAACGGGAACAAAAATCTCCTGCCACCGAAAATCTGCAACCCAAGGAACAGAGGGTGGGTAGGAGAAATAAAGAACTCAAAAAGACCCAGTTTGTGGAGGAAGTTAGTGTCCTCCAATTTGAAGCGGAAGAATCCTTTGAGGATTCTGGGAAACAGATCTTCTCCTTCAGGGATGGGGGACTCCTCCCATAGAAAAATGGGTCCCAAGGGATTTAAATGAAGACTGGGTGGATGTGGGGACTGAGTCAGAACCGCCCATTATTGAACCCCGGTATGAGCACCTAGGAAACCAAATAGTAACAGAGGGATCACAAACCTCACCAACCAATTCTGGTGACAGCCTCCAAAAAGGGGGGCGGGGGGACAACCCATAATCAGAAAAAGGGGAGCCCGAAACTCCCCAAATATCAAAATTTTCTTTCAGAGCCCCAAACTCCCACACAGAATTATGCCCAAACTAACCCTGTGTCGAAGTCAAAAATAAGGAAACTGACCACCCAGATTGCCCAAAATGCACATTATCTTTGTCCTCTTGAGGAGAAGGAGGGTAGATTTTATGCCCCGGTCCAAGTGCAAGGGCAGTGTACAATTTCGGCACTGGTGGACACTGGATACCAAGCCACTCTTTGATCAGCTAAATTCAGGAAGGGGGGAGAGATACCAGATCTCTGTCACCCCTCTTCCTGGACAACTCCAAAACTTTGATGGGAATGAAATTCCTGTTGAGGGGACTGCAGATTTGGAAATAAAAATTGGGTGACACAAAGTGAAACACCCTGTCATAGTCATGACTCCAGAGAGCAAACCCAGTCTACTGGGGAATGACGTCCTGCGTAGGTTGCCCCCCCCAATAGACTGTGTGAACAAGGTCCTCTGGACTCAGACTAACAGGCCAATAAAATTGAAACAGAGCGTCAAGCATGTTAGTTTAAATGGCACATGCCACATGGTTAAACAAAAACCTGATCATATTGAGTTTAATTTCCAGAATAACGAAAAACCTGACGTGACAGTAATTGCTGTAGGACAACAAACTGGTGATGGGAACTCCTCTCCATTCCTATAAATGAACCTCCTTCCAGTCTCAAGTGGCATTCCACAATGGATGGAAATACTTAATTGTATCCCAATTCACAATCAGAAAATCCCAATCCCATAGCCAAAAGTGATGAGAAACCAGCTCAAAGTTTAGCTGACATTCAGAAAATTAGAGAACAGTTCTTCATCCCTATTCAGTTAAATGAGGGGAAGGAATCTGTTCTCGCCCGAGTGTGCGTGAACAACGGTAAGAGCTTCATGAGCGAAGCCATGTTCCGAAAGCTCCCAAAAGATCCAGCCATTCCCGCATTTAAATTGATCGATAAGTTGGAAATGGGCCTGGAAACTCCGAAATCCAAACATCTCCTGGTTAGCAGGTGCATGCTCAAAATTTCTATAGGAACCAATAGCATAGTACACAACTGTTCGGTCGTTGCTTGATGTCCCTGCTGCATTCTATTTGGGCAGTGACATTCTCAATCGGTTTGCCATTCATTTGGACCTGATCAATAACAAAGCCTGGTCCCGACTAGGGGGTAATCCCATGGACTTTGATTTAGAAAAAGCATTTCAGTGAGCCCAATTGCTGCCGTATGCGGTTGAAGTTCAAATTGGAGAGGTCGTCACCATCCAAGGACGGATACGACTATTCCCACTTGAATTAAACATTTAAAAGAGGACAAACTGCAAAATCCTGACGCATATGCACACCTCAATGCCGATCAACAACAGGGGTTGGGGCTAAACCCAACACCATTAGTCAATGTAGAACACAACACCATTCCAATATTGATGGATAACAGCAACCTTAGGAGTTTCACTCTGGGAGCAGGCACCATTATTGGAATGGCGGTTGATGACCAACATTTTTCCATGGATCTAGGTAATGAACTGATAGGACCAATCCCCAATGACTGTTTGGACAGTGATAGTGACAATGACTTAACACCAGACAGGATCTTCACCGGGCAAGAGGGACATTTCTGGTGTACTCTTCCTACCCTTACGGTGAGGAAGAGGTGACCTGTGACATCAGGCAGGATGAGGTGATCATCCAGGTCCACAATGACAGCCTCGCCTACCTGAAACCCTCTGTCCAGGTCAATACTTTAACGAGGGACATCTCCACCCAGCTGGAGGAGGCCGCTGAGGTAACAAAACCAGAAGTCGTTCCAGGCTTCAGGCAAATGGTTGAAGAACGAGTTAACCAAGCTGATGCCTGTGAGACTCCGGAGCAAAAGCAAAAGTTGAAACAGGTTTTCTTAGATTTTCAAGATCTCTTTGCTCGTATGACTGTGGTCGCACCAAAATCCATACAACAATTATTCCCACGAACCCTGGAATGACTTCCGCGTTTGTGAAGCAATACCGGTTGCCTCTCGCATCCCTGGAGTCCCTGATGGAAATTATCAAAAACCTTGAGTCCTGTGGGATAATTCGTCCAGTCCACAGCACCTTTAATAATCTGGTGCTGGGGATTTTAAAACCGAACGGCCAGTGGAGACTCTGTGCTGACCCGAGGGAGCTGAATAAACTGGTCCACATGTTCCGGTGGCCCCTCCCTACATTGACCAAGGGCTGGCCCAGATACAGGGGTCAAAGGTATACACTGTCATTAAACTGACCAATGGGTACTGGACCGTGCATGTCAGTAGGGAGGAACAATACAAGCTGGCCTTTACCTTCAGGGGGCAGCAATACACCTAGACCCGGACTCCCTTCAGATACATCAACTCTGGCAATGAATTTAACATCTTCCTACAGAAGGCCATGCCCGACTTGGGTGAAAGGGGTGACCTGGCCTATGTGGATGATGTCCTGATAAAAAGCTCAACTGTGGAAGAACACATAGCGGAAATCCATTATGTTCTGACACAGTTGAGGGTTGCCGGATCAAAACTATCCTTCCAAAAGGCATAGTGGTGCAGAACCCGTGTCAACTTCTGGGGCATGAGATAACTCCCGAGGGTCTCTGTCCCCAGAAGAAGAAAGTGGAAGCACTCCTAAAACTGAAAGACCCCACAACTCTGCGTGCGCTAAGAAGCCTCCTTGGACTGACTAATTACAGTAGGAAGTTCATTGAGGATTACGCAGAGATCACAAGACCCCTGATCCATCTGTTGAAGGGGGGGATCAAGTGGGAGTGGGGTCCAGAACAAGCCGAGGCAGTAAAGCAACTCAAAAGAACCCTCTCACAAGCGCCTTGTCTAGCTTACCCTGTCAAAAACAAGGAGTTCTTCTTGGGGAAAGTCTTCTCGAATACATGCTTCACAGCAGTATTATATCAAAAGCTTGACAAGGTCAATAAAGTCATCTCCTATGCAAGCAGGACTCTATCCTCTGTGGAGGAAAAATTCAACAATTGTTAGAAGGCACTCCTGGCAAGGGTGTGGGCATTGAAGAATTACCGCCTGTTTATCCAGGGGAAACACATCATAGTGGAGACTCCACACCAGCCTTTGCAATACCTCCAAAGTGACAGAATCCGGGCCGGAAATGTAAGTAATTCCAGAATTACTTCCTGGATTCTGTCAATGCAAGGCTTTCCTGTGGAGGTCAGATATGGCCAAAACAAGAGGCCCCTCGTGCAAGGTCTGGCTGACTTGCATGATTGTGCCAGAGAAAAGTGTCTCGAGGACGAAAGTCTTAAAACGCTGGACAACATGGAGCCATACCTGAATTTCCTGCACAAAGTCTATGAATTGAGAGGGAATGGCCACAGTTTATGTGGACGGGTGTACCTACCATGTTGACAACAGCAGGGAAAAGGAACTGGTGGCCGGCGTTGGGGGAACCCTCCGCTGGGTACAAAATCGGTCCACATGGCAGTCAGGTGGCGGAGTTGACAGCAGTTCATCAGGCCATCCTCACTGCCATCCAACACCAACTCCACAAACGGGTCATATTCACTGATTATGTCCAGAACGGGTTTGTGGAGCACCTGGTAAATTGGAAAACCAGAGGCATACTATGGGCTAACAACAAACCGCTTAAAGATGGAAAGCTTATCCAAAATATTGGTGACCCGGTCACCTCTAGTGGGATGACCATCTATTGGAAGAAGATCAAGGGTCATTCGAGAATAGAGGGACCATACAAAACTGGAAATGACCTAGCTGATTAGCTGGCCAAAACCAGCTGGAGCCATCCAGGGGGAAAACCAGCTGGAGCCATCCAGGGGGATCCCTGAGATTGAGTTCCTGTTGGGGGAAATCCAAGTCACTGCTATCAATTGGTTCCAGACAAATGCTTACAATGAACTCTCAACTACCAATGGAGTAAGGAGACCCCAGATGCTGATTTAATCACAGCACAAAAAGGGGATCCGATTATTGCAAAATTTTATCAACACATTGAGGACTCTGGGAACTTTTCCCGGACGGATACCGATTACATTGGGAAAGAGGAAGAGTGTTGATGAAATGTCCAAAAATGTTCCGAATCCAAGACGGTTTGTTGGTGAGGAGATCCATATCTCGCTGTGACCAGTAGGTGGTCACTACCTCTTTCCGAAGCCTGATGCCAAATCAGGCCCATGATGCGGCCACAGCCGGTCATGGGGGGTTTCACACTACTTTAGAAATCTTGCGAGAGGTTGCATACTGGCCACACATGGGGCAGGACCTCAACCAATATTTGAAGGGATGTCTTGTGTGTGCACAATTTCAGCCAACATCACTCACACACCGAACTCGCCTCCAGAAGAAGGGGATGACACTGCCTTGGTCATATTTACAAGTAGATTTCATCGGGCCCGTGATTCGCTCCTCTAAGGGGAACAAGTACATGTTAACCGTAACATGCTTGTTTACCAAATGGGTGGAATGTCTCCCGGCCCAAAATTGCAAGGCAGAAACAGCAGCTGCCTTGATGATCAATCACATCTCACGTTTTGGCCAACTCTAAAGGATTGAGTCATACCGAGGTAGTCACTTCACCAGCGAAGTGATGACAAAGATGTGGGAGATACTTGGGGTAGAAAGGAAACTTCACATTGCATACTGGCAGTTCTCTAGTGGTAGAGTTCAGAGGTATAATAAAACCATTGTGAGCATTCGAAAAAAGTTTGTGGCAGACTCTGGGCCAAGTTGGGACATCCAATTACCACTTGTACTGATGGCCATCAGATCTACACCTTCTTCTGCAACTAAGATGTCCCCATTTGAGCTGATGACTGGAGGAAGGATGGTGCTACCTCAGCATCTGCTCTACAGAACACAAGAGCAGACACTGATCAACGTCGCCACAACTCAAGAGTATGTTGAAAATCTAAGGAAACACCTTCAACATGCTTTTGCGTATGCTCAGGGGAATATAGAAAGATCTGCAGAGGGCATGAAGACTTACTATGATCTAAAAACCACCAAAAAGGAATACCAAGTAGGAGACAGGGTCTACTTGTACAATTTCCTAAGGAACCAGACCAAACAGCGAAAATGTTTGCCTAGCTGGCGAGGACCTTTTGAAATTATAGACAAAATCTCACCTGTCGCCTACAGAATCCTAATCCCCAAAGGTGAATTGACAGAAGAGAAATGGGTCCATATTAATCAGCTAAAGACTTGTCACTCTAAGCACACTTTGCAACAAATTGAGGAGCAAAGAGAGAATCAAATAGAGGAGACATGTGAAACATGAGAATAAGAAAAAGAAGAACCAGAAGGGAACAGATAGAGTTTTGGTATAAATATGTAACAGGGGGTAGTTTTCTTCATTATCAATTGTTATCATTGAATGCCTGTGTACCCCACTGCTGTCAACCCGATTGGTGAGCAGTTAGTGGGAAATGGTGTATCATGATCTCTGCTTCCAAAAGATCAGGACTTGCCCGACTCCCTTGGAAGCAGACCCATAACCCCGGTTCCGAGTGCCAGCCAGTCCCAATTGGGACCTTTTGGACCCTGTCCTGGCGCCAGTGGCACCAGGCTCATAAAGATGCCCAGTCCCAGCGCTGGAAGCGCCGGGCTCATAATGCTTGGGTGGACTTACCTGCAGCAGACCATGCTGCTTACTTACCTGCCAGTTGAACCCCTGATCCTCTTCTGTTTGGGACTACTTTTCCTGTTGGGTGGGGCAGGAGCCACTCCCTAGGTTCAGAACACTGTAACTCTTCTGGAAAGCAGGAACTCTTTTCTTACCTAGGCGTGGCTGTGGAAGGAGACACCTAAGCACTACAGGAGGCTATTTAAACCACACCCGATGAATGAATCTTGCTTTGCGTTATTCTGCATTCTCTGCAGCAGAACGCTCATCGTGTCTTCTGCTTCTGATCCTGGGCCTAAGGGAACAAAGGCTTACCATCCTGGAATCCAGTCTTCAGCAGCACCTGTAAAGACAAAGAAAGAACAGGTTAGCACTACGGTCTTCAGTGGCAGCGCATCTCTTACCTGGTCCATCGGCTGTCACCAACGCCTCGCGCTGCTTTCCGGCATCTGAAAGACAAAAGAAGGTGCGTTTAAAGACATTGGGCAACTTTATTACTCACGTGCCATTACTCCTTCCCACGCCGAATCCAGTGGGTATTCCAGCACCCTTCAGCTTCTCTAAAGCTCCGAACTTGTACCTGCAAGATAAAAGGGACAGTTAGTGCGCATCGTGAAGCAGGCTACAAGCGCTTACTTACGTGCTTCCAGGCGCTTCTATTCCTCACGCGGGTTCGATCCTCAACTCTCATCAGTCCGCCATCGCCGGAACCCTGCAAAACAAGAGATATCATTACAAAAGACTTTTAAGACATTTGAAGTGCCCAGAACTTACCGTTCGTGCAGTTAACGACCGACAGCAGTCCTCTGAGGTCAAGAGGCCTGCACCCTTATCCAGTGAAGAAACTGGTTACGGCACCCTGCCCCGAGGCAGATGGAGAGCTCGGCGTTCACTTACCTAAGGTGAGGGCGTTAACCTTTGGGGTTCTACAGGAGAAGAGAAAGGGAAGAGGAGAGAGGCACCCAATAGCCCCAGTTCATTAATCCCATATTTTCTATCTGCAGACATCTTACTCTTCGAGTCAGACATACAGTGCACAGAGGTCCAGCCCAAAGAGCCAACTGTGTGTTACACATCACCATTGAAGATACGGCATTCACCCAGTCAAGACCGGCGCCTCTGCGGGAATTAGGTGAGCGTTACATGGTGGTAACCGGTCTGTGTTCTCCTTCATAGATTTGTACTGGTTGCACTGTCACTACCAAGGAGGACCTCCTCGGGGACATGGAAAGAAAAAACCCAAGGAAATCCGGGGTTGTAGCTCAACACCATGAAGAAAGATCAAAGTGTGCTGGGGGTGTCGTTCCACGTTCCAGCCAGAGCCACGAGAGGAGCGTGACGCACCGCTCTCTGATGGAAGGACTACTACCTGACCGATCCTGCTTTGTCACACGAAGAAATCCGACTTGCCCGATTCTCCCTCGACATGAAATCTCAGAATTACAAGAAAAGCATCTGTGTTGCAAATGTGAAATTTTGCACATACATCCCTGATGATCATCCACATATAAAGTTATAGAATTCTGAGTAATATAAATCCCATTGAAAAGTGCAAAAAACTGGTAGAAGGGTGAAACCAGGTCTCACGGACTGGAGGATTAGACTACAATGTGCTGCACAAAATATGTAATTGTGTATATAATTCTGTGTATATAATTTGCTAAGAGATTGCAATTGTATAAATATATGTTTTTGGCAAAATCGGATTTTAAGTAAAGTAATTGGGGAATTTTTGGACATTTTAAAACTCACCTCAAATCTGACATCAATCCCTTGGAAATTCAACCAACTGAGAGCGAGGCGGAGACTATCACCCTTGTCCAATCTTGTTGTTAGTGGCTGGTTTTGTTAAGCCAGTCATATACTGTGATGATGTCATTAGGATAAATAGGAACACAGAGACACTCTTCCTGATTTTCCTGCGCTGGCGTCCTGTTCCTGTTTCATCTATCCAGATTCCAGATCCCAACTACAAGGTATAAACATTGCTGACGCTACTCCAGGGCAAACTGCAAAACCCAAGCATTGCAGATCCTGTTCCAGCAAGGTCTCAATTTTGAAATCCCACTAAAATCCCCAAATAACCAAGGGGAAAGCGGTGGTGTTTTTGGGAAGCATCCTGATCCCACTAACTGTATCCAGAGGCACCTGTGCCATCCAGCGCACCTGTAGTATCCAGTGACCAGAATTGCCAGTCCAGAAGTGCCACCCAGGGACCAGAACTGCCCAGCGGTTTGTCAGGTGCCCTGCCGTGTAGTGATCAGAACCGTTGACTGTCCAAAATCCAAAATCTAGTATCAATTGCCACCCCATCTGAACCCATAGCCTTTCTTGTCTTTGTCCTCATCCCACACTCTAAGTCACCCCATCCCTTACCAGCTAGAGACTTACTTTCACTTCCATATTGTAACTGAGACAACATAGCTGCATCACAACCAAACCAATGCACTTCAAATCGGTGCATTTCACCTGGTTTTATTAAAAACCGTATGGGTAATTTCAGGCGTGAATTCCAAAGTTTGCAAAGTTTCCAACGTGTCTTTTTGCTACAATCTGTTTCAACCTTGCCACTGATTTTTGAACTGTATGCTTTTGGTAATCCATTCTTTGTGATGGTTAGAGTCTTTGCATTGTTGCTTTAGTGAGGAATTCTATTTGCTTCAAGGTTTTTAACACACATTCATTATTTAATTGTCCATTTCCGAGTGTCATTTTACAATGTTGCAAGGGGTTTAAAATCTGTTTTTCTCTCTTATTTGGGGAGGGAAGGTCAGATTTGAATTCCGTTTCCTATTTGTCATTTCTGATTACCTGCTGCTTCTGTTGATCCACTCAGAATTGATTATTTGTGGGTTGAGGGAACATTGAAATTCTAACTTAAGTGCTATCTTACCTAAACCAAAGTGCTTGATTTACTTTACTTTATTGCAGTTGTAGTGCACTGCCATAGACCCACGGGTGTGAGGGCGCAAAACAAGATGGACACAGAAACAAGCAGAGGATGTCATAGGACCAAAGAAGATTCCAGAAAGGGGGTGGTGTCAAAAAAGGAACTAATTAATTAAAGAGGAAGGTTTTTATTCTGTTGTGCTGTGCATATGTTCCCCGAGTGAGTTAAACCCAATGCCTTGCTCACCTTCTCATCGTTATCACTCCATTGGTGATTGCTGCCCCATATTAAAAAGTGTATGATTTCTTTTGAATTTTCAAATAAATAAACATTGTATTTTACCAACCAGCCTGGTTCCTGGTCCATTGTGACCCTGGGTATTTGAAAAGGGTGTGTGATATGAGTGGTGTACCATCTCAATATTGAATCAATATAAAAAGATAAGCATTTCAGTTGTGCGCTTCATACTAGGCCGAGACAAAGATGTGTGTCGCCTGATTGAAATCAGTATGGTATAACAAGATGATTAATAGCTCCCTTCCCAGTAACGAGAGATGCTTGCAAAGGCAGCATCTTTTTAAAAAAAAATTTTTATCAAAGATTTTGAAATAGGAAAACATAACAGTGCATTCATCTCTCTATATCAAGGCTGGGAGCAAGGGGGCATTCGTAAAATCAACATTTTCAGGAGGGGGTAAGGAAAAGGAGAGAGAAGCAGATAAAGAACTAAAAACAACAAAAGAGAAGAAAAAAAGGAAAGAAAACACCTTTAATATCAGGGACTGCCGTCCAATGGTCCGTCAGACTTTGCCAAAACAGGAGTTACTCAAGGCACAGTCAATACATTCCTGGCTCGCTTCATTCGGCGTCATGCAGCCCTCCCCAGTGTCAGCGTCTGCCGTGTCACACCAGACTTCTAGCTGGCGTCTTTCCAGCGGCTCCATATTTTGTTCGCTTTTTATGGGCAGCCCCTTGCAGCATACACCCGATGTTCCATTTCAGCGCAAATGTCTACATCCGTGACCCATTGGTCATAGTCCGGAGTGCGTTCTGCGCCCCACAGTTGTGCTATGTTCCGTCTGAGCACGGCCATTGCAGTGGAGCAGAGTATCTTTTCATATCGGGACAGATCGGTTTCATTGGAGATCCCCAGAAGGAGATGTTTTGGGCATCTTTCTATTGTCTTGCCTATAACGCTGGACAGTTTGTCACAGCATTTCCACCAGAGTTGTTGGATATTACTGCATTCCCATAGGGTATGGAAGAATGTGCCTTCGTCGCGCTTGCAGCGTAGGCATCGTGCGTCTGTCGTCTTCCCCCATCGGAAAAGGGCCACTCAGGGTAGTAGACGCGGTACAGGATCTTCAGTTGAACCAGTCTGAGTCTTGAAGAAATGGTTACCTCGCGCGGGTACATCAGGGCTTCCACCCAGTACTCCGGCTGGAGCAATCCCACGTCCCGTTCACATTTGGTCTTCAGGCTGGTTAGTTCTGGTGTCGCAAAGGATGTAATCACATTGTACATGGTGGAGGTGACCTTCCGTTCCACCTGGTCCGATACTATATTGCGCTCAAGGGGGGAGCTTTCCGGTATATCTCGTATGTTCTGTTGGTGGGTGCTCCACGCATGTTGCAGTTGCGTGTAGTGGTATCTTTCTGTGGCTGGGAGGGAGAATTCCTCGTGCAATGTTTCAAATGGTACCAGTTTGTCTTCCCGCAGCACGGCCCCAATGGTGGCGATTCCTCGTTGGACCCATTCGGGCCATCAAGGTAACTTTTGTATTTCAGGAAGATGGCAGTTGTTCCATAGGGTTTGGCCCAGTGTCGGTTTCCCATCCCATCCTAGGTGTCGGTGTGCCCCTTTCCATATTCTCACAATATGCGTCGCCATATCTGGTTTCGGTGTACGACCCAGGCTTCCGTAGAGATGTTCCAATGGTTGTGTTGTGGGGCTTAATTGCTTTGATGTGCGGAAGTGTCCCATCCCCATGCAACATGTCATTGACCACCGTCAACTGGCGGGCCCAGTAGTATGATTGCAGCATGGGCAGTCCAATCCCTCCTTCCCATATGGACCTCTGGAGAGTGGAGAGAGCAATCCGTGGGTGTGCTCCTCCCCATAGCAGCTTTCGGAGGATGCAGTCGAGCTTATGAAATTCTTGCTGCGGGATGTATAGAGGGGCGTTTTGCAGGATGTACAAGAATTTGGGGAGGGCAATCATTTTGAATAGTGCAGCTCTACCCAACAGTGTCAATGGCAAAGAGATCCAGTTGCGGGTATCTTCTGCGAATCTTGTTACGAGGGGGGCAACGTTCAGGGATGTATAGTCTGCAAGTTGCTGCGTGATGCGTATCCCAAGGTATTTGAACTGCTCCGTTTCGATCTGGTAGGGGCTGTTCATTAGACTAGCTGCCGGTACACCCCCTATGGAGAATAGGATTGATTTGGCCCAGTTCACTCGTAGGCCGCTGAATGCCCCATATTGCTCCAGTATGCTCGTGACTCTGGGGCAGGAATTGGCTGGGTCCTTCAGATAGATGAGCAAGTCATCAGCATAGAGCGATACTCTGTCCTCCCAGGTTGCTGACCAGCGAAAGCCTTCCCAGGTTGGTGTGTTTCTCAGGAGAATTGCCAGGGGTTCGATTGCAATCGCAAAAATAATGGCTGACAGTGGGCAGCCCTGCCTCGTGCCTCTCCCCAGCCCAAAAGGGATCTGATTGACATGCATTGATCCTGGTTCTGGCAATTGGACAGTTGTATAGTAGGCGTACCCAGCTCATGAAGCTCCTGCCGAAACCCATACGGTGCATTATGTCCCAGATAGCCTCCCATCTCACTGAGTCGAAGGCCTTTTCGAAGTCAATTGCTAGTAAGGCTAGGGGGCCTTGTATGCTGTCGGCTCTTTCCAGGGCTGAATATAGTCTGTAAAGGTTCATGCGCGTTGATCTCTGTGGCATGAAGCCACACTGGTCCGGGTGTATCAGAGAGGGGATGACCTGTTGGAGGCGGTCTGCTAGTATTTTTGCCAGTATCTTTGTTTCACTGTTGATAAGTGAAATAGGCCTGTATGAACTGCAGGTTTCAGGGGGTTTGTCCGGTTTGGGTATAGCTATTATCGTTGCTTCTCGCAGGTCAGGTGAGAGAATGCCCTTTTCACGTGCATATTGGTACATCATTAACAGGTGTGGGGCGATCACATTGGTCCCCAACTTCCGCCATAGCTCGATCGGGAAGCCATTGGGACCTGGGGATTTAATGGTTTGTAGACCGGATATGGCACTTAGGATCTCGTCCTCCGTGATGTCTCTCTCCAGTAGTTCCTGTTGCGCCGCATTTAAGGTAGGGATGACGATTTCATCCATGATCATGGCGTCCATTTGGGTCCTGGGTTCCCTATAGAGTTCAGCGTAGTACTCTGCAAAGCCTTGTGTTATGTCCTGATCTGTAACGCGGGTATTCTGCTCTCCTGTTTCCAGCCGCCAGACATGGCTACGCCCCTGCTCCTTCCTTTCCAGCCATGCCAGCATCTTCCCGGCTTTGTCTCCCGTTTCATAGATTCTCGCTCGCATTGCAGTATGTGCATGCCTTGCATTATCCATTGCTGTATTTTGCAGCTTCTTTTGTGCTCGAAGCAGTGTGCGATTTGTGTCCGGTGTGTCTTCGCTTATGTGCTTTTCCTCTGCCTGCTTCACTTGCTGTTCTGCTTCAAGTATCTTGCTAAGATGCTTTCTTTTTTTGCAGTCGTCCATGATATTAGCTCACCCCTTAGCACTGACTTGTAGGCCTCCCACAGTGTCTCAGGATTTGAAGCAGACTGTGTATTAAGCTCAAAGTATGTGTTGGTGCTCTCCTGGAGTTTATCCACTAGCTCGGGGTTACCCAAGTAGTAGTTATTTAGTCGCCAGCTCGGCGGGGGAAGCGGCCTGGATGTTGTAATTTTCAATTCTAGCGGGGAGTGGTCAGATATGCCCCTAGGAAGCAGGTCTATTTCTTGTACCCTGTGTAAGTCAGAGGCCGGAACAAAAAAATAGTCCAGCCTAGATAGGGAAGCATGTGCCCCTGAATGGAAAGAGTATTCCCTAGTGTCTGGGTGGAGTTCTCCCCATGTGTCGCATAGACCCAATGCATTGGTGAATGTGGCGAGTCGGGTAGATGCGTTGGGATTCCTGTTGCGTAAGTGTGAACGGTCTAAAGTTACATTCATGACTTCGTTGAAGTCTCCACCCAGTACCATAAGGTTAGAGGTGTCGTTTGTGATCAGCGGGTCAATATCTGTTAGCAGTGGGTCTAGTAGGGTTGGTGGTGCGTAGATGGCAAACAATGCAATAGATTGGTCCCATAGCGTGCCCGTCGCATATACGTATCTGCCGCCAGTGTCCTGGGACACTGTTACGTTGGAAAGGGAGGTTTTTATGTATCAGGACCATGACTCCCCTTGATCCCATTGTAAAACCTGAGTGGAGTGTCAACTTATAGTTTGTGCGTTTGAACAGGGTGCATTCCGTGCCCGCAAGATGGGTCTCAGACAGAAGCACTATGTCTGGTGCCTGTCTGTTAAGGAATTGCCGAACCAGGCGCCGCTTGACTGCGTTGCCGAGGCCATTGACATTCCACGTCATGAGCCGGAGTGTTCTGAAGGCGTTAGTGGTATTGTTGCGTGACGCCATGTCTGCTTATAGAAGTGGAGATGTGTGCTGCTAATGACGACGCAGCGCGTCTCGCAAGCTTGTGACCATGAGTTATGATCGTCCTGACTGGCCCTGATGTGCTTCGTGTCGGACGTGTCCCATGTTTAATTAAACTTAAACCCGCTACCCCCTCACCCCATACTCCTCCCAACTAGAAGCGTCGGTCGCCCGAACCTGAAAAACCACGGGTGTCAACTGGACACCTTACATGCAGTAAACTCAATTTGTGTACGTGTGCTAGTCCTTGGCAGTGTACGATCAGGGGTTAGCACTGCTAAAACTACTCTCCGATGTGTCTATGGGGGGGCCCTCTAGCGTGCGGCTGCGAGTCGTCCCCGCGGCCGCAACTTGGAAAGTGTATTGATTCATATCAGCAGGTATGGTTTGTGATTTATGTTAGGATGATTCATTGTGTACTCACTGGCATAATGCTAGGTGTCGCCAGGAGTGGTGTCACGGGTCATCCATCGCTGTCCTCCGGTAGGTCTTGTTCCGGGGGCAATCGGGGTGCATGTTGTTGGCCGGGGGGTGGTCTGTTTCTTCCCCTGCTGGCTCGGGGAGTTGACCAGTCTCCCTCTATACCCAGTGCCATGCTTCCTTCGGATCATTGAAGTAGACTCATGTGCCTTTGTAATAAATCTTAAGCTGTGCCGGGAAAAGTAGGCCATATTTGACCCCCAATGTTTGCAGGTGCTTTTTAAGTTGGTGAAAAGACTGCCTCGCTTTCTGCACCTCTCTCGTGTAGTCGGGAAAGAAGGCAATCCTTGAGCCGTTAAAGGTGATCGGGGCTTTGGTCCATGCCAGTTGCAGTAGAACGTCTCGGTCCCTGTAATTTAAGAATCTCGCAATTACTGTGCGTGGTGGCGCCCCTGGTGCCGGTCTACCTGTGGGTACTCTTTGTGCCCGCTCTATAGTGAAAAACTTGGAGAAGGAGCTCAGGTCATATAAGTCTGTTAGCCATTGTTCAAGGAAGAGCTCCATGCAGGCGCCTTCGGCTTTCTCAGGTATGCCAATTATGCGCACGTTTTTGCGTCTTGAGTGGCCCTCTCCGTCTTCAATTCGGTTTTCCAGCAGTTTGAGTTTCGATGTGATGCTTCTGAGCTGATGTTGCATGTCGCGTACTCCATCTTCTGTAGTCGAGATGCGCTGTTCGGCTTCGCCGGTACGCGCGGTCCGCTTTTGGAGATCATGTCTGAGGAGGGACACATCCAGGCTTATCCCATCCATTTTCTGCTCCATTAACGTGCGGGAATCCGCTATGGCGGCCATGACATCCCTCAGAGAGATTGCATTATCAGGTTGCCCATCTTCCAGGGTGACTGGATGGGAGTCGGGGACCTGTGTTGGAGGGATTGTATATTGCTCCATTCTGCTCTGTGTCGGGAGTTTCTTGGTTTTATCTTTCCCCATTCTCTCCGAAGCGTCCCAAGGTCACTGCAGTAGTTTGGTGAGGTGCGTTGTGGCCACACGCTCACCTCTTGATTCGATCGCACCGGTGCACCAGAGTACAGATCTCAGGTGATGTCTGGCAGCTTCACAGGGCGGTCACGCGATGTCTGTGTTCCATGTACTGCAATTTGTGACCCCGTGGAGGCAGGCACGTTCTTTGTTATGTGAGCTGCGGGGCTGCTTACGTTTCCAAAGGCTAGGGTAGCACGCTTTGCGGGGTAAAACAGGGTTGTTTTGCCTGGCCAACCAGGGCAGTTTTATGCTAGTTTCATCTTCCCCTCTTTGCTTCTATTGACGGGCTGTTGGTGTGGGCAATGTTCGCACTGGGATATGTCCTCGCGCCTGGCCAGTTTCGTTGGTTGAGTGACTGACTCTGCCGCTTGCAATATTGACAAGGTAGCGGTGCATGAAACGGTTATTTTATATAGTTAGTAGGCAACCGCTCCGCGTTACGAACGCGCCATGCACTGGGCTCGGGGGAAGTACGATCCTGCCGGGAGCGCCGTTGTGAACGTGTTATGGCTGGAGCCGCACTCCGCTCCGCGCCGCTGTGTATATGTTATGGCTGGAGCCGCAGTCCGATCCGACATCGGCAGCTGTTACACTGCTCACCCCTCTCCTGCTCCCCACTGCGTCCACCACAGGCACGCTCTGTATTCTCCCATGGTCCGGTAGGGAGCCGCTGGTCTCTCCGGGCATTTGCAATCTACGGGGCTGGTTGGCTTGGCGCACACCAGGTGCGACGCAACTGCTGATTCTTCCTCTTCGCCCGCTAGTGCAACGAAGACGCGTCTCCTCACCTTCCAACGGCAGCGTCTCCAATGGTATGCTGTGGTGAGTCTCCCTCGTCCGCGCAGCGGACTGTGCTGGCTCGCGGTCTCCGACGGCGGTCACTGGTTGTCAACACGTGCCGCCCCACACTTGACAATGCGTGCGGAGGGGCGGAAAATCAAATTGCAGTCAGGTACAAGTCACCGGTTTCAGCGCCGTCCACTCGCACCCCGCGGGGGGTGGTTGCAGCTCACTGTGTGGCCCGGCCTGGGCCCATGAGATACGCGGTGGCCATTTTGGTTACAGCAGCCATTTCAAAACGTGGCCTCAAACCACAGTCGATGTTTCTCCTCCTCACATATGCGTTTTGTCCCCCAAATTCACCAGGATATAGAACAGATCATCCGCATTCCGTACGTTTGCTTATTCTTGCTCCATCTTGTCGAAATCAGGCAGGATGTTTCAGGATTATGTGGCGGCTCACGGAGCGGTGCAGATTCACGTCTGCCAAAGGCAGCAACTTTGACCCTCTAATATTAATTCTGTATATTAATAGGCTGGAAAACTGGCTTCATACATCCTGTGAGTTAAAGGATGCCGCAACATGTTACTCCTATTTGCAAATGATGCTGTTATCTTGGCCAAAACTGAAACGGCAGTACTCAGACTGCTGGTGCTTATACTTAGATTTGATCACGACCTGATTATAAACTCGACTTAATTTAAACTTATATCCATGGGACAAAGGGAAAGCCTGAAGTTAAGGCATTGGGTAAATAGTGTGCCCTTGGAATGTGTTCGATTATCTTGGAGACTGATTTACTGACAAACCATTCTGGGAATCCCAGGTAACATGAAGCACAGATTAAATTGAAGCAATACCCAAGGGCAATAATGCCCCTCTACACAGGGAAATTGGCACTAATTGCTTTGAGATATTAAGAATGGTCTATAAACAGGGGTGTACTTAGGGAGGAGGGTTGGCAGAAGCTGCATCAACTTGCTGGGGAATGGGTTGTGCTGTACTTGGCCAATTCTGTGCTCAGTGGATGTTGAGTGGGTTTGAGGGCAAGGAGGTATACTGGAGATGTAATGAATGCTATGTCAAGGCCTGTGCACACCGGAAATATTGTTATTTAAAATGATAATGCTCTATACCGCAATAACATTACCCAAAATCTCAAATGGGGCTAAGGTTTGGGTCTGACATCGGGCAAGCAGTTTGAGACAATTAAAAATTAGTTGTTACAAAATACTCTTAGGAGTCCCAAGTTCAACAGCTAACTAATTGTGCATAGGGAGGCTGATGTAGATTTGAGCTTGAGTGCGCTGTTACTGAGGAGAGTATTGGTCTGCGTTAAAATAAGGAGGACTGCACAGCCTTTACTGTGAAGAGACATCGTTGAATAACTTTTTGCTTCATCTAGTCAAGCGATAATGCCATGGGAGGGAGAGTTGGAATACAAAAACTTTATTCATCCCAGTTGAGGCAGAACTAGCTAAGATCAATTGCTTTGACAGAGCTGCAGGATGCCCCCTGGGCAAAAGCAGCCTACATAACCCTCCGTAACAAGGGAGTAACCAATGTGGTTAGGTTGGGGGGGGGAGGAGAGTGTGAGAGAGAGAGAGAGACAGAGATATTGCTACACTGAGAATAAACAAATTAAACCTCAAAAGCAATATGCACAGCTGAGAAGGCTGTGCACACTAAATTTGTACTTGTGCAGTGGGGATGGGTAAGTACAGAATCCACTTACTTTTCTTTGCACTTGAAAGCAATGGTTCTTTTTACTATTATTGAGGGGGAGAGGAGGTTGTGATGGTACAATAGAAGAGAAGAACAAATTACTTTCCCCTGGTAATGTTCCTTCTACTGGATGTTCCGACCAATGATTCCTCATCTTTGATATACCGATATCCTGCTTGCAGTCTTCAGAAATGTATGTCCCTTGGTGCTTTCCATTCCCGCACGTGGACGCAATGTCATAGCACACACTGCGCCGTTGCCTCAGTTGTAGTTTTTCCCATTTTTCTGCACGGCCAACTTGAGGATTACAAAAAAACGTATGGGCATTAGAGAAGTGTATTAAAAATTCACCCGCTCTCAGAGGGGTAGGCTGGGAGGGCGATGAGGAATCTGTGGGAAAAACATCCAGTAGAAAGAACATTACCGGGATAAGTCATTTGTTCTTCCAATGGATTGTGTCCTACCAGAGATTCCTCATCTTTGATAGACTCCCATAGCAGGGGATTTTTCTTAGTCGTTTATATTGTACAAAATAGCATCCTCACCCGACAAGGTGTCCCGACAACAATGTTTTGAAAATGTGAGCATAAAACACCAAGTTACAGCATTAACAATGTCCTGCACTGGTACACGTCTTTGCAGAGCCAAAGTGGTAGACACACATCCGGTGGAATGTCCCTTTAGATTTGCATGGACATCTTTCCCAGCTATACAAAAACATTCTGAAATGCATAAAATGATCCAACGTGACAAAGTTTGTTTAGTCACAGCCTATCCTAGTCTGTGCCTAGTATAACCAACAAAAGGTTTATTATCTTGCCTGACATTTGCCAACCTGGAAATGTAAAAATGTAGAGCCCTTTAAAGGCCAAGTCTATGCAACCGCTCTTCCTCCTCGAAAGGATAAGGTGGTAGATAAAATGCTGGCAAGGTCATTTTTTGTGTCAGATGGAATTCGGACACTACCTTGGGAAGGAAGGAGACACAAACCTTCAAAAGTAACTTCTCCCTGGAAAATATAGTGAAAGGACGTTTAGATAATAAAGCTTGTAGCTCACTAGCTCTCTGTGAGCAGAAGTGAAGGTTACTAGAAATTATAAGTTACTCACTACAGTGACTTAGTACGTTAGTCCCCTTTCCTCCATACTGCATTGGCGTCCCTTCCAAGGGACGGGAGAAGGAACCTTTTTCACCAGAAAAAACCTTCTTCCCATTTAAATTTAGAGGCGCGCGGGGGTGCGGCCCAGGGAGCATGTGGTGACCTGACTCCACCCTCCGGCGCCACGCCTCAGTCCTCATTGACGTGTCAACAATACATTTAAGATTGCATAATGACACCAGTATTATTAGGGGGGAGGTTGGTGGGACGTATGGAGGAAAGGGGACTAAAAGATCAAGAGTATGTTAGTCACTATGGTGAGAAACTTTAATTACTCTTATGTCCCGTCCCCTTTCCTCCATACTGTCTGGGCGATTACAACTGAATGTAGCCTGGGGGTGGAGGAGAGACCCTCCTTAAGCAAACAGGTTCCTGAGAACCGCCTGTCCGAACGCCACATCAGATCTAAAACCAGCATCCAAACAGTAATGCGTGCAGAAAGCTGAAGGAGTGGCCCAAGTGGCCGCTCTGCGTATGACTTGCCGTTGCCTTGACCCCGACTGCGTGTGCATGCATGTTGGCCCGGAGCAGCTTGTGCTGGCCCTTGTGCGCTTCTTTGATTGCCGAGACCATCCAGCGGGATATGGAGGGCTTGGAGGACTGACAGCCTGGTCTTGAGCCTTCGAAAATGACGAACAGGGTGTCCCATCTGCAGAAAACGGTTGGACCTGTACAAGTAAAATTTCAGGGCACACCGGACATCGAGGCAGTGCAGTACCCTCCGTGCTTCATCCTTGGGATCTGGAAATAACATAGTAAGGACTATTTCCTCGTTCTGGCGGAAAACAGACGGCACCTAGCGAAGGAATGCCGGGTGAGTCCGTAGGACCACCTTGTCCCTGTGAAATATGTTATATGGCTCTGCGGCTACCAATGCCTGTATTTCGCTAACTCTATGAGCCGAAGTGAGGCCGACTAGCACTGTCTTGATGGTGACCAGCCTGATGTCCGTGGACGCCATTGGCTCCAACGGTTTGTGCACAAGGCCGCCCAAGACTATGTTGAGGTCCCACACAGGGTGCAGCTTCTTGATGGGCGGACAGAGCCTTGCGAGCCCGTCAGGTGTTTCTTGACAATAGGATTGGAGGACGAGGAGAAAGTCCCCTCTTCCAAGTTCCTGTAAGTCCCAATGGCTACAAGGTATGTACGGCAGTTGTCCACCTGCACCCCGGAATGGGCTAGGTGCACAGAGAAGGAGAGCACATCGTCCAATTACCTTGGAGTCTGCCTAGTGGCCGAATCTGGTCCATTTACTCTTATAGTGGGCCCGGTAGCCTTGCTCCTTGCGCCCTGTATGATTTCCAGATTAGCCTGTGAGAGGCTGAGGTGCCTCAGCATTACTTGCTCAGGTACCACGCTGTGAGGGCTAGTTTCTGTGGGCCGGGTGGATGACCCTGGCCCTTGTTGAACCAGAAGATGTGCTGGGACCATCGGGAGGGGAATTGGAGGCACCTCCGAGAGACTGAGCAGCTCCGAAATCCATGGCCTGGCCGGCCACCATGGAGCTATTAGGATGATGTTGAGTTGGCGAGACTCCTTGATCTTACAAATCACTCTGTGAATCAGCAGAGTGGGCCGGAAGATGTAAGCGCTCATGCCGTTGCACTGAAGCCGAAATGCGTCGCCCAGGGAGCCGGGGCCCTGTCCCTGCCAGGAGGCGAACTGAGGGCTCTTCCTGTTGTGCCAGGTGTCAAAGAGACCCACCTGGGGATGACCCGACCTGCTGAAGATCTCCTGAATGATGAGGTTGTTCAGCTGCCACTCGTAATTGTCTGCTCCCAACCTGCTCAGCCTCCAAGTTGGCTTCCCCAGGGAGGTGGACTGCCGTGAGGTATATGTCATTTTCCAGGGCCCACTCCCACATGCTGATCTGCACAGAGGAGGGGATCTGGTGCCTCCCTGATTGTTGACGTAGTACATGCTGGTCAAGTCGTCTATCTGGATGAGGACAACCTTGCCCCTGAGAAGTGGTAGGAATGCTCTGAGCGCTAGCCAGATGGGATTCAGCTCTAACCAATTGATGTTGTATTCCTGCTCCTGTCCAGTCCAGATGCCATGGACCGAGAGATCGTCCAGGGTGGCTCTCCAGCCCTCGAGCGAGGAGTCTGTGGCGATGGTGGCCTGCGGGAGGGGCGGCCGAAAGGGCTTGCCCTTCCGTAGGTTACAGTCCCTGGACCACAATGTTAAGCCCGTGTTGAGAGATGGAGCAATGTTGATCATCTCGGATTGGGAGCCCCGCTCCTGGTTCCATGAGGCCGCGAAGTGCAACTGGATCCTCCTCATTCTCAATCTTGTGTGTGGAATGGCTAAAAGGACTGCCGCCAAGAGACCCAGGAGATGCTGGTACCACCACGCTGAGTTCACCACTCTGCTGAGGAAGTGGGAGGTGGCCATCTTGATGTCTGAGATCTTGTCCTACGAAGGAAATACCTTCTCGGAGCACGTGTCCCAGATGAGGCCCTGTTAGGCAGATACCTGTGCAGTTCCCTTAGGGACCACTGCAAAAGATTTAGGACTACAGGTGGTTGGCAGTAAACCCAATTGGTAGCAGTCTGTACCACCCAGATTTACCTGGTAGCTGTGGCTGAGCAGTCAGACTTCTCTCAAGATGAGTTAGGCAGGATATAGAGTATACACAATAGGTTCAGAGATACAGTAGCACAAGCAAACACTGACCAGAGCTTTGGTGTAAAAGTATATAATTATTTATTTAAAGACACACTTGTAAATTACACTAGCACAAAAAGAGGTAAGTAAATTCAACACACAGTCACTATCACATATATACAACCCTAATTACTTATTAGACAAGTCTTAGTGAGAAACACCACTTATTTTCAGACAGAGTTGAGCGCTTAACCTAAGATGGCACTCTAATAAATTATAGAAAAAGGGAGGGAAAAGGCAGAGTTATGAAAGCTCACAAATGTCAATACTTTTCAAAGAACCACAGTGAGGCAGGTTAGGCAAAGTCTACTGGAGAGCAAGGGAGTTCAAATGCCAGGCCCACTCAGAGAGAGCAAGCAAAATGTGTCCAGGATCGTTCACAAAAGATTGAGATTAAGTCAAGAAAAGTTAGTTAACAGGCCCCAGGCTAACCCAGGTTAGAAAGTCGAGGATTTACTGTCACCCCGAACGATCTGTCGCAAGGGAAGCCAGGCGGGACACAGTACCTGAAATGGGAAGAACGCTCCAGCAGGGGCAGTTGTTCCTGGCAGCGGGTGCAAGTTGGTTGTTTCGTCCAGAGGAAGAGGAAGTCTCAACGTGGAGGAAAGATGAATGTTGTTGCACTGCCAGGGAAGAAATCAACCGCAGAGTTTCCCGGTTACAAGGTACTACCCTTTTCCACGCGGTAGTGGTAAACCGTGGTATTCCGGTTGCTGGGGTGCTTGGCACGGGCAAGGCGGCCACAAGATGGTCCAGGAAGGCGAAAAGACGGGCAAACTGGTTATCCCCACCAGTCAAAGGAAGAAGACTCTCCTGACTGGAGATCTCCTCTGTCGTCGGGAAAAGTGGAGAGACAGTTCAGCTGGGCTCCACCGGTGGTGTCGTCGTTGCAGGTCGGCTTGGCTTCTCCCTCCTCGGATTCTTTAGGTCCTGTGGCGACTTCTGAAGTTCCAGTCCCCAAAGCCCTGCTTTTATGCAGAAAACCCCCATTCATTCAGCCTAGCTGTCACTCAAACATGCTAAGTGGTGCACACAAGAGTGCGACTTGAGTTGCCGAGGCAACTCAGTCCAGGGTGCCTAAACCCCCTCCCACACCACCTGTGGTACCCAGACAGAGTGGCATCACTTTTGGAGGCTTCTGTGGAGAAGCCCGCCAAAAAGTGGAACAAAGGGCTCGACTTGGGTTGGAGTCACAGAAGCGAACACAAACGCCATTTTGGAACCAAGTTTTGGCAAAAAATACCAACCGGTGAATTTATATTAATTTAATAAACCGGCGGTATGTTAGAGGCTATTTTAAAAAGTGGTACCCTCGAACAATGGCAAAATCCCATAGGAATATATTCGTGGTCGAATATAAAAAGTAGTATCCACTGCCACCAGTCAAAACTCGGTCGGGGGGGACTGGACAGTGCCTCCTCGAACAACAGACCCCGGGGTAATCGAATTGCCCCGACCAGTACGTCCACAATATGATGGTTTGTACTGGTTCTGTTCACAATTTGAGACTAGTAAAGCCAATGGTGACTTTACATGCCCTGGGAGACAGTAGTCAGTCCCAGGGTATGGAGTCTATGTTTGGGGGTCGCTATGACACCCCTGGGTTACTGCACGGAGGGTGCTGTGGAACCCAATACCAAAAACACATGAAGCCCTATGGGGTAAAGGACCCCATAGTCCATAGAACACATACAAAGTCAAAGGAACACCTCAAATCATGTCTAAGAGTGGGAGAAAAAGAGTCTCACTCTTAGCAGGAGAAAAAAATAAACCCCAAAAATCCAGCAAAGCTGCTGGGGGACTCACTAGGTTTGGGAAATTAGCCTTTACAGAGAATTCTCCCTAACAGGCACAAGAATCTGCGTGGGCTGCAGCGGCGACTTCTTGAGATTCAGCGAGAAGCCCAGATCATGCAGTGTGTTCATAAGGGTATGGGAAAAGTGGTGAACCACTTCCGGAGATGTAGCCCTGACGAGCCAGTCGTCAAGGTATGGGTAGAGGTGGAGGCCCTGCGCTCTGAGGAGGGCAGCCACTTTATTCATTAGCCTGGTAAAGACCCTCAGGGCAGAGTTGAGGCCAAAAGCGAGGACCTTGTATTGAAAATGGTAGCCTTTGATCCTGAGCCGTAGGAAAGAATGATGGGGCTGCCAAATCGGAATGTGTAGGTACGCGTCCTTCAGATCCAAGGAGCACATCCAGTCTCCCCAGCACTATTTCTCCGCAATAAAAGCTGGCGTTACCATCTTGAATTTTATTTTAGGGGTACGGGGAGGTTGAGGGTGGAAAGGTCCAGTACAACTCTCAGACCCACCTGGTTCTTCTTCGGAATGGTGAAAATCCTGGAGTAAAACCCCATGCCTCGCTGGGAGACTGGGACTTCCTCCACTGCCTGGCTCTCTACGAGCGACCGGATCTCCGACAGATGAGTTGCTGGGAGTGGAGGGGAGGAGGGGGGAGGAGAGGCTGGGATGGGTAGGCGGTTCCCCGTAGATACTGAGAAGATACAGGGGTCCGTGGAATTCTGGCGCCAGAAATGTGCATGGAGAGCAAGCCTGCCCCCCCCCTCACTGGAGACACGTGGACCCGAAGAGGCTGTCGCGGATGAGGTGGACTGGAAAAAGCCCCCCCCCCCTTTTTGTTCCTTGCGGCATTTCTGAGACGGGGAGCGGTCCGGCTGATCTCTGTTCCTGGAAGCCGCGGAACCCTCCGTACGTACGCCCCCTGTCGGAGCGCTGCTGTGACTGGGTGTACAACTTGGGTGTGGTCTTTGTCAAGATGGATAAAGACTTGGCCGTTTGTGAGCTGTTTTTCTTCTTGTCCAGCTTCTCGTCCGTGGTGGAGTGGAAGAGGTGCCCCCCTCGAACGGTAGCTCTTAATATGCGTTCCTGGACGTCCGGGTTGAATTCCTGCCTCAGCCAGCCCCGCCTTAAAACGTGATAGGCTCTGCATAGGGAGTTCTGGGAGGAAGTCCGCAATTTCCCACCATAACCTTTGGTTAGCGGCAGCCAGCATGGCATCAGCGTTGGCCTGACGAAGATGCAAGGACGCGTTGGAATAGTTTCTTCCCGTACGCCTCCAAGATCTCCTCCTCCTTGCCTAGCAGCGCCACAGAAGAGGCGGCTGAGGACGACTGAGGCTTGGAGTATAGTGATGCTGCAACAATCACACAGGAGTGTGGCTGAGGGTGGGCTGAGAGCAAGAGTATCACCCTCCATCTGCTTGTACTTGGCGTCCAGGCGTCTATTGACCGGCTGGACCAAATGGGGCTTGAGCCAACTCTTCTTGGCCAGGGAGACTATATCGGTTTGCAGTGGAATCCCCGTTTTGGCAGAGGAGCGTTGGGTGAGGAATTCTGGTTGCTCAACCTCGGGTTGGGGTAGGCCCTGGTACTCCGCCAGGCCAGCAAGACATTTGTGGAAGGCCCCGGCTGAGGATGGCTTGTCCGGATACTCCTCCTCATCCGTATCCTGGGGATCAGGAGGATCCTGCAGAGGTGGAGGAGTAGCGGGAGGCTGGGGTACAGTGACCGCGGCCGTAGGCAGAGGAGGAGGCAGAGGCTGGTACGGAACCGCCTGACGAATCTGCTGGGGAGCCGGAGGCAGCGGCTGCATCGGGGTCAGGGGCGCCAGCAGAGGCGCTTGTGGTGACACTAGCATTGTAGGGAGGCCTTCCCCGGTGGCGTCCTTGAGGATAACCCCCATCCGAGGTGACTGCATGAGCCAGAGGTACCCATCGAAGAACTCCTCTTCGCTGGCAGCAGAGGTGGTAGGGGGTACTGACGGGGTAGCCGGGAGCAGCTGAAGCCACTGCATAACCTGCCCATATGGACGCAGAGGGAAAGTGCCCTGCGCATAAGAAGGATAGGATGCAGGACACGTACCTGTTTGAGGCCAGTCCCACCTTGACACTTGTTCTTCACCAAACTCCTGGAATGGTGTTGGACGGGTGCCTGTGTCTGGAGCAGCGGCCATCTTGTCTAGCTGCCTGCCACGTGCCTGCGACGTGTTGCTCGGCTCTCTGGGCCCAGCCTCCTCCAAGACTCTTGCGTGTGGATCACGAGGCCTACCATGCTCCTCGGGCCTAGGCCCGGTAGGGATGACACCCTCGACCCGGGGGTCGGTAGAGCTGCGTTTAGGCACCCCCTCAGATGTATTGCCAGTACTAGGGCAGAGCCCCTAGGATGACAATCCGGTACAGGAACCTTCTGGTCCCTCAACACTACCACCAGGAGGATCCAAGGATCCCTCGGCCCGAAGGTCGGTAGCTGTAGCAGACTCAGTGCACGTGCTTGTACAAGGACCTGAACGGTGCCTCCCACGCGGGAGAGTTCTTGGGAAGGAATCTCCATTGCGGGGTGCGATGGAAAATAGTGGCCCTACCTTGGGCCTGGCTCGATGTTTCATGAAGTTCTTGAGGTCCTCTGGAGGCGACTTATGGATGAGCTCCCTCCACCTGGCTAATCTATTTTTCAGCGCTTTCGATGACACCGTGGTCTGGGCCAAGGCAACGTAGACAGAGAGCATGGGCTCTGAAGTTGGGAAGAGCCCGTTGCAGGATGGACACCTGCTGAACCCTGTGGAAGTCGGCATGCGCCGGGGAGGAGCGTGACGCCTGAGGACCGAGTACCTGAATGATAAAAAGACAAAAAAAGACAAAGAGAAGAAGTATCTGCGCGTGGAATTATATGGCGGAAGCCAAACCCAGGAGTGGGGGTACTGGGGTGTGGCACCGGAGTGCGGAGTCAGGGCAGCGCATGCTCCCTGGGTAGCACCCCAGCGCGCCTCTAAATTTAAAGGGGAAGAAGGTTTTTTCTCGTGAAAAAGGTTCTGTCTCCCGTCCCTAGGAAGGGACGCACATGCAGTATGGAAGAAAGGGGACGGGACGTAAGAGTAAGATTGTTTTGAAGGTTAATAACCTAGGTTGACAGGAACTGAGAAATTCAAATGAAGCTCCCATCAAAAATGTTAGTACCAAGTTCAGAACCAAAGCCGGGACCATGAAAGGGACCGGTGGGAAATACTTGATAAGTCAATTAAGAAACTGAATCCCAATGTCTATGTTAAAATAAGAGCCTTGTTCTGGCGTGCATACCAAGATGGACATCGTTGCCAGGTAACCCTTGATGGTAGCCACCTGTTGCCTCTTCTGGTTGAAAGCAAGACCTCCATTACATCTTATCAGAGGTCCCAACCTTTGTGGCTTAACCTCTCATAAACCATGCATGAAGGTTCAGAGTTCTGATTTCTGGCTGAAGAAGACAGCCTCCCTCTTGCGAGTGTAGGTCCACTCTCCAAGGAAGACAGAATGGAGTGCAGATGGACATATCTAGAAGGTTTGGGGACCATGTCCTCCTGGCCCAAGCCGGAGCAATCATGATCATGGACTTCTCGAACTTCCTCAACCTCCTGATGACATGAAGAATGACGGGGACTGGAGGGAACACGTACAGGCGTGAAATATCCCAGTCTACCACAAACCCGTCTTCTAGAGCTCCATTCTGAGCAAATTCCCCGAAGTAGATCATGTCGCATTTCCTGTTCATCTTGGGTGCTAACATATGCAAATCTATGAAAGGACTTCCTGAGCCAACTCTCACTCATGTGAGACAGTGCTCTGCCTGCTCAGAGTGTCCGCCATCATGTTCTCTTCTCCGGCTAGGTGAACAGCCGATAGAGAAATTCTGTTTTGTAGTGCCCAAAACCAGAGATGCATTGCCTCACTGAACAGCGGTAGTGACCGTACACCACCTCTCTTGTTGAGGTAATGCATGGCCACGGTGCAGTCTGTCATTTTCAGGATGTTCTTCCTCTGTATGGTTGTCAAAAACGCCATCAGCCATTCATGTGGCAGGCCAATCTGATTGCCCTCAGCACTAAAAGGTTTATGTGTAATCTGGATTCTAAAGGAGAACAAAGACTGCTGCTCGTGAATTCGCTCATGTGAGCGCCCCATCCCATAAGGAAAGAATCTGTGACCAAAGTTTTTTTGGGGATGCTTGTGGTCTCGTGCAGAGGGGATGTGGCCTAGCAGTTCGGGCTGGACTGCCCCTTTTGGGGTGGGGCCAAGCCTGATTTGCATATGGTCTTTCCCTTCTGTAATGGCTTGGCAGGCGAAGAACGGTGGTCTGGAGGGTTGCCCAGAGCATTGCCAGTGGTTAAGATTAAGTCTAAACCTTCCAGCCATCACCTCTTTGTTTTTGCTATGTCACCCCGAGTGGGACGGGTATGCCCAGACGTGGGTCCCGTGCCTGCTGGGCCTAGAGACCCAAGCTACTCCTCACTGATGAGCCCCAACAAGGGCGAAACATGTTTGGGGATGTTTGTGGTCTCGTGCAGAGGGGATGTGGCCTAGCAGTTCGGGCTGGACTGCCCCTTTTGGGGTGGGGCCAAGCCTGATTTGCATATGGTCTTTCCCTTCTGTAATGGCTTGGCAGGCGAAGAACGGTGGTCTGGAGGGTTGCCCAGAGCATTGCCAGTGGTTAAGATTAAGTCTAAACCTTCCAGCCATCACCTCTTTGTTTTTGCTATGTCACCCCGAGTGGGACGGGTATGCCCAGACGTGGGTCCCGTGCCTGCTGGGCCTAGAGACCCAAGCTACTCCTCACTGATGAGCCCCAACAAGGGCGAAACATGTTTGGGGATGCTTGTGGTCTCGTGCAGAGGGGATGTGGCCTAGCAGTTCGGGCTGGACTGCCCCTTTTGGGGTGGGGCCAAGCCTGATTTGCATATGGTCTTTCCCTTCTGTAATGGCTTGGCAGGCGAAGAACGGTGGTCTGGAGGGTTGCCCAGAGCATTGCCAGTGGTTAAGATTAAGTCTAAACCTTCCAGCCATCACCTCTTTGTTTTTGCTATGTCACCCCGAGTGGGACGGGTATGCCCAGACGTGGGTCCCGTGCCTGCTGGGCCTAGAGACCCAAGCTACTCCTCACTGATGAGCCCCAACAAGGGCGAAACATGTTTGGGGATGCTTGTGGTCTCGTGCAGAGGGGATGTGGCCTAGCAGTTCGGGCTGGACTGCCCCTTTTGGGGTGGGGCCAAGCCTGATTTGTATATGGTCTTTCCCTTCTGTAATGGCTTGGCAGGCGAAGAACGGTGGTCTGGAGGGTTGCCCAGAGCATTGCCAGTGGTTCAGATTAAGTCTAAACCTTCCAGCCATCACCTCTTTGTTTTTGCAAAGTTATCTCCAGCCAGGATTGCCAAGAGGGTTCCCTTATCGTCACATTCTCCTCACAGGACCACCACAGGAGATCCTGTGTGACCTTGCGACCTGGAGAAGGTCCGTCATCCTGCCAGAGAACTGTGACCACTGGGATATGAGGCCAATTGGTGAGACCTCATCCTCAGACAGGCTTCTGGCACCAGGAAAATGCAGGATGCCATAAGACCGAGCAACCTCTGAAAATCAAAGACCGAAAGGTAAATTCTACTGTGGGGTAGGTTGAGAGGGGCGATAAGGAATAAGCGGGAGGAACATCCAGTCGAAAGAACGTTACCAGGGGATAAGTAACTTGTTCTTCGAATGGATTATGTCCTCCCACGTATTCCTTATCTTTGATACACTCCCAAAGCAGTTTACGTAATTTGGAGGAGGGAGTAGAATTTAGTATGACATGAATTGATTATGGTTGTGTATGCACTGAATGCAGCACTGCTTTTCCAAATGCAGATTCTTGACCCAAAGAAGAGTCTAAACTATAATGTTTAGTGAAGGTGTGTACAGACGACCATGTGGCAGATGCACATATATCCCTAATCGGAACTCCACACTGTAAAGTAGAAGAAGTGACTATGCCTCTGGTGGAATGAGCTCTTAGGTGTTCTGGAGGATCTTTACCTGTCAGTTTGTAGCATTCCGATATTGCCAGTATAATCCATATGGATATAGTTTGCTTGGTAATGGGCAATCCCAATTTGTGACCTGGATAGCCCACAAATAACTGGTCATCCTGTCTTAACCTTGCCAATCTGGAGATGCAAAAGCTCAGTGCATGTCTAGGGTCAAACCTGTGAAGCCTTTCCTCTTCCTTCCCAGGGTGTGGAGGAGGATAAAAAGATGGTAACGTTATCTTCTGAGTGAGATGAAACTCAGTCAATTTTGGGGAGAAAAGTGGGCTTCACTTTTAGTAGCACTCTGTCCTTATAAAAGACAGTATGAGGAGGCTTGCAGGATAAAGCCTGTAGCTCACTCACCCTTCGGGCTGATGTAATTGCTACTAAAAAGATGGTTTTTAGAGTTAGTAGCCTCAAGGGACAAGAGTGTAGAGGCTCGAAAGGAGCTCTCATTGAAAGGTTTAACACTAAGTTAAGACCCCCAAGTGGGACTTGAAACGGGATTGGAGGGAAAACATTAGTCAGTCCCTTTAAGAATTGTACTATTAGAGGAATTTTAAATTAAGAGACTTCCTTTGAAGTGCGCTTAAAAATAGAAAGCACCACCAAATATCCCTTGATGGTACCAATCTGGAGCCCCAGATTTGCCAGATGTAATAAAAAGGAGGGTGTTGTTGGGGAAGGGCAGGGAGGTGGGAGGGCTTGTTGTGTTTATAGTTAGAGGGTGTTCGAGTTGGGGTATGAGCTTACATAGAAGAGTTAAGCAACTGGAGTTGGACTGCATAGGTCGGGGGTTGGAGGGGAGGGACAATGTCTTGCCATGGGGGATCTTAAAATAGTCACTTGGAATGCCAGGGGGCTCAATAGTTACCTGAAGAGAAATAAGGTTATGCTATACCTACAGAGACAGAAGATAGATATTGCCTTGCTGCAAGAGACGCACCCGACGCAAGATAAGATGGAGATGGTCAGGAGGAAATGGAAGGGAACGGTGGTGGGTTCGCCATATTCGGCTTATCCCAGGGGAGTGATCATCTGGGTGGCGCCACACGTCCCGTTTCAGCTGTTGCTGAAAGGATGGTCGTGGTGAGGGGTTTGGTGGAAAATGGGATAATAAGTATTATAAAACACAAACACATATGCCCCGAACCAAAATATTTTAAAACGTTGTTTAACAATCTTAGCATGTGTGTGGAGAGTGCAGTGATTTGGGGGGGAGGGACTTTAATTGCGTTTTAAACCCTAGGGTGGACAGGTCAGATGAGAAATTGGATAGGCCAGCCCCATCGGCCAAGGCGTTACAGACGCTGCTGAATGGTTTTGGGTTAGAAGATATATGGAGGACGCGTCATCCTCACGAAAGGCAATACTCGCACTATTCTGCCCCGCAGCAACTACACACAAGGCCGGACTATGTTTTTGTCACACCAGAGATACTGACAAAGATCACGCAAGTCGAATATAAAGCGAGGGTCCTCTCGGACCACTCGCCTCTGATCCTTAGATGGCAATGTTGTCCCCCGAGAGTAAGAATTCTGAAGTGGCGCCTCAGGGCAGAGGCGCTCTGAGACCCCCTTTTTAGGGAAGACATGAGAGATGAGATGAACAAGTTACTTTCTTACCTGGTAACGTTCTTTCGATGGGATGGTCCGACGACGTATTCCATATCTATGACATGTAATCACCACAGCTGTGCTGCTTCGGAAACTTTTCCGGCGTCTGCGTCCTGCATCGATGACGTCGATGCGCCGACATCGAGGACCTCCTCCGACGTCCGACGGCATCCGATGTGATAAGTAGGACGCACAACGCCCGTAGCCTCAGTTGTAGTTTTTTCCCCCAAGAACATGTGACATAAGTCAACTGCCAGTCAGACACAAAGCCTTGCTGAACGTAAGCTGCAATCGCAAAAGAAATTCTGCAGCGGGGAAGGCAGGGCGGGAGCGATATGGAATACGTCGTCGGACCATCCCATCGAAAGAACGTTACCAGGTAAGAAAGTAACTTGTTCTTCGAGGGGATTGAGTCCTCCGACGTATTCCATATCTATGACAGACTCCCAAAGCAGTACCAAAACAAGGAGGAGGGAAAGAATTTAGAAGCAAAAATTTAGAATAGCCAATCAAATAGCAGAGCAAAGGACCGCCTTGCCAAAGGCCAGATCCTGCCCTCAGATGGAATCGAGGGAATAATGCCGTACAAATGTATGTACTGAAGCCCAGGTGGCTGCATCACAGATGTTGCGAATAGGAACACCCCTCTGCAGGGCAGTAGATGCAGCCACACCCCTGGTAGAATGGGCCCGCAAGCCAGCCGGTGGGTCCTTACCCGCCAAGCGGTAACACTCCGAGATGGCCAAAATAATCCAGCGGGAAAAAGTCTGTTTCGTCACAGCTTGCCCCAAACGCTTTCCAGCGTAACCAATAAAGAGTTGATCGTCCACTCTGACCCGGGACATGCGTGAAACATAAAAACTTAAAGCTCTCCTAGGATCAAGCCTATGGAGCCTCTCCTCATCCTTACCAGGATGCGGAGGAGGATAGAATGCCGGAAGAACAACCTTCTGGGCTAAATGAAATTCCGTCACTACCTTCGGAAGAAAAGAAGGACGAACTCGAAGGACAACCCTGTCCTTGTGAAAAACAGTGAAGGGTGGCTTAACTGAAAGTGCCTGTAACTCACTCACTCTGCGAGCGGAAGTAACCGCAACTAAAAACACAGTTTTCAGAGTTAACAGCCTCAAAGGGCAAGAATGTAAAGGCTCAAACGGAGCACCCATAAAAAACCTAAGAACAAGGTTTAAATCCCAACCGGGCACCAGGAAAGGTGACGGAGGGAACTCATTAGTGAGCCCTTTCAGAAACTGCGAAATTAAAGGGATTTTAAAGTAAGAACACTCTTCAGACGAGCGCTTAAAGATGGACAGCGCCGCCAGGTAACCTTTAATGGTACCCACTTGCAAGCCCCTGTGGGCCAGAGAAAGCAAAAAGGACAGAACCATGGGGATGTCACATGCAAAAGGATCCACATTCCGAACTCTGCACCAGTCGCAGAACTTATGCCAACGGCACAGAGACTTCGTTGCTGGCCTACAGGCCGAAAGCAACACCTCCATCACGTCTTCAGGGAGGTCCCAATCCATATACCTCAACCTTTCAGAAGCCAAGCGTGAAGGTTGAGGGATCCGACCTCTGGATGGAGAACCTGACCCCCTCCCGTGAGAGCAGATCATCTCGGTAGGGAAGACGACGTGGAGGGCAGATGGACAAGTCGAGAAGGTCCGGGTACCACGTCCTCCGAGCCCACGCCGGAGCAATGAGGATCATCCGGGAACCGAACTTCCGTAACCTCCGCAGCACTTGCGGGATGACGGGGACTGGAGGAAACGCGTACAGCAGCGGGAATGACCACTCCACCAAGAACGCGTCTCCCAAGGCTCCTTTCGGAGGAAATTCCCGCGAGCAAAACCTTTCGCACTTCCGGTTGACACTGGAGGCGAAGAGATCCACTTGAGGGGTCCCCCAAAGGGAGAAGATCTCCAAGAGAACCTCCTGAGCCAACTCCCACTCGTGAGAGATCGCGCTCTGCCTGCTCAGAGCGTCCGCCGTCACGTTTTCGTCTCCGGCCAGATGAACTGCTGAGATCGAAACTTCCTGCTGGATGGCCCAGAACTCGAGCTGCATCGCCTCCCTGCACAGAGGAAGTGACCCTGCCCCCCCTTTTTGTTGAGGTAGTGCATGGCCACTGTGTTGTCCGTCAGGATCAGGACATTCTTTCCTCTCACAGTCGGCAGACAAGCCTTCAGGGCTAGCCTGACGGCCCTCAGCTCCAACAGATTGATATGGAGTCTGGACTCCGACAGAGACCAACGACCGCTGACTGTCAGCCCGTTGGCATGAGCTCCCCATCCCGTGAGGGATGCATCCGTCACGATCGTCACCTCCGGCCAGGGAAGCCAAAATGGAGCCCCCTTCATCAAGTTGCCTTCGACGGCCCACCACAGAAGGTCCCGGGCGACCGAGGGCGGCACCTGAACCGGGTCCGACATCCTGCCGGAGGACTGCGACCATTGCGTCTTGAGTGCCCACTGCAAAGATCTCATTCGCAGGCGAGCCTCTGGCACCAGAAGAATGCAGGATGCCATGAGGCCGAGCAACCTCAAGAACTCGAACGCTGGGAGCGTCTGGGCATGCTGAAACTTGTGCACCATCTGCTGAATGTGAAGAGCCCTCACCTGGGGAGGAAAACACTGCCCCAGGGAAGTGTCGAGCACTGCTCCGATGTACTGGAGCCTCTGTGTTGGCGTCAAATGGGACTTCTTTAAATTGAGGGAGAAGCCCAGCCTGTGAAGGGAGTGGCAGGTGACGGACAGATGATCCAGGACTTGCTCGGGAGAGCTCCCCCTGATCAACCAATCGTCCAGGTAGGGGTAGACGTGAATCCCCCCCTTGCCTGAGATGCGCTGCCACCACCACCATGAGCTTGGTGAAAACCCTCGGGCGGAGGTCAATCCGAACGGCAGGACCCGAAACTGAAAGTGCGAGTCGCCAACCGCGAACCTCAGGTACTTCTTGTGCTTGGGATGGATCGGCACATGGAAGTAAGCATCCTTGAGGTCGAGTGACACCAACCAGTCCTGAAGCTGAAGGGCCTGGAGGACTTGAGAGAGAGTAACCATCTTGAACTTGTCCTTCCTGAGGAGTTTGTTCAAACCGCGCAAGTCCATGATGGGTCTCAATCCCCCGTCTTTCTTGGAAATCAAAAAATAAGGGGAATACCATCCCTTGTTCCTCTCCGCTACAGGCACCAGTTCTATAGCGCCTTTCTCCAGCAGGGCTTGAATTTCCTGCGCAAGGAGCGGATCCGGACACTTCAAAGAGAGGTTCCCCGGTGGATTGTCGCAAGGCCTGTGCCGAAAGGGAAGACAGTAGCCGTGGGTTATGATCTCCAGAACCCACACATCTGAAGTAATGGCTTGCCACTCTACAAGATGCTGCGCCAGCCTTCCCCCAACCGGCGAACCATGGGACATGGCCTCATGACTGAGTAGGAGCGGCTGCGGCGTTACCTGAGGGCAAAGAGGCAACTGCCCGAGAGGCCTTGGCACCACGGGTACCCTGTCGTCCACCTCTGGTACCCCTGCGTTGGCCTCTTTGACTGCCAGCTCCTCTCGCTTTACTGAAGGACGAGTAATAGCGAAAGGAACCACCCCTCCACTGCTGTCCCCTAGGACGAAAAAGCGGAGGTTGGCGAACTGCAGCGCCCAACGACTTCGCTGCAGCTTTTGAGGTCTGCAACCTCTCAAGGCTCTCGTCAGCCTTGCTGCCAAAAAGGTCAAAGGGCATGTTGAGGAGCCCGGACTGCACATCAGGAGCAAACCCCGACTTCCGCAACCACGCAAACCTGCGTATCACGGTGCTCGCCGCCATGGACCTACTGACGCATTCAGCCAAGTCCAGACCCGACTGAACGGACTCATGGCATCCTTACCATCCTGGACCATAGCAAGGAAACCATCCCGTTTATCCCCTTCGGGAATATGTTCAGCCGCTAACGCAACACAGTTCCACAGAGTGTGCGTGAAACGTGACAAGGCACAAATGGAGTTGGCAGCCTGAAGCGCCATACCACCAGAAGAAAACACTTTCTTCGCCCAGCCATCAAAACGTTTGTCGTCCCTACCAGGAGGGATGGTAGGGTACGACGCCTGCTTTGCCGGGGCCGTGGCCGCCTGCACCACCAAACTTTCCAGAGTGGGGTGCCTGGTCAAGTAGCAGGGGTCGCTGCTGGCTGGACGGTATTTACGCGACAAGGATCTGCCCACCGCCGGGAGACTCTCCGGAGCAGTCCAAGCCGCCGCCACCCTTCTCTGTAAAGCCATATGGAACGGCAGTACCGGGTCAGTTGGGGGACCAACATCAAGGATGTCCGTCAGATCATCCTGCACAAACTCCCCTGGGGGAGCAGACCATCCCAGATACTCAGAAACCCTAGCCATAAGGCGCCGGTACGAGGAATCGGCATGGGAGCCAGGCTCAGGCCTACAAAATTCCACCTCCGGAGAGGTGTCCAGTCCACTGGCATCATGCAGTGACTGCCTCAAATCGTCAAACTGACTATGGCCCGAGACAATTTCATCTGGCACCTGACTAGGAACCAGGCCATCAGAATCCTCATCCGCCTCTGAAATATATTCCAGGTGGCGAAAAGGCACCCGAGAGTGCTTGCTCTTAACCAGAGCCTTCCTAGGGGGCACACCCGTGACACGGGGCACCTCCGACACGAAAGGCGTCGATGGCGTCGAGCGAATCGGCGCCGACGTCGAGAAAACCGGCAACGGCGCCGAGAGGATCGGCGTCGACGTCGAGGAAATCGGCGTCGACGTCGAGGAAATCGGCGTCGACGTCGAGGAAATCGGCGTCGACGTCAGATGCAGCGCCTCCAGTATCGGCGGCGTCGACACAGCCCTCGAAGCCGGAGCCCCGAGCGTGTCCCTCGACGACCTGATCGTCGACGGCTTCGACGATTTCCTCGAAGCCGGAGCCTCGAGAAAGCCTGTCGACGCCCTCGACGCCTCAGACGTCGATGTCTTCCTCGAAGACTTCACAGGAGCACACGGTCTCGAACGCGTCGAGGACCGGGACCTGGAACGGGTACGGCGAGAACGAGCCTCCTTGTCCGAACGGGACCGCTCCCGTGACTCGTGCCGACCACTCTTGCGAGCGGTGTCTCTCGACCTCTCACGGCCGACCCCACTCGGGGGCGCGGACGGCCGAGTACCCTGCGACTCAAGAATCGCCAACATTTTCTTCCCGAAGGAAGCCCATTCCTCCGGCGTCGCACGGCTGGAGGGGTAACCGACGTGCCGGGCAGAATCCTCGGAAGAGGACCTGGAAGGCGACCGGTGACGGCGCTTCCGAGAATGCCTCGAAGAGGCTGAGGAGTGGCGAGACCCACTCCTAGAAGAAGACCGACGAGACTTCCGACGATGACGCGGAGAGTCACCCCTCGAATCATCCGTCGAAAGCCCCGCCGACTTCGACTTCCGGGGCTTGGACACCCGACCTACCGACAACTTCTTCTTACGTTCGCGTAAGGCTTTGGACATGAGCGACTGGCAGTCGATACAGTCATCCGTGTCGTGGGCCTCCCCGAGGCACCAGAGGCAGGCGTCATGCGAGTCAGTCACCGACATCTTGGACCCACACTCCCCGCACTTCTTAAAGCCCGGACGCGGGGTTGAAGACGAAGTGGAAGACATCGCCGAAGGAAATTCACAAACGAACAGGTTCGAAGAACCAGAAAGAACAGAACTCCAAAGAGTCGAGGCTTCGAACCGAGAAACACGAAGCAACACGTTCGCGGAAAAAACGGAACTGAGGCTACGGGCGTCGTGCGTCCTACTTATCACATCGGATGACGACGGACGTCGGAGGAGGTCCTCGATGTCGGCGCATCGACGTCATCGACGCAGGACGCAGATGCCGGAAAAGTTTCCGAAGCAGCACAGCTGTGGTGATTACATGTCATAGATATGGAATACATCGGAGGACCCAATCCCCTCGAAAGTTAGCTACTTTGAGACGAACACGGGCAGTGTGGATTCAGCGGGCACATTGTGGAAGGCCTTTAAAGTTGTGATGAGGGGAGTGGCTATAACAAAATCCAAAGGATTGCAGGGAGGGATACTGGCAGACTTGCAGGAAGCCGAGGGAGAACTGGAAAGGGCACTTAAAGGAGAAAACAGTACCAACCAAGACAGTGATCTGATACTAAGACTGCAGCAAACGTGTACAGGGCACTAGGAAAGATTGTGTAACCTTAACTATAAAAAGTATATAGAGAGACAGCATGCAGGAGGAGATAAACCAGGAAGGATTTTGGCATGGCTGTATAAAAGTGAGACCCCTAGAAAACCGATTAGATCGATAACGAGGGAGGACGGAAAGGTGGTGGATACCCAAGAGGGAGTTAATCAGGAGTTTGCAAACTATTATGGGCTGCTATATGGGGATGATGGGGAGGATAATCGCACGATGATAGAGGAAACACTGGAGGACAAAGGATTGCTGCAGATCAGTGCTGAGGACAGGGAGGAGATGGATGCACCGATTACTTTAGAGGAGTTAGAAGAGGTGGTGAGACAGTTGCCAACCAGTAAGACCTCAGGGGCTGACGGACTCCCAAGTGAGTTTTATAAAATATTTAAAGATGAGGTGCTCCCCCCATTGTTAGACATGTTGAATGAGGCGTATGAGCTAGGCAGACTGCCAGAGTCACTCAGAGAAGCGATTATAAAACCACTTTCCAAACCTAATAAGCCAGGGCATAGCTGCAGTTTTTACAGACCCCCGTCAATATTGAATCAAGACAGTAAAATTTTGACTACCATTTTGGCAAACAGATTAAGGAGAGTCATAGGCAAATTGATACACCCGGACCAGACGGGCTATGTCCCTAACAGGAACATATCCAATAATCTTAGAAGGCTCCACAGTGTCATTGAATATGGAAACAAAAGTGAGGACGAATTGGCAATTGTGTCGCTGGACGCAATAAAGGCCTTGGACTCGGTCAAATGGCCGTGGTTGTTGGCGTCCCTGGCTGGCTATGGGATGGGTCCAGGATATCTACAGTGGGCTAAAATGTTATATAGTGAACCGCTGGCCAGGGTTAAAACAGGGTCAGTGGTATCGGAAAGGTGGAAACTTCGTAGGGGAACCAGGCAGGGCTGTCCATGGTCCCCTATGCTCTACATATTGGCTCTGGAACCCCTAGCGCTCTACTCAAGGGAACAATACGACATGATAGGCATCCCTGTTATCATTATACGCAGATGACATGCTACTGTATTTGCGATACCCAGAGGAAAACCTCCAATATGTTTTAGAGGTGATGGGTAGATATGCGGGAATGTCCGGTATAGCGGTGAACCCTCAGAAGTCCAACATGTTCCCATTGGGTGGATACAAAGGGATCTCCCTGAAACAATTACCGGCGTTACAAGTACCATGGGCAGCTAGCACATTTCGCTATCTAGGACTAGATATATACCACACAGTGGAGGAAGAGCATAAGCACAACACAGAAGTAGCCATTACTAAAATTGAGAATTGCATGCCGTTCTGGGTAAAACTGCCCTTAGCAATGATGGGACGTAGTGCAATGTTAAAGATGGTGGTCTTGCCTAGGCTCCTGCACTACTTCGGGAATATCCTGTATTTGATACCAAAGAAGTTCTTTAGTAGTCTGGTCCGCATGTGTAGAGACTTCCTGTGGCATGGTACACGAAACAGAGTGGCCCTCTGGAAACTACAGAACACTTATGCCAAGGGGGGTATAAAATTGCCTAATTATGAAGTTTACTAGGCTGCCAGTCAGCTACAATATGTGGCCAAATGGCTGTCAGAGGATGTGACGCTTGAAACCAGGCTGTTCAGATGGGACTGTGTCCCATTTTACCCGAAGGAGATTATGTGGTTGCCCCAGGCTGCAATGAATGGGCGCCCCAAGATTTTACTATTAGGATGGAAGATGTGGCGAAGGGCGTGTCAACTGATGGGGAACCATTGCCCGTGCTCCCCTCAGGTACCACTGGTCGCACTGGCGGGTGGAGAAGAGCAGCTAAGGATGATAATCAGAAATCACTGGGAGCCGGCTGGTGTAGCGACAATGGGGGACATCTGCCGGGAGGGGACCATAACAGATTTCGGGGAGTTGGGGGCGGAAACTGGGCTACACACTGGCCAGTATATAACGTACCATAGACTGGTGCGAAGGATCAAGAGAACGTGGTCCAAATTGGGGCTTGAGGAAGAACCAGATGCTACTATAGACATAACATATGACATAGCAAAGGGGGGTCACGAGATATCTAGGATATACAGGTAGGTGGTGCAATTGAGACTGGAATGGGAGGAGGAAGTGGGTATCCCGATGGAGGATGGGATGTGGGAACGAGTCCAAGGGTATCACAAGAAGGTGTCAAGGAACGCAAGACTTAAGCAGATGCAATTGTATATTACACATAGGGCGTATCTGACACCCCAAAGGATAGCCAAGTTCAAAAACGCAGGACGGCAGGCATGCCCCAAGTGTGATGAGGAGAATGCAGGCATGGTGCATATGTTTTGGTCATGCCCGGTTATTGAGCGCTTCTGGAGTGAGGTCGCACATAAATTAGCAGAAAAGGGTATTAAGATCGTGGTGGCTGCTGTGTGGGCCTGCCTGTTAGGGGGGGTTCCTAGGCCACGGAAACTCAGGCACGTAAGCAAGCTGAAGGATCTGGCATATGCGCTTGCAAAGAGGAGAATTGCTATGGGGTGGAAGACATGCCACAAACCTCGATTGGAGGTATGGTGGAAAGATCTGCAGAAATAGGCAGAGGCGGAAACCATGGTATGGCAAGATGCCAGCAATGCTGGGGGGTAGGAGGAAACGGACCCTGATGGCCTGGAAACTGCTGATAGCAGAACTACTTGGGTCAGTGCAAGACTCGTCGGATCTCACGGAAAGGTATACCCCATCACAAGATGCAGGAATAGAACATTAGTGGAAGCAGGCTCATAAAGGGGGGGGTGGGAAAAGGGAAGCAGTGAACGTGATTGAATGATGTAAAATTGATACGTTATTGTATACAATGCAAGTTTGGTTTGTATTGTTTGTTTTAATATTCAATAAAAAGGTTTTAAAAAATAAATTGTGAATATAATCACAAGACATTCCACATTCCTTTTTGATGATTAAAAAACCACAAACCTCTTGGGGACAATGTCCTTTCTCACACGGATCCCGCTCCAAATGGTCAAGCAAGAATGACAAAAGATGTTAGCAGCCATCTTTTTAGAAAACAACCTGGGAGTGATCCTAAAGGATCTATAGATAACGCTTCAGGCCCGTACTACTTTTCCCCCGGACTTTGATAGGAAATGCAGATTGTTCCTGAACCCATTTTGTCAAAATGCCTGAATTAATTGTGGATGACTAGCAACAATAACAGTATTTCCGAAACAAGGCAACTGTACATCATACAGACCAATAGGCTTACTGAAAATGATTAGGAAACAAAATTTTGCTGCTGCTGGAGGCATTTACTCATCACCTGGACAGGAGCCATGTACCATTCCTCTAGCATTGGGACCTCTGCAGACCTTGCACCAGAACCATCACCTGTGAGACTGTACTCTTTTCTGTTGCAGACCATGCCCCATCAGGTATCAAACTGTGATATATCCTGCTGCTGGTCCAAGATCACACCTCTGCAATCTCGAGGTTTGTACTTCTTGATCGCTTATTCCTTAATTGTACCTCTTCTATTGGGTCTTTTGATGTACCCTGGGGCCTTGGTTCTGGTTCATCCTGTGTTGTGGAGATTTGCAGAACCCTACCCATCCGGCCTTGAACGCCACCATCTGCTAACGTCAGACAACCATTCTATCTTTTTTTTGGCCATTTAAATTTTATTAAAGTATATAGCCTTGAGCATTTAACACCATAAACATTTACTGTGCATACATCCTTTACGGACAGCGATCCAATACAACAAAATTATCCAATCCTTAAGGTTCCAAAACTCATAGTGGGTATATGAGTCCAAAGATAAACATATAAAACAATCATAATCAATCACAAAATAATCACAAAATAAAATACAGTGTGGATGTCAGCATCGACCAAAACCCCCAGCCTAGATGTCACAGTAGTATGCCATTTCAATGAGGCTTATGATGAATGTTGGGATGATCTTGACTGCTCACAAACGAAATTAGGGTCACCATTCAACTAGATACTGTGCCATCGCCCCATTCAGTACTGCATCTATTTTGCACATGGCGGCAACCAACCACACTCTTACCCACCATTCCTTCAGATCCATTACTACTGAGGACTTCCAATTCTTCGCTACAACCAGCCGGGCTGCTACCAAAAAGTGCGTTATCAATTTAGATATTTTAGCCCCCAACCTGTAATGACCTTGTGGGTCCTCATTGCCCAGCAGCACGGCCTGTAGATCTAAAACCAGGTCTATTCCGCAAATTCCCTTTATCTGGGCCAGTACCTCCCTCCAAAACACACATGGAAAAAGGTGCCTAAAGCAGCCAAATATCTCCAATACATGGGAAAGAGCGTAGGATTCAACTTATGGAGGCGCTCTGGGGTTAGGTACCATCTGCACATTATTTGGAAGCTATTCTACAGTTTTTTAGTTTTTTATTTAAATGTGTTTGTTGGTGAAGTTGTGACAGCTTCATTCCACAGTTACATTCTCGATAAGCATTTGTAATTCTGCAATTTGTCAAACATTACTTTTGGCTTTGAACATCTTAAACCATAATGCATAAATTTGAACTTTGTCAATGTATAGCCTAAATTCACTACTCCAGAGTGTAGGGTTACCAGTTGATGCAACTAGTTACTGATCAAATATGGGCAATCTAGTCCGTAGCAGTGTTACAAATTAGCATCTCTGTGCTTGATTCAGTTTCTAATATAACCTAGCGTAGGGCTTTCGTTAGGACCCTCTTCTCTTTATACCTTCCAATCAAGGTGGGCGTAAATCTGGAGTATTCATTAATTCATTCAACTTTTGTCCCCAATCCATCCCCCTGACTTCATCTGCCTCTGTTGAGGTCTGACCTTTTAGTATCTCATATCTGCCATTACCCAGCAGTGTGCGCCTTTTATCCATAGTCATAGTGATGGGCCTCCCGGGTCCTTGCATGAGATTGGCCAGTATAAATAGAAAAGCCACTATCTTCCTTTTGGTCTTTGCCCGCTTACCTCCAGGTAGTATCCCCCATAAGCATGTCTCTGGTGTGCGGGTGTACCTGCTGCGTGCCTAGGAGTTAGCTTTAGTTATTAGTTCCTCCCAGAATGTATTAATCTTTGGACAGTCCCGAACCATATGCCAAAATCCCGCTGAGGCCTCCATACATCGTGGACAAGCGTGAATGGGCTGGGCTAATCATATGGATTCTAGAAGGTGTCACATTCTCTATATATAAAGTTGTACTGTATGAGCCTGAATCTGGAATTTCTCAATACCTTTCTAGTTTGTTCCCATATTCTGGCCCATTGTTCTTCAGGGATCTCCTTCCCTATATACCTTTCCCATTTAACATTGACGCCTAGTTCTGGGTATTTCTTTTGTCGCCCCATTTGATGATATAAACTTGGCCATCAGTCCCTTATTGTTACCTGCATATAATATCTGTTGCATTAGGGAGTTATGTTCTGGTTCCTTTGGGGTCTCATCCCACCGGGAATCCAGTCGTTTCACTATTCGGGCCTGGCTCAAGAAAGCTCCTCGGGCATTGTTGGTGCCAATCCTGGAACAATAACATTTTCCCTTCTTCACAAATATCCCCCAGTCTTGTGCACTCTTTATGTCGGAATTTAGAGTAATCAAGATTTGTCAGTATTTCCCGTAGTAATGTGTCAAAGCTCAGTGGTAAGTCAGTGCTGTATATCTGGGGGCAGCATAGTTTCTCTGGTGTTTCGTTTCCATATTTCTCTTGGTACTGCATATCTCTCACTCTTCCCTATGTTTGCCCCTTGTGAAGGGAGGATGCCTGAGTGGCAACGCGCTGGTCTTGGAAGTAAGACCACATTGAGCAACACGGGTTCAAAACCCGGGTCTGCGCAAAAAAATAAATAAGCACACTATTCATACCTGCACTTGCACGATCCGAATGTACAAGTCCTTGTAGGTTCGTTCCACCCCCCATCCCCTTGTCAAGTTGCGCCTTGAGACACACACTTGTATAGGCGGATTACAAATGAACCATTACATTGGGTCACACAACAATTCTATTCCTTTACTATGTGGCGGGAAGTCTCCCAACAATCGTCTCAGATCCCCTTCTGGTTTATCCACCCAGTTGGAAACTGTTTGCAACTGGGCCGCTGCATAATAGGTCTCGTAATTAGGTAAGTCCCACTTCTACAAGTGATCTACGAAGAGTGGTTAGTGCCACTTGTCTACTATTCGATCCCCATAGTAGTTCCCAGATTTTGGTGTCCAGCATTTTAAAGAACACTTTCTTAATCTTATACAGTATATTAATGAAAGAGTAAAGTAGTCTGGGTAATACCACCATCTTGCATAAGTCAATTTTTCCCATTAACGAGAGCGGCAAGGATTTCCAGAATTCTATCGAGTCTACTATGTTCGACAGTGCCCGCCTTGTGTTGAACATGAAGTGCTCCACCAATTTGTGAAACATTGTAACTCCTAAATAGCGGACGGATTCAAGTTCCAAAAGAATCCCCCATTGCGGTAGTAGGTTTGCGCATGGATCCTAATAGGAACACTAGGGATTTCTCTTTGTTCACATGGTAGCCCGATCCCTTTCTAAAATTAGCCAGTATCTCCAGTATCACTGAAACATTTATTCTAGGGTTATTAACATATATCAGTGCATCATCTGCATATAATGATATATTATGCATAATGCCTCAGACCCTAATCCCTGTCTCATTTGTGTATTTCCTGAAGTATCCTGCCAGTGGTTCCTGTGCCAGGGCGAACAGCACTGGTAATGCTGGGCATCCTTGTCTGGTGCCTCTTTCTAGTGTCCATTTTTTGGATAGCCAGTCACCTGTTTTGACTCTTGCTTGGGGGCTCGAATATAGTAGCTGGATCCACTGCAATATTTGAGGTTCCATCCCAATCTCCTTTAGCACTCTGAATAGCCACGGCCACTCCACTGAATCAAAGGCCTGAGTGGCATCAAATACCATCAAAACGAGTTCTCCCGCAGAGTGTCAGACCTGTTACATCACAAAGTGTAGGGTAACTAGAGGGACCATCCTGTTAGTGGAAGGACAAAGGGCTATATAGGTTATAAGACATTAAGGTGTCCTGCCACATGTATTCGTAGTGACTTACTAAAATTCCTGCACGTCTACACTAATTTATCCATACACATTTATTTCCAGGGCCATCAACAATCTGCACATTACTATCCTCATCAGAGATGTCACAGTGTCGGCTGAATAAAGCATGCAAATACTAGTGCATTTATCCAAAAAGGGCTTTTATCAGCATTAGTTAATTTTCTGGAAACAAATTCAATCAGTTTCTCATTTTGCAATGAATGCATACAACAGTACATAGATATAGATTTAGCAATTAATGCATATAGCAGTAAATAGACAGACATATATTCAACGTATATAGTATTTGTCATGAGTAAAAAGCTCTTGTTCAAATCGGTTTGTATACAAAATCAAATTTCAAACAGCAACCGTCATTTCCTTGTATGACAGTACGCAAAATCAAAGTCACATGTTACAAATCACACTGTGACAGATAAACAAAATTAAATTAAGTAAATCCAACCACAACTATCAGTATATCTTCCTAGTCTAATGTCTAACATTTTAAAGTTTGTATAGGATTTATGTTAGAGTAGCCAATTTAGTTTGTGTGTATCATCTATTTTGCCCTCATGGGGGTCGAGTGGCAGACAGAAAAATGACTAAATCGTAGGCCTACACCAGGGAATTATTCTGTTGATCTTAAAAGGACAGTGTTGCACCCAATGTGCTGTGTCCTTTGACGTTTCGGCTTAGGATGGATCGGACTTCACCTGGGCCGTAGATTTGGTCTCCCTAAAGGAGGAACATACAAATGCAAACAATTAGTGCGTGGATAATCTGAACTATCTGTGAAAAGAGCTCTGAGGATTTCATTAAAACAAAGATTAAAAACAGAGAGTTCATCTCTTGTGTACAAGGCCAGGGCACCACTGACCTTGTCGCTGGTACTCCCATGTACACCTGGAGGGGCGCAGACTAGTGTTGCCTCATAATGGCTTTTTCATGAATCCATCTTACTTTTGGATGGGTGCCTCCCTGGACCTGTTGGTGACCGAACAGGGGGGGTTGGAGGGGGAGAGAGATTTACCTTCATTGTAACCTGTGTGCCCATTTTGTTTAACTAAATGTGGCTCTATGGGTTTGTGTTACTTGTATTGAGAAGAAGGTAAGGAAGAAAAGTACCTTAATTCATATATCGTGGGGAGTCTCTCGTGGGCTTTTCCTAGGGGGTACTGCTGTGGCAGGGTCTCCTATTCCACTGTGAGCTGTGCAGTTCTGTAGTAATAAAAGGGGGGGAAGTCCAGTTATTGCAATGCTCACTTGACTGAGCTGATGTCTTTGGGTGGTTGTGAATGGAGGATTAAATTGTGTCACTGCAACGTAGTCTCTTACGTCCGTGCAGTGGCTCTATTCAAAAGGAGTATCCTCACCTGAATTTCAGAATCTGCTTCTGTAGAGAAGTGCGGCGCTCGTCCGCAGCGTTCTGGCTCGCAGTGTGCCAAGTCTGTAGCTTCGAGCTGGGTTGCTTCTAGCTACGCAGTTGCAGGAAAGCAATGTTCTCTAGCTGTGTGTAACAGCGCATGCGCCGTTGCACTCACGTCCTGTTGCCATGACGACTGAGGTATCTATTTGCTCGTGATTTGTGTGTATTAAATCTACGTTGCTTTTGTGGGGCGGATGCCCGTACTGACTAACACAAATTGATTGTTCTACATGTGTACCGATCATAATAATAGGCCGGGGTTAGTATCTGGTTCTCAGTGTTGTAACTCTGTGGCACATGAGTGGATGCAATGTGGTTGTTGTGATGGCAACCAAAGTGCTATTGCTGCAAGGAGCCTATCCACTGTTACGTATTGGACTCGCACATTTCAAGCGTTTCTGTATAAGCAATCAACATTTATGTAGCGGGAGATATTTCCGTACTGAGTAATGCAAAGAGATCCTTCTGCATGTGTACCATTCATTTATATATGTTGTGGCAATACAGTTTGTGCGAAAAACCCAATATGATGTGGTTCAAGTTTTGTGGGCCCCAGTGGTGGACGTGTGTGCCAATTCACTAGAAAAATAACCGAAAAATGGTCGGGGGACGAAATGGGGGAGAGCTGTTGCGCAATTTCTGGGATAAGAAGTCTCCCGCTGTGCAGTGCAATTCCTAGCGATGTACGCATCAGCCCTGCTCTCCCATCATCGCTGCCCGTTTAATGTATGCAGGGTTAGTTGATGTGCAAATGTTTAAGGGTATCGTGTGGGGTCATCTACAGTGTGGAAATCATATTTTCTGTAAAGGGAGGGATGGGCGTCCTGGTCTGCAAATAACTCCTGTGCACCCCAAATACATTTAGTAGGGTGGTGCTGTGCCATCGTGTATATCACAGTCAAGTTCGGGTGTGCAGGGGGGGTCTATTGCGGCCTGAGACGCCTGGGGGAGCGGGGGTGAAGACAATGATGGAGGTAGGGTGTTCAGCTGTAGGGCCCTGTCAATTGTGCTTTGTTCACGCCCATCGTGGTAGATTTGAACCTGAACATCCACCAGGCTTCCTTGTAATTAAGTGCGCTTGTCACATTTGTGGTGTTCATTACTCTGTCTATCACCCACCAGTGAATATCGTCTGAACCATGTTGGTTTTCTATGTAGTGGGAGACCAGGGGAGCCGAGTGTTTCTTACAAGGAATTCTTGATCCGTATTCCCCGATTCTTTTATTTACCTGTCTCTGGGTCTGACCTACATAGCATAACTCACAGGGGCATTCTATAACGTAAATTAGGTTTGAACTTCCCATTCTTTGCCTTCCACCTTGAATGATTTTCTTTTCTTTGTAAATTTGCACACAGTGCATGTCCCGCACGGGGATGTCCTCTAATTTCTCTTAAGTTCCATACGCCTGTTCTTGGTGTCTTTTTGCTCATCCTTGCATGTGTTAAGAATTCCTTAACATTTTTGGAGAGTTTAAGCTCCATCCTTGGGATCGGTTCCCCCAGAAGGCTCAGCTGAAGCAGGTGCCAGAACTTTTTAATTAGCCCTTTTAGTTTGGTGGTGTCAGGACCAAATGCTGTGACACATGTGATGATGTTCTCTTCTACTGGGTGGTTTGTGGGTTGGAGTAGCGTCTCTCTTGGTGTGCATAAAGCTCTTTTTCTTGTGTTCTTAAGAGGTTTTCTGGGGTACCCCCCGAGCCTATAATCTGGTTTGTAGAGCCAAGGCATGGTGGCTGTATTGTTAATGTTCTGTGCAGTTCCTTCTAACCCTCAGGAATTGCCCGTAGGGAAGATTGTAAATTTGATTTCCTCTGTCTGGGAATGGATCCAAGTGAATAAGTCATCCAGAGAGCCCGCATCTCCCTTCCAGATGAAAATGACATCATCAATGTAGCGTCGCCACTTTGTGATTTTGTCTACAAAGAGGTTGTTGGTGTTAAGCACGTATGTGTGTTCATATTCTGCCATGTATAGAACAGCCATACTCTGAGCGAATGCCACCCCCATCGCGCAGGTTTGTTGGAAGAATATGTCATCAAACGTAAAAAAAGTTCTGAGTCAATGCTAGCTCGAGAAATTCTACTGTTAGGTTGACGGGAACCCGTGTCTAGGTCATGTGGTGTGTTAAATGATTCTTTATACATTCCAGTTCTGCGTGTTGGGTTATACTGGTATACAGACTTAATATCCATGGTCACTAAGATTTCTTCATTTGTAGTCCCCTGATATTCATAGAGGTATCCCCTACAAACCCACATTGATCTGGGTGCACTATATTGGGGACCCCCCTCCTCCAGTCTAAATGCGATAATTTTCCCTACTATTTTCGTGTCGGGATTTAATAGCGATATAGGTCTATATGAACCACAGTAATTGGGGTCTTTTCAGGGTTTTGGCAGAACTGTGATTCGGGCTTCCCTCATTGACTCCGGGAGGATTCCTTGGATGAATGCCTCCTCATATACTTTCTTTAGCACTGGGTGTAAGATATCTGCCTATTCTAAATAAAATTCCATTGGGAAACCATCCGTGCCTGAGGATTTCCCCTTCTCCATTGATCTTAATTTTTGCTCAATCTCCCCAACCTCTATCGTTGCTTCTAGTGTCTCTTTGGAGTCATGTCAATCTAGGTATGTGAGCTATTTCTAACAAGTCTGATGCCTCTCTTCCAAGTACATTCCTTCGCTGGAGTATCATTTCTCGTAATATTCTTGGAATGCCTTGTTAATCTGTTGTTGTGTGGTTCCTCTAGATCCCTCTGTCATAAATGTGCGTGATTGCCCCCCTCAGATTCTCTTTACGGATCAGCCATGCTAGTAGCCGACCTGCTTTATCGCCTTCACTGTGTATTTTCTTGGTTTATTGGTTCCTGTCAAATTTGGATAGTGATTCTTGTGTGTGTGTTTTGGGCAGTGACTGCTCTTGCTAGGTCTGAGGCCACCAGTTTCCCTACTCCTAGGTCGGTTTCCAGATCCTTGATCTATTTTTCTTGAATAGGGTTTTTCTCATTCCCACTATCTCAAATAAGCATACCCCCCTTACTGATATCTTGAAAGCTTCCCACATAGTGCCTTCCTACCTTATATACTGAGCCCTCATTGTTTCCCATAAAAAAGATTATCTCCACGCTCAGTATCGTATTAAAACACCCTGTCTGGTAGCAACGCCACTTTTAATCTCCAGGTTGGTATTGCCCGACACCAGCGTCCCATTTGGTCTCAGAGCACCTTCCCTAGGTATTCCATGTGGGAAAATCTGTGTGTATTCTCTGTACCTGTAAATAGATAGTCCAGGCGTGAATGTGTCCCATGTACTGGTGAGTAAAATTAATATTCTCTGTCATCCCCATGTGATAATTCCTGCAAATCTAATTCCAACACCATTCTGTTAAGAGAGCCTGTTGAGTGCGGTGTCTGATAAACCCCTGTTCCTGCCCGGTCTTTTCCTAGGTCTAGATAGCAATTGAAGTCCCCACCCCAGATAAAAACATCTGCTCTGTCTCCACCCATGCATTCCCCAATCTGCTGGAAGTATTCGTCATTATCTATGTTCGGTGCAGACGAATTCAATATGCAAATATTTTGTCCTTCTAAACTACCCCGTAACATAAATGTGCGCCATTCTGTATGCCCCTTAGTAGCTTCCGACTGTAGTGGTATTTTTACGTCTACCCAAATCAATACCCCTCTTGAATATGACGGTACAACCAGAATGCCTCCCAATCTTTTACGCAGATCTACAAGGTCGGCCTCAATTAAATGCGTCTCTTGTAGCAACGCTACCTGAATGTTGCGTCGGCATAGGAATCTTAAAAGCGTTTAGATCTATTACCCAGGCCTTGTATATTTCAAGTTCCTATTTTTATTGACATTTAGGTTTCTTTGATATAGGACCTTCCTCCAGAATCTCCCCCCTTACTAGAAAACGTATACATTGCCGTTTGTGTTCCCATCTGTAAGCACCTATTATCCAGCTGGGGTTTCTCCCAATATAATCTAGTGTCCAAACTATAGATCTGCCGCTCAGTCCTTTTGTCGTTGATTTACGCGCGCAACCGAAGTGGGCGAACAAAGTGGCTGTTCGGCTGCCGGTTCTCTGGACTGCCTGGATTCCGTATTGGGACTGCTTTTCTCTGCTCTTACTTGGACACGCCGTCGCCGACGGTGAGAGGAATCCTGTGTGTCTGCCGTAACGCGGCCCCTGCTGGACTCCTACTCTATTGAATTCAACCACCCTACCCCGCCTCCTGCACTGCCCCCAGCCCGCCATCATCCACGCCCCCAGCCGCCTCCATCTACTAATAGAAAGGTGCGCGTGCAACCGAAGTGGGCGAACAAAGTGGCTGTTTGGGTGAGTGGGTGAGCGGGGGCAGAGGCATTGTGGCTACTGAATGAAATAGGGTAAACAGATGCATAGAAAACCACATTTCTTAGGTAAAATGGCAACAGTGTTCAGGAATGAGAAAGTATGTTCAGTAAAGACTCCAGGTGTGGCATTGGCTTTGGACACCAACCCTCCTGCACTCTGCACAGGGACCGAGGTGAAATCATTTAGGGAATCCAACAAAACTATTCAGATTGGGGAGGGGATGGATGGACCACAAATCATGATTCACACTGTAAATACCATGACTGAAGAAGAAAGTAGTTGGGATTTGAATATTGAGGAAAACGAAAAAATAAAAAAAAATAAAAAGGCTGACATCAAAAAAGAGGTGGAACTCTCGTATATGTTTTCTCAAATACACACAAAAATGGGGGAGCACCCTCTGGGGGAGGAAGATAAATCTTTTGTGCCTGCTGGCTTGTCCTTTGAATCTCAGATCCCCATTCAGTCTAGCTTTTTGAGTATAAGAGAGCCACAAAACCAACAACTAAATACTGAGACAAATGATAGTAATCTAGATGTCTCCATGATGGGTCAAACAGTGAAGATGGAACTGGGAAAGCGTACTAGGCTTTCACAGGGTCCATCTACGCCAGTTATTGCAGCACGGAATGGAATTGATGACGTGCATCTCTTTAACATCCTACTCAAGTAAGGACCCTAACACCTCACAGAGTGTTTTCAGAAAATGTGAGATTCCCCCTACCATCGACCTTAATCTTTACTGATATCAAGGAAATTTGGGGAGGGGAATATAAAAGTGCCCTGGGAGTACAGGTGGGACAGACAGTGCCTGAGAATATGACCAGCACTTCTCTGCCCCTACACGCTATCAACCCCCCAGTATCAGGGGTCTCCCCCACGAGCTCCCCGATAACTGAAAACAATGATAAGTTTGAGGAATCACTCCCAGTGATCTCAAGGATATTGAACCTCCTTGACAAGGGACACAAGCTTACCCATTGGGATATAAGAGACCTAAATAGGATTACATTGGAATCCCAACTAAAACTCAGTAGAGTGGAAGGCTTCTTAATGGGTAATGCTGATGGTATGGATCCCATAATGAAGAAGGCCACAGCATTAATAGATCCAATAACTAAAATCACAAGAACACAAACTATGGTTACTGGAAAGGAGGGTCCTAGCTTTGCGAGTGTGCTAACTTCGGGGAATGGGATGAATATGACCAAGGATAAAAGTGAAAACAGTGTCCTAAAATTAGAAGTAGAAGGAGAAAAGAGGATCATAGAGGCAGTCAAGGAGCTTTCATTGAAAATTACTAAATTGGAACAAGGCCTTTTACCACTGATTGGGAACACCACCCCAAGAATCCCTTTGGGGATGGTGCTGCCGGTAAAGGAAAAGGAAATAAACTTCAGTAAGACTCCCGATAGCCCATCCACCCCAATTGATATTATGAATTCTGATGAAGGACAAGATGGCGAGAGGGTCTCATTAAAAAACAGGAGGATGGTGGAAGTGTAGGAGGAGAAGGTTATTTCCTCTAGATGCGGCAAAAACCCCTGGCCCTAAAAGCCAAAAAGAGGATGATAAAGAAAGGATCAAAGTCTGCTAAAATAGAATCTAAGACAAAACAATCTAAGGTTCCATTAAAGGATGTTGCTTTATCGGATCTAATACAATTAAACGAGGAAAGCAGGATAGCCTTACAACTACATAATACTGATACCACAAACTCCTCCTTAGGAACAACCCTGGGAAACAAAAAAATAAAAATAAATCTGAAAAAACGAAAAATACAAATAAAGAGCAGGATAGGATGGTTGCATGAAACAGCAGTGAAGAAAGGACAGAAGGAATGGATAATGGGAAACCAACTATACACCAAATGGGGGAGGAGAATAAGGAAAAAACACAACTCCAACTCTCTAGTTTCTATAAGGTACTGGAGAAATCGACCTCTCGCCAAATATTGCCACAAGAACTCTACAGTCTGATGGCTGAATATCCTATGACCTCTGCCGAATCAAATAGATTGGGTTTCTCCTCTAAACCCATAGATCTAATTCACGCCCCTTTGGCGTAATCTGTCATGAGGGTAACAAATACATTTAACACCGTTTTTGTACATGAATATCACAGCATGCCTCTGTCAAAAAAGGTAAGGCAAAAAAACAAATCTGGCAAATTGTCATATTAGAGCAATATTGAAATCTAACTTAGATCAGTTAGAAAAAGGAGACATATCCTGCGAGTTACACAGGTTAAAAAAATTGGTTATAAAACCATAAGATGGTCTTGCTGGATAATGATAATAACAACATGCTCGAAGCATTAGGACACTCTTCGGGACGGGAGTTTTGGTCTTTGATAAACGTGATGGAAAATCGCCAGGTGATGATTCAATCGGTCAATGTACATGAAGATTCTTGGGAAAAATATTTCTGCACACTTTATAAAGGGACATTGGAGATGCCAGACGAATTGGTGGTTGTCAAAAAGGGGCACTGTAAATGCGAGTTCACCATATTAGACATTGCAACTCAGATTAAGAGGGCGAACAATTCAAGGGCGGCTGGACCTAATGGGTTGACAAATAATACATTAAAAAGAAACTCTGAACATTGGGATAAAGCGCTATATATTCTTTTTCATGATATCATAAGGTCCCGGGTAATTCCACAATCCTGGAGGTTTTCATATGTTGTCCCAATCTATAAAATGGGGGATAGGTCTTGCCCGACTAACTACCGGCTGATTTCCGTTATGGATGCGGACTCAAAGATATTTGCGGGTCTAGTATTACAGGGAATTGCAGATTGGGCTGACACTTATAAGATTCTACCTCTCCAACAGTTTGGATTTCGAAAAGGTATGGGCACGAAGATAGGAGGGTTGATTATCTGTCTACTCTTAGTGAAGGCCTGTAAGAAAACTGCAACTCCACTCTATCTGGCATCAATCGATCTCTCGCTCGCCTTTGATAGGGTGGATAGGGTGAGACTTTGGACAAAGTTGTCACTTATGGGGCTCCCCTCAGGACACTTGGCTATTCTCATTAATCTCCATGAGGACTCAGCCATTCAAGTCATACTGAATATGTCTGGCGATCTCTCTAAACAAATTCAAACAAGCAACGGTCTTAGACAAGGGTGTTTGTTCGCCCCCACCATGTTCAATCTTAATACCTCAGACGTAAATGCTCTCCCGACGACTTTTTCCCTCATCTCTCCAAAGATAGAAGGTTTAAAAATATGTTGGACTGCATATGTTGATGATCTTCTTTTGGTTGATAATACTCCCATTGGTCTGCAACGAAAACGTATTGCCCTGACTGCATATGTAGAGGAAAATGCCCTGGTCATAAATGAAAAGAAATCAGTGGTAATCTCATTTACCAATAGGAAGGAAATTATAAATTTCAAGTGGAAAATCAATGCATGTCCCTTGGTAAAAGTAAGATCTCTATGGTACCTGGGCTTTCCAGTCTTCGGGGGTGTTACCATCCATATGTATTGGAATTTCTACCTGGAGAAAGTGGATAAGCTCATTTTTCAAATGAGAAAGGTATCTAATAAATATTGCAAATTTTCAGTAATCCTATTGATTAGGTTTTATAATCTTAAAGTAGTTCCAAAATTAACATATGGTCTTGACATTTTACCCTTTGAATCCTCCCGTCTGGTGCAGAAGTTGAAATTTAAAATATGGCGAAAACGTATTTACTACCTACCAAAGAGTTTCCCCATATCTGCAATACGTTTTGGGAAACAGATTAAGAAGTGGTACCACCAAATCTAGGTGGTTACTGAAATTACAGAGAGAATGTGTAAATCTTCGTGAGGCTATTAACCTCACGCATGAAATGTTGATCTCTAACCCTGTGGGTGTGAAAAAAAGGTTACAATGGTTGGATTGGATGAAAACAATGGAAGTGGTGGCCGCATCTAAGATTTACAAGCAATTATTCTATGAGGGGAAGACATTTGGTATGTTTGAATCTTATCTGATTAAAATTCCAGGTCCAGTAAAGAGAGCAGTGTACCTACGATTTCGATTTAATGTTTCTGCTTACAGGGGAAAAATTAGAAATCAGATGTGGAACAAGCCAACAAATCCCCTGTCGTTTTTGTCATTGCAGAACAACTAGCAAATCACTTAAACATCTACTCTTGGAGTGTGTAGCAATAGCCCCACAGCGGCTAGCAGCTTTTGGTAGATTCGTTCATGACCTCTCTAAAGTTTTGATTGAAACACTATGGTGGTACATGTTGCATGGAAAATTAAATATACTAAAATTGGCTGTGGTAAATTTTCTAACAGAAGTGTGTGGTTTGGCAGCAACAAGAAAAAAATACTGCTGAACTTGAACAAGAGGCTTCTTAAATATTGGCCAAAATCAAATGCATTTAAAGAATGTGAAATATGGTATTTTTCTTGTTGGTCTATTTCTGATTTTATATGCTTTGGTATGTTAATATAAAATGTTTTAGTTGATTTTGTAAAGGTTTACTTTGTATAAACCAGATACAAATTAAAAAAAACAAAAACTATTGCTTTCACTAAATTCGTGCTGTCTTTTCCTTTTATTCCCTTCCCTCCCTCCAAGTTCTCACACCCCCAACTCTTCAAATAGGAGTTTCCTGCTTTAAACTGTGACGGGTATCTGCCAATGAACATTTTCAAAAAAGATACTGGTATGACTGTTCGACACTTTAGCTTCACTTTTTGTAGTTGCGAGACCTATGGGAGGTCAGTCAGGGGCGTGGCCTTTAGTGTTGGCCCGGGCTCTGGTTCTTCTCTGCTCCAGTTTCCCGCTTCTGGTTTCTCATTTTGTATTCTCAGATAGTTTTAGCAGTGTCCACTGTTGTCATTGCTTTAGTTGTCATCCACTCCTTGATTCTGTCATTGTTTTTGATTTTCACTGTTCCGTTGTGCTCCCGGGTTATCATCTTGTCCGTATTTAGTCTCTATGGAAAACAATGCTTCTTCAGCTGACAGGAAGAAGTGTAATTGGTTCTCTGCTAGTACCTTTAACTTTGCTGGGGAGAACATTGTGTATTTCTAGCCAAGTTCGCAGAGCTTTCGCTTTAAAAGGATTGTCTCTATTTCTGTACTTTGTGTGAAGTCTGGAAATATCAGGATTCTCACAGTCCCTGAAGTTGAGTAGTTTAGCTATTAATAGCTCCGGGTGGTGCCCCTGGAGTTGGAGGACAACCCGGGACCCTATGTGCTCTGTTGACTGAACAACTTGGAAAGAATGCGGGACTCAAAATGTCTAGTATGAATTTCTCCACATATAGCTCTGCGCTGTCTCTCTCTTCTATTTGAGGTACCCCTATCATCCGGATATTGCATCTTCTGCTTTGTGTTCAAGGGTCTTTGTTGCCCCAACCAGGCCCTTGGTTTGATTCTGCATGGATTCCACCACGTCTTCCAGGCCACTTATTTGCTGTTCCGCTAATGCTACTCTCTCGTTCATCTTCCCCAGGTCCGCCCATACCAATGACATATCTGTCCCGACTTCTTGGACCTTGGTTTCGAGTGCCTTCCTTGTGTCTTGTATGGCTGTCATGAGGTTTTTCCAGTGTCACTCCCCCGTCTCTGTTGACGTACCTGGATCTCCTTCCTGTTGGTCCTGAACTTGTTTGACGATTTTCGGTTTTGCGCCTACGTATGCTTCCATCCTCGGTTATCCGTTTACCATTGTTGTAGAGAGTTTGTGAGTGTATCCTGGGAAGGTGCCCCATGTGCTGTTCTCTGTTAGTCTTCTGCTGATATCCTTTCCGTACTATAGTGTATATTCGTCAGATGTAGCCTTTTCTTATTGGAGTCAGCTGACCTCGCTCCTGGTGTGTGATCTTTAGCCTGCTCCAACCTATATCTTTCTAATTTGTCCTTTATGGCTGCAGGCAGTTGATTGTTGCTTCTGTTACTGCAGGCAATTGTTTGTTATTTTTTTTTCCCATTTCTGTTTTCCGTGCGCTTTAGTACTCTGGGGGATGTTTCCTCGATGTTGTCCAAGCGGTGTAAAGTTTGTCTTCTGGCCCTTCTTACCGTCTTTTGACGTTCGCGTGCTTGCTCTCTTGGTTTTCCCTCCATTGTTCCCCCCTGTTTGGGTCATCTGTGTTGGTTTCCCAGGTTCCCTTGCTGTTAGTCCTCTCAGTCTTTTTCGTAGAATCTCACTCTTTTATAGGGGGTGCCCTGCTGATTTTGTCGCCTCTCGTGGCACCCTGCCTCGCTAGTCTCTTTCTCCGTTTTACCTTAATTACGATTCCGATGAAAGAGGCGAGTAGGTTCCTACCTTCGTTCTGCAGTCTGTGTACACTTTGTGTGCTGTTTCACTTGCTCTCCGTCAGTTCTATCTGATTTTCGTGTACAATGGCGTTTGGGGGACGTATCCTGGATGTATGCCCGTTCGGTGCACAGACAGTTCTTTGATCCTTACTGCCGTCCCTCTCTGTGCCTGCGTCCGTCTTTGTAGCTTTCTCCAATATTTCGTCCTGTATGGGCGGTCTGTTTATTAATTCTCTCAGGGTTTCTAATTGTTGACACTCTCGGTCTGTATTCTGGGACCTCGCTATTTTGTGGGGAGACCCTTGCCGTCTCTGCTGCCATCCGTGGTTCTCTCCCTCCCCGGTCTCCCTTTTCGTTGTCTTACCTCAGTCTCTGCTAGTGTAGCGAGACCGTGATTGTTAAGGCATAGGGTTCCAGCCTCCACTCTGCTGCCAGCATATATTCTGTGGTTGTCAGTGGGTTGTCTTGCCTTCAGGTTGTTCGGGCAGTCCCAGGTGGTTTCCGTTGTTCTTTGCTGTTTTCCTTCCTACGGCTCGATCAAAATGAAACCCGGCACCTGACTCACTCCGTTCAGGTGATTATTAGTCGCACTCCTTATTTCTGTATTCTTCTGAGTAGCTCATTGTATGGAGACAGTACGCCGAATACAAGCAGAATTTCGGTGAATTTCGGCCAATTACAGGATATTTTCCTCCAGGATATCCAAGGCCACAGCAGAGCAACTCAGGTTTAGGTCCTCATCCTCACACTGCTTGACAGCACCCTCTATTCTCCTACAGTTGAACTAATTTAGACTATTTGCTTGCCCGGTTACAAATATTGTACCAAGCCAGATCGTCCAGGGGCTGACCTATATCCTCTTCCCACTTAGTCATGTACGCAAGAGGGGATTTAAACCGGTTGGAATTCAACACTATATAAAGAGGAGACCTTGCTAGCTGAGGGGGCGTCGCCTATAAAGAGATCTTCAAATTCAGATGGTTCCCTTCACGCATGAGCCGTTACTTTCAAACCAGCACGCCAGTGTCTAAGTTGCATATAACCGCATCGGTCAGCTTCCTCTACCATAAACACCTGTTTGCATTGCTCAAAGGTAAAGGGATGCTGATCAAACAACTGACCCAATCTGAGTAAACCCCCCCTCTATCCAAGAGTAAAACGACTCACCCCATATGCCCGTCATGAGGAGGGGAAGGTTATTGCATATCTACGGGCGGCCTTATCCCAGTAGTCCAGCATAGTAATGGTTGTAGGGAGTGCTCGTCCCATCTGCCTCCTTGCTGCCGGCGAGCGCCAGCACCATTGGTGCAGGGGGGGTTCCAAGACTATCCTGGTCTAGGTCCGCCCAGAATTTGGGTTTGTGTTTGGCTGCCTGACTTTCTAATCATGGTGTGAGTTGGTGCAGCGTACAGTTAGCCCTCGATGTCCGGTACTGCCAGGCCCCCTTTGTCTTTTGCCTTCATAAGCGTGTGTCTAGATACCCTTGTGACATTTGTTGCCCAAATGAAACTAAAGATGTGAGATTGAAGGCCCTTCAGTACTGCCTGTGGTATCCAAATTGGCAACGCCTGGAAAGTATATAGTAGCAGGGGAAATAAGGTCATCTTGACCGCTGTTACTTCCCCCCAATGCGCCAAATCCTGCTTGGCTGAAGCAAAGAGCGTCGGAATGATGGCCACGTATAAATCTGCATAATTTGCAGTTAAGTGAACTCCCAAATATTTCAAATAAACGGAAGCCCAAGAGAAGGGAAAATCGTCCTTTATACAATGAAACGCCCGAGGGGTTTCGGAGACATTAAGGATGGTGGATTTGGTATAAATTGATCTTGAACCCCGAGACCTTATGAACCTGTTTTAATACAGAAATTATGTGGGGCAATGCATTTGGGGAATCTCAGATGTAAAAAAGGAGGTAATTTGTGTAAGACGCTATTTTATGTTGATACCCGGCAATCTTTAATCCCTGCATATCTGCGGAAGCCCGGAACGAATGCGCCAAAGGCTCCATGGACAAGGCAAACAAAAGCGGGGAAAGCGGGCATCCCTGTGGGGTGCCCCTCTGCAAATCTATCGGGTCCGACAAGGGACTGTTCACTTTGATCAGAGTAGATGGAAGCGCAAAATTGGCCAATACTCTCAAGAAAGGTGTGGCCAAAACCACATCCCTCTATTACTTTTGACAGATATACCCAGTCTACTCGGTCAAACACTTTTGGCGTTGGAGAGGAGGGCCTTCTCCCTCTTATATCGCTGTACCCAGGCAAGGACAACAACCGTGCAGCAAATATTACAGAATGTTTGTCACCCCAGGACAAACCCTGTTTGATCTCTACCTACCATTCTGGGTAGCACTCTAGGCATGCTGCCAACATTTTTGAGTAGATACGAGAGTCATAATTAAGGGCCGCAATGGGACTAAAGGAGGAGCACAGGGGGAGCTCCTTGCCTGGTTTACCTATTAGTGCGAGTGTCGATTCTCCCATAAAAGGTGTAATCCCATCTGTGTCTGCAAAGGATTTAAATCGACCCGTTAAACGGGGGAAAGCACCTCAGAGAATTGTTTATTGAAGAGGGAAGTGAAACCATCTGGGCCTGGGGCCTTATTAACACAGATTGCAAATAGCCTGGGTGACTTCCTCCAGTGTTATGGGAGAGTCTAGCTTTGGTTTATTATCCTCTGATTTTAGGGAGACTTGCATCCCGAAGAAACACGTCTTGCTGGGCTCCATTGAGAGACTCAGCTTGGAACACTGCAGAGTAATATTGAGACAATATAAGCATCTTGGTGGGTTCATCATCATGCAGTTTGGCTGTCACATCTTGCAAACCCTGTATTGCATAATATGTCTTTGGGCCTTTAGTTTAAATGCTAAAAGACGTGCCACTTTATTGGAAGTGCTATGGTAGAAATCTTTAGTCCTAACTTACTTATGGGATATGTATCTGCCAATAGCGCCTTTAGTTCTGACCTTGCTACTTGGAGCTGCCATGAGCCATCCCGTTTATATTTAGCTTCCCACTCCTGGACTTTCTCTTCAGCCTGTATCAGCTGGGCTGTTAAAACGTACTTACACGCTGAAGCAAAGCTTCTCAATTCTCCTTGAAGTGTAGGATTGAGAGAATCCCATACCGTTGCCACTGGGACATCCCCACGTCAAGTTATCCTGGGAGTAGTGAGTGATCATATTGGAGATGGTTGTACAAAGCACAGGGTCAGCTAGCAGGTAATCATTTAACTTCCATAGGAATGATTTTCTACCACCTATTCCCACGGTATTTAAGAGTAACCCGACAGGAGAGTGATCTGAAACAAAAGCCAATTCTATGGTGGCAGAGCTGATCTTGGAAAGTAGGGGTTGAGAAACCAGGAAATAATCAATTCTGGAATAGCGACGGTGGACATGCAACAAGTGAGAGTAGTCCTGAGAGAGAGGTGAAGTTGTCGCCATACATCCACTAGGTGAATATCTCCATAGCCTTAAGGGAGACAGTTTTCACAGCTTCCGATTGAGCGCCTGGGTCAGACTGATCTTCCCCTGCATCTAGCACCACATTAAAATCACACCCAATCAGGAATTCCCGCCGTTGGAATTGCACAATAGGCACTTGGCCGTAGAAATGGTCATGCTGTTGATTCGAGACATAAATAGAAACTAGAGTGAGATCCTTGCCTCCTATCCATATATGTAATCCCAAATATCTGCTTTGGAATCCCTCATAGCTGTCATGACCCTTACCCCCTGGCCCTCACTGGCAAGATAGGCTTCCATTTAGGGCCAGGTCAAAGGCCTTAAAACCTCTTCCAAGACACTCTTGGAGTCAGTCCTGGCGCTTTTGGCGCCAGGCTCATAACCATCATGAAGACCAACATTAGAATGGGACTATTTACCTTTGGGGGGGGGGGGGTGGGAGGGGGTTTGAGCCAACATGGAGGCACACACATAGCTCAGTTACAAGGAACTGAGCTATGCGGTCTAGTCTTTTGGGTGTGGCAGGCCTGGGACTACTTTACCTGGACTACTTTGGGTGTGGCAGGCCTGGGACTATTTTAGCTGGACTTCTTTACCGGAGACTATTTAAACCGCACCCAAACAGCAGAACATAATTTGCGTTATTCTGCTGTGGGCAGCGTAACGCTCACCGTGTCCAGTTCTTTGATGACAGAAACCAAGGACCTGCAGAGAGCGAAAGAAAACTACGAAACTTACCTGGAACAGTAACCTGTCTTCAATCCATCGCTGACTTCAGTTCCACTCAACTGAAGGTACAAACTCCATCATCCGGCACTGCATGCATCCTGGAATACCACAACCTGGAAAGAGGAGAAAGAAAGACAGCATTGGTAAGCGTTTACTCACGTTTCCGACCGAATGAAGAAAGCCACAGAATTCTTACCTGGGTAGTCATCTCCTGGTCAGTGTCATTGGTGGAACGTTACGGCACTCGGCGAGGAACATCGCAACCTGCAAGGAGAGAAAAGACACAGGTTAGCAATATAAGAGTCGAAACAGTGCCGCGCATCGCGCATTACTCACGGACAGCATCGCGCACACCACGCTTTCGCCTACCAGCCCATGCTCATCTTCAAACTGCATGACAACACCAAAAAAGCTTTCCATACCTAAAAGAAAAGAAGCAAGACATTATTATTCGAACTAAGAGGAACATAAGAACTGCATATAAAGACTGTAAAGCAGCAAACCTACAGTTGCAGAAGGCATGGATTCCCACAGGGGGGCTTGCACCAGTGAAGTAACTTGGTCGCTGCTCGCCCTCCACATCTACACGCCCCTGCCACGAGGAGCAGGACGGAGAATCCACCTTTTACAATATTAAGGTGAGCAGAGGGCCCAAGGGGGAGGAAGGAGTTGAGGCCAAGGGAGGTGGGAAAACAAAGACAATCTGGTATCGAGTCCAGCTCTCCTATATTGCAGACCCATCTTTAAAGGATAGTTCCGGGACTTTTTTTTTTATTGTCCCTACGGTTCGGCCATGTGTTTTTAAGCATAACTCAGTAGATCGTAGAAAACTTTCCTATGGACCTTACCCGACTTTTCGTCCATTAACGCACTCGAAATCAGCCGCCATTTTCTGATAATCCTATCATTTCCCCCCATCGCCCGGGCTCACCTGCTTTTGCGGCACTAAATCAAATCCCCCGCCCCTGAAACAGACTTTATCAAAACATTCATATCCCCCGCCTCTATCCGTGACGTGACTGAGCTGCGTAGGCAAATGCGCCCAGGCGTCTTCTACGCGACTCCACACAGAACCCGGAAATCAACACAGATGAGCTCACACAACACAGCGCGCCACAATTGGGAATATGAAACTGTACTTTTAAATTAAACCGCAAGATTGTAAATTTGGTAAAGTACATTTGACATCAAATGTTTTGAGAATATTCAGCGATTTTCATTTTTATTTGCTCACGTTCCAAAAAGTTCGTTTTGAGGCACGCGATGTTCCTTTGCTGTACACAGGGTCTTAGATCATCTCACAATACAGCGCCACAATTCGGAATATGAAACTGTGGTTTAAAAGCAAACGGCAAGATTGTACATTTGGCAAAGTACATTTATTTGACATCAAATGTTTTGAGAATATTCAGCGATTTGCATTTTTCTTTGCTCTCGATCCAAAATAGTTCGTCTTGAGGCAAGCGATGTTCGTGTGCAGTACACAGGGTGTTGGTTTACGATAAAATAAGCTCTTCGGTCGCACTGATAATCGCATGGCTGTTCCAACAACGAGGCACTAGGCCACCACAACGGTCTGTATGTTGCATCTAGCCGTTAGTACCGCCTAAGGGCATACTTGTACTTGGCGATCGTCCCATAAAATGGTCAGGGTGGTAACGTTGTTCACACGGAGAAGCAACTGGCGGTTATAAAAGCCATCCACCGGTGTCTGGTACTCGTGACACATACAATAATGAAGGATGTACCTGTTTTAAAAACATAAAAAATGAAATTAGTCTCACCATCAGATCTTTATTAAAATTATTCATTTTATATATTAGGTCGGGAAATTATTTCATAGCTAGGACAGTGCAACTGGGTATTTTATAGTCAAGGGGGGGCTGTAGGATACTGAGACAGTCCCCCAGTGCAGGGGTTGACAGGGAGGCAGTGCAGGTGGAGAGTGGAAGGGCCCAGGACCGAGGTCGCAGACAGTGGACCAGTTGTAGCAGGGGAGAGGGAGAGAGAAAGCAGAAGCAAAGAGGAAGGTTTTGAGGTGCTTCCGTAAAAGGAGATGGTTCTCCTCAAGATAGTGCGCGGTACAAAACAATATGCCACATAGAACGAACAAGTACAACTTAACCCGTCTTTAAAGCTACTGTATAGTAATTAAATTGCGGTATAAACTCATCTAAAGAGTTACTTACATTATATTTGCATTTTCCATTGTGTCTGTGCGTAGGGCAGCCCCGAAATACCACTCCTTCTATGCCGACGTTATTTCTTCTAATGAACGAACATTAAATGGCTTTTGTTTCTGAAATTATATTCATTATCGTTTCTTACGTTATTGCCCCACACCCCCAAAAAGAAGTCTTTCGGGATGGTCCCGGCCTGTCAAGGTCAAATAACAATAGAACCTTATACTGAGTCGTGGGCCATTCCGGCACCCGAGCAAAAAATCAAAGCAGCTGACCTTCACTTTGAACGAGCACACATTCCTAGTTAGCTACATTCAGTGTAAGGCCATCTCACAGGACTTGAAATTTACACTCCATCTTTGCATTTTGTCTGCGTGCATTTGCAGCCCCAGAGAACCATAAATACGGAGACATTCTATATTTTTTGAAAAATGATTTATATTACTGTTTGGTTTAATTTAATGCGCAAATGAACAAGGTTGGATAGACACATTGCATGTACATTGAGCAATCACTTATTTACACATTACATAGATACACATATTCAATGGGCCTGCGACATGAGGAGACTCGAGAGAACAGACAATCAAATTACAATCATTTAAACCGTGATGTGTATTTCTCAATGAGCTCTTCTTTAGGTGGACATGGAACAGAGGCAATGTTGGGTGGCAATGCAGTTGTCCCCTGCACAGGTTCGTTCACAACTCCATGTATGTGCCTATCTAGGACATCAACAATAAGTCTCTCAATAAAGTCATATTGCATATCCTCAAACACTGGTTTGATAACCCATTGCTTACTTCTTTTAGTGAAGGCCTTATTGTAGCGAAGCGTCCCTAAAGTTCCGGTCGTCCTACTTTGTTGACGGCCAACATTATGGTTATGTGCCAAGACCGCTAGAAGAGTCCGATTTATCATGCCCTCCATGCCAAAATGCGATCGTTTTGGCCTGTACTTTAGGCACATATTGTGGAACACCTCCAAATCTCCTGTGTGGCAGAATTCCGCGAGTCCCCTCAAATCTCTTGTTATAGTTTTATCAAATACAATCTTTTCAATGGCTTTGTGAGTGGGTGATGAAGGAATCAACCACTTCTTCTTCCGTGCCTCCTCTGTGGACAAATGGCCATGTTCACAATTGTGGAAATGTTGGTTTGTGTTCCAGCGGTGAACGTTGCTACAGTGTAGCATTACTGACCGCCATTTTTCCAGTAGAATTTCCAACGACCCTCCACATGTTTTTGAGCTCCACCAAAGATGGTTGCTGATTGACTTGGACCACTGTGAAATACCTTGCATATCTTTTTTTTTACCTGCAGCCGACATTTTTTTATTGATTGTTTTTGCAAGATGCCAAACGTCAAATTGGTGATTTATATTTTTGTACTCTTCTCTCATTGTCTTGGCAATTGAAACGTGTCTGTCCATGGCTATCAGGTCGATCACCATTCCCCGCGATTGTAGTTCTTGCAATGATGCTACAAAGCCAACTTTCTCCATGGCCACTGAGGATGTACTTTGTGACACCTGCACGACCACCAAACTCACAATTTTCTTACTTTCCATGTCCTGAAAGTGGTAGGTGCATTACTTGGCTGAAAATCCTGGGCTGTCGCACTGTCCATCACCGGCTAGCCTGAACGATTTGCCCGCAAATGTACTATCAATAGACATTTTTTCCATTCTCCAAGCTTCGCTAATGGCTGGAAATAGATAATCGGTTTGGTATTTGTAGAACTGAGTTTTCGCAATGAAATGGATTCCCACAAACTGAAAGAAAGACTAACTTTTTAAAACTTGAACCACTTAAAAGTGCAGCCGCTGCACAAAGTAGATTGCCTGCTGGCAGTTGCCCCAGCATGGGTTGTGCAGACCATGAGAAAGGATATTTTGTACAGGTGGCATGTATTTTAAGGTTAGTGCCTCGAATTGCACGAGTCACATTAATCAATGGCTCCCCACATACTTCCCCACCAACCGAATGCCCACATTTCATCCGAATAATAATATCAATCAAACAACTATCGAATACAATGAATTTGGCCTCTTTCCTTATACTGTCACTCTGCATCCCAGCTGGTTCGGCCTGTAACGTTGAGGACATGTCACTCACATGAAAGGTAGAATCTCTGATATCGTCTTCCGCTATATTCAGTGATATTGATGGTGTTTCATTGTCGTCCACTTCATTCTCTTCCATTGCAACATCTGTTCCTTCTCCGGCGATGGGTGGATAAAACAATTTCTTCAACTTTCTCGCGGTCTTAGTTTTTGCGGGTGTGGATTCTGTGAATTGATCTCCGACTGCATCCGAACTACCAGGAGGACATTCACTATCAATGGCTGGATGTGGTATAGCTCCGTTGTCAATCACTTCATATTCTTCCCATTGGCACGATGCATCTCCAGTCTCAAGTCCCTGCCAAAAGGTTTGACAAGCAACATCTCTCGTTCGCTTCACTGTCTGTGTAGATCTAGTTCGTACACCCACTCGCAACTAGAGGACAGATTGGAAAAGGGATGTTCAGTTTAAACACAACTTACAGTATTGAACTATTAACAGTGAAAAACAACATAATATAGTGACCAGGACACTAACCTTCTTTTGCTTTCTTTTCTTTGAAACTTTCTTGCCTCGAACTTCAACATCAGGACGCTGTTGCTCCGACTCGTGTGTGCATGTCTCCACTTCCTCTTGCGCTGCAACGACTATATTTTCATGATAAGCACATCCATCACGCACTGACGCTCCATCGACTCCCTGAAACATAGAACTTTCATTAGTATGTATAATAATATCGAAAACACAAAATGTACTTGGGGACCAATACCCACGTACATCTCAATAGCAAAACACGAATGAACGCTTTGTGTAGAACATTCAAACGACAATTATTCACGCATTGTTGATCTAGTTAGATGGAACCGTCAAGATCCATACCTCGGGCTCCTCATAGACTTCCATTGATGATATTATTGAAGATGATGCTTCAGTAACTCCCTGAAACACAGTAATTGAATTAGTATGGTTTTCTATTTTGTTAAAAAGAACATAAACTTTGTGCAGGCATCAACGGCTCATCTAAATAGACCTGCACAAATGATCAGTTGTCTAAAATAAATAATGGATATGTAAATATGATTCGATTTGCTCGATCGTTGGAAGTGTCACCACCCAGAGATCTGCATCAACTACTAGGGGTGATGTTCTTGTAGAAGAAGCTCTGTCATCTCCCTGAAACATAGTACTTGCGTTAATAAAGAAGGAAGTATAGCGGATGTAATCACGTCATATGATTTCGCTTGATCGAACAGTCAGTATCCATACCTCGAAATGCATAAGAACATCAAGGGACGATGTAACTGAGGTGCACACTTCTGCAAGCTGTTGCGCCGACCCGTAACTGCATGCTCCCCCTTCTTCTTGGACTAATGCTCCATCGACTCCCTGAAACATAGGACTTTCATTAGTAATGAACACAATATTGAAAAAAGAAGACACATAGGAGGGCGACGACAGAAGGACATATCAATGGCTAAAAACGAAAGAAACATTGTGTGTAACAATCACGCTACAAGAATGCAAGATCTGATGATCTCAATCGATGGAACTGTCCGGAAACGTACCTCGAGCATCTGAGTGACATCAACGGTTGTCGTCAATACGTTGGACTCCTCAGCATCTCCCTGAAAGACAGTACTTGCATTATTTTGGATAACAATAATTATAACTGAAAACAAAGACTAGAGGACGAGTACAAGGGTGTACCATTAGGTAAAATAATTACACGATAAATTAAAACTATTGATTTACATGCCTAAAAAGAGTCAGTGGCAGAATAGCTAAGTAAGATTACCCGATAGGCGCTTGAAGTGGCTGATGACTGCAATAACGACACGGATGGAGAATCTTCCGTCTTCATATTGAGTGGATACATAAATGGGGAAATTATTGTTAGCTAATGCTACACACTACCGCAAGGCCGAGAGATAAATACGTAAACTTGACTCACCAGTGGAGGGATGTGGACGAATAGAGTGGGAATAGCGGTTGAGAGCAATTTTCGCCTCGCTCGCGGTGCGTTCTTCTTTATTAGCAATGATGTGGAGTACATGTCTGAGCTAAAGTGCCTGCTGCAGATGCGGTATCGATCACCCCTCTTGTCCGCAAAGACTTCTAGGACTCTACTTTCAAGCTCAGACGGTGGATATCCGCAATATCGGACCCATTCTCTTATCTGATCTATTGTCTTAGGGAAAACATGGATTATAGTACCTTCAGATTTATTATGGGTCTTCGAAGGGCAACCGCCAATGGAACAGGCAGGCATTGTGGAAAGTTCTGAAAAGTAAAGATCAACAATTCTCTATGAATACCAATGTAAACTCAGAACATGTGACTAGTTCCTTGCATGTACTGTCTTGAACGAAAAGAAATTGGACGCAAAATGATTATGGTACATGGCCTTACCTTGACGAACAAACAGTTAGATGCAGGGATCAGAGTAGTTTCTTGTCGTAGAACAGGGAGCAGTTCACAGGTTGCAAACTGACGAGTTTCCTCGAAGTGGTCACGGAAGTTCACAGAGACAAAGAGCAGATAACCAGCACCTTCACGGGTTGACTAGCAAAGCGCAAAGTTCTCATTAGAAATATGAAGTGGGTTATAAAGAATTCGAAACAGGGGTGCGTTTGTGAATGAATGACGTGTATATGTCGTGGCATTATGCGGTTTGCAGGGGGCCGTCCAGCGTGAAGGGGGATGCTTGGCAGGAGACACGGGGTCTGGAGGTAGACATGGGAACAACAACCCATGCTCTATAGACCACTTTGAAGTGTACATGGTCTTTGGCACCTCTTGGCCTTTATCGCTCCCTGACAGCTCCACTTGGCAGCACAAGTACCCCGGTGCGAACTGCCTTTGATAGGGCGGGGGGTGGATTGGGGCGGTGGTCGTGCAGACAAGACACAGGAAGACTCGTGAATGGAGACAAACTTATGTGGATTGCAGGGGGCCGTCCAGCGTGAGGGGGGATGCTTGGCAGGAGACACGGGGTCTGGAGGTAGACATGGGAACAACAACCCATGCTCTATAGACCACTTTGAAGTGTACATGGTCTTTGGCACCTCTTGGCCTTTATCGCTCCCTGACAGCTCCACTTGGCAGCACAAGTACCCCGGTGCGAACTGCCTTTGATAGGGCGGGGGGGGTGTGGATTAGGGCGGTGGTCGTGCAGACAAGACTCGTTTGCCGCAGGGCCTCACCAAGGAGAGGCCATCTAACTGCATGTAAGAGGCAGGCTGCAGGATCTAGTACATGGAAGGCAGGGGGGTGAGTTTATAAATACCTCACCCTCCCAGGAGAATATATGGGTGCAGTTCACCCTGGAGACCCTGGATGCCTAGGCAGTTAGTCAGCAGCAGGCTGGCCTGTGGTGGCAAGGCGGCACGGGCCAGAAGGGGTCATCTCTGTACCCGGTACCCAAAAGGATGATTTATTATGATCAACCATATTGATTATTTACCTATAACCATGTTTTGTATCAATAAAATCCAACGGCCTTCCTTTTTTTGCCAACGCTTGAACAAAGTGGTGTGGTAAGTATTTTTGGGGGAGGAGGCAAGGCCGGGAGGCTTGATGCCAACCCGCAAAATAACATATGTATGTCTGCTGCATATGGGTTCAACGGTTATGTGGATTGAAGGTGGGCGGCCAGCGTGAGGGAGGATGCTGGCCGGAGACATATGGTGTGACAAGACAAGGCACAGGAAGACTATTCAATGGAGACACACTAGATTCATTTAAAAAATCAAAACAACCATTGTTAAAATATATGTTGGGTTTTATTTTAGATCTTAATTTCAATTGAACATAAATAATAAACATTACACATTGTAAAGTTCCGGTTGCAGCACATCCAGGGAAAATCCGCGGTATTGTCCACTGTCGCTGGGGAAATGTTGTCTAATGGCAAGTACCGCACAGGCAGGTATTACTCTCCGAACGCGGTGTCCTAGCCTCCCGTGAAGCCACCAAGTGAAGCAACGATAGGCCACCAGCCTGTACCACCTGTGAAAACGAAAGATGCAAACTGTATTAAAATGACAAAACTTTCTTATCACTGTCGATTCAGGTAAAAAATGTCATTCTGCTTTGAAAAAAATCTATCTAGAAAATGCACAATATGGAACCAATTTACATGCATTCGAATGATATGTAGATGTCATTTTATATGTGGGAGACAACCATGACATAGTAGTGGCATCACTGACATCAAAACCAGAGTATACTTACTCGTTACTCGGATTACGCGGACGAACAGTGCCGCGAAGTTCGTGCATAAGCACCATCATCATCCTCAACACGGTCCGTGAGAGGCAGGCTTCCCTGAACTCTGGCAGCTCGGTGATGCATTGCGGACTTGGCTCGCCTTCCGAAATGTAGGCCAAGCACCCGGAATTTTCACGGCAGCAGCAGTTCTCCTCCTCAGTTGGCATTAGCTCGCACCGATTGCACGTGCACCAGGTGGAGACGCCGTCCATGCGACATGGTCCAGGCTCTTCATCCGTTGACTGGTCCTCCCAACTGCCGTCCGAATCTCCATCGTTTTCGCGTGCTTGCCTTTCCAGTAGTTCTTGGTCGGTGTACTCGGGCTCGTACATATACGCATTATTGTAGCCATTGTGTGGTAAAGAAAGTAAAATAATTTACAGAGATGGTACAGGTGTTCACAAGGCCTAGAAGCGGCGAAGGTAGCTGACCAGAGCACAGAAACGAGTCACAGAATACTCAAAGTAACACAGAGAGAGTAATGGAATCGAAAATCTGCTGCTGTGCGTTGTGAAACGGTGTGTTTATACTTATTGAGGAAAGAGGCGTCCTGCCATTTCCATGGCGACACTTCATTAGCTGAGGCGCAGCGATTGTTGACACGAAACATGCTTTGGTGTTGGGAAATGGGCGGTACGCGTCTGCTGATGTCAGGCTCAGGGGCGGGGGATTTGATTTAGTGCCGCAAAAGCAGGTGAGCCAGGGCGATGGGGGGAAATGATAGGATTATCAGAAAATGGGGGCTGATTTCAAGTGCGTTAATGGACGAAAAGTCGGGTAAGGTCCATAGGAAAGTTTTCTACGATCTACCGAGTTATGCTTAAAAACACATGGCCGAACCGTAGGGACAATAAAAAAAAAGTCCCGGAACTATCCTTTAACCAGAGGCCTTACCAAGGGACCGGGAGAGGGTTCGAGAGTGCAAATCATCCAACCAGGGCTGGGTGGCGTCCCCGTCGATACAAGGTGAGCGTAACAATAACCTTCATTTTCTCAAAGTGGAAGGATGTAGCTATTAGTATCGCCACCACAGCTTTCTTCTGAGAAAAAGAGGCACGATATCAGTGGGGAAACCACCTGGAACGAAGCCTCGGCCAGGAGATGGGTTTCGTGGAGTAAAGTGATATCAGCCCTGAGATCCAATAGTTTTGAAAATTGTAATTGGTTATTTATAACGCGCTTAATACCCAGAGATTTCTAAACACGTACCCGGGGATCAAACCTGTGTTGCCCCACGTCGTCTTGTTTCCAAAAAATACAGTTTTAAGAGTTAACAGTCTCAAAGGGCATGAATGCAAAGGCTCAAACGGAGCTCCCATGAGAAACTTGAGAACAAGGTTCAAATCCCAACCGGGCACCTGGAAAGGTGACGGAGGGAACACATTAGTGAGGCCTTTCAGAAACTGAGAAATTAAAGGAATTTTAAAATAGGAACACTCTTCAGACGAGCGCTTAAATATGGACAGCGCCGCCAGGTAACCTTTAATGGTACCCACTTGAAGGCCCCTGTTGGCCAAAGAAAGCAAAAAAGACAGAACCATGGGAATGTCACATGCAAAAAGATCCACAGAACTTACGCCAACGGTACAGGGACTTAGTTGCGGGCTGTATGGCTGAGAGCAACACCTCTATCACGTCTTCAGGGAGGTCCCAATCCTTATACCTCAACCTTTCAGAAACCAAGCGTGAAGGTTGAGGGATATGACCTCTGGATGGAGAACCTGACCCCCCCCCCCCCTTTCCCATGAGAGCGGATCGTCTCGGTAGGGAAGACGACATGGAGGGCAGATGGACAAGTCGAGAAGGTCCCGTACCACGGGCCCATAAGGATCATCCGGGAACCGAAACTCCGTAACCTCCGCAGTACTTGCGGGATGACGGGGACTGGAGGAAACGTGTACAGCAGTGGGAATGACTCCTCCACCACGAACGCATCTCCTAAGGCTCCGTTTGGAGAAAATTCCCACGAGCAGAACCTCTCGCACTTCCGGTTGACACTGGAGGCGAAAAGATCCACTTGAGGGGTCCCCCAAAGGGCAAAGATCTCCAGGAGAATCTCCTGAGCCAACTCCCACTCGTGAGAGATTGCGCTCTGCCTGCTCAGAGCGTTCGCCGTCTCGTTTTCGTCTCCTGCCAGATGAACTGCCGAGATCGAAACTTCCTGCTGGATTGCCCACAACCAGAGCTGCATCGCCTCCCTGCACAGAGGAAGTGACCCTGCCCCCCCCCTTTTTGTTGAGGTAGTGCCTGGCCACTGTGTTGTCCGTCAGGATCAGGACATTCTTTCCTCGCCCAGTCGGCAGAAAAGCCTTCAGGGCTAGCCTGACGGCCCTCAGCTCCAACAGACTGATATGGAATCTGGACTCCGACGGAGACCAACGACCGCTGACTCAACTCGTTGGCATGTGCTCCCCATCCCGTGAGGGATGAGTCCGTCACGATCGTCACCTCCGGCCGGGGCAGCCAAAATGGAGCCCCCCTCATTAGATTGCCTTCGTCGGCCGACCACAGAAGGTCCTGGGCGACCAAGGACGCCACCTGAACCGGGTCCAACATCCTGCTGGATGACTGAGACCACTGGAGCTTGAGTGCCCATTGCAAAGATCTCTTCCGCAACCTGGCCTCTGGCACCAGAAGAATGCAGGACGCCATGAGGCCGAGCAATCTCAAGAACTCGAATGCTGGGAGACTCTGGGCAAGTTGAAACTTGTGCACCATCTGCTGAATGTGATGAGTCCTCACCTGGGGAGGAAAACACTGCCCAAGGGACGTGTCGAGCACTGCTCTGATATACTGGAGCCTCTGAGTTGGTGTCAAATGGGACTTCTTTAAGTTGAGGCAGAAGCCCAGCTTGTGGAGGGAGTGGCAGGTGAGCAACAGATGATCCAGGACTTGCTAGGGAGAGCGCGCCCTGATCTACCAATCGTCCAGGTAGGGGTAGACGTGAATACCCCCTTTCCTGAGGTGCGCTGCCACCACTGCCATGAGCTTGGTGAAGACCCTCGGGCGGAGGTCAATCCGAACGGCAGGACCCGAAACTGAAAGTGTGAGTCACATCAGGAGCAAACCCCGACTTCCGCAAACACGCAAACCTGTGTATCACGGTGCTCGCCGCCATGGACCGGCTGACGCAATCTGCCATGTCCAAACCTGACTGAACAGCCTCACACATGGCATCCTTGCCATCCTGAACCATGGCAAGGAAACCATCCCGTTCGTCCCCTTCGGGAATATGTTCAGCTGCCAAAGAAACACAGAGTGTGCATGAAACGTGACAAGACACATATGGAGTTGGCCGCCTGAAGTGCCATACCCCCTGCAGAAAACACTTTCCTCGCCCAGCCGTCAAAACACTTGTCGTCCCTATCACGAAGGATGGTAGGGTACGACGCCTGCTTTGCCGGGGCCATAGCCGCCTGCACCACCAAACTCTCCGGAGTAGGGTGCTTGGACAAGTAGCAGGGGTCGCTACTGGCTAGGCGGTATTTTCGCAGCAAAGACTTGCCCACTGCCGGGAGACTCTCCGGAGCAGTCCAAGCCGCCGCCACCCTCCTCTGTAGAGCCATATGAAACGGCAGTACTCGGTCAGTTGGTGGACCAAGGTCGAGGACCAAGTGTCATCCTGAACAAACTCCCCCCGGGGCAGCAGACCATCCCAAGTACTCGGTGACCCTTGACATAAGGCACCGGTATGAGGAGTCGGCATGAGTGCCAGGCTCAATTCTACAAAACTCCACCTCCGGAGAGGTGTTCAGCCTACTAGCATCATGCAGGGACTGCCTCAAGTCCTCAAATTGGCTATGGCCCGAGAGAATCTCGTCTGGCACCGTGTCAGGCACCATGCCATCATCAGAGCCCTCATCCACCTTTGAAATAAACTCTAGAAGGCACAGAACGTGAACCAAAGTCATGCTTGACCTTGGCCAAAGCCTTTCTAGGGGGTACCACCGAGCCACGGGGTACCCCCGTCGACACAGCCTCGAAAGGCGTCGAGTGAATCGGCATTGACGCCGAGCGCTGCGTCAACAGCATCGACAGCGCTGACACAGTCCTCGAGGCCGGGGCTCCGAGCGTGTCCCTCAACGGCCGGGATGCCGATGGCATCAACTACTTCTTCAAAGGCAGGCCTTCGCAAGAGTCCGTCGACAATCTCGGTTCACACGGTCTCGAGCGCGTCGAGGACCGGGACCTGGACCGGGCATGACGAGAACGATTCCCCTTGTCCGAGCGGGACCTCTCCCACGAATCCTGACGACCACCCGAGCCCGAAGGCATGTGAGCGGTGTCTCTCGGCTGATCACGGCCGACCCCACTCGGAGGCGCAGACGGACCAGTGCCCTGCGATTCGAGAATCGCCAACATTTTCTTCCCATTCCTCCGGCGTCGCATGTTTGGTGGGGTAAGCGACCCGCCGACGGGCGGAGTCCTCGGATGAGGACGGGGAAGGCGACCGATGACGGCGCTTCTGGGAGTGCCCCGAAGAGGCAGAGGAGTGGCGAAACCGACTCCGGGACCGAGACCCACTGGACTTCTGACGACTATGCGGAGAGTCGCCCCTCGAGTCATCCGTCGAAAGCACTGCAGACCACTACTTCCAGGGCTTGGACACCTTACCTACCGATAACTTCTTTTGCTCCTGCAAGGCTTTAGACGTGAGCGACTGGCAGTTGACACAGTCATCCATGTCATGGGCTTCCCCGAGGCACCAGAGGCAGGCGTCGTGCGAATCCGTAACCGACATCTTGGACCCACAGTCCCCGCACTTCTTAAAGCCCGGACGCGGTGTAGAAGACGAGGTAGACATCTTCACGAAGAAAGTACTTCACAAACACCAAACAGGTTTGAAGAACGGAGAAACAAACTCCAAAGAGTCGAGGCGCGCCGACATTCCCAAAGCTAACACGTTCGCAGAAAAAATGAAACGGAGGCTACGTGTGTCGTGTGTCCTACTTATAACATCCAGTGACGTCAGCCATCGTAGAAGGTCCTCGAGGGCGGAGTATCGACGTCATCGACGCACGAGCCGAAGATTTTCCGAAGCAGCACAGATGTGGTGATTACGGTCATAGATATGGTAAACGTCGGAGGACCCAATCCCCTTGAAAGTTGGATTACACTATACGTGCAGTCCAGGATGAGGTCCACCTCGGTATCACCCAATATTTCTTGGAGCATGCCTTGAACATATGAACTCCAGTTCCAGGTCAGAGACTTCTTCCGAAACCCCTCTAATGCAAATGTTATACCTGCAAGTCCGTTTTTCATCGTCCTGTTTCTCTTCAGCTGAACACCTGTAGGCTGCCACACTCTGCTCCAATTGGCCATGAGAATTCGCCTGATCGCAGAAGGCAGTCTCTAAATCTCCCAACCTGGATGCATTCTGCTGGATGTTATGCAACATCTCCTGGAATTAGCTCTTTAATTCCTGCAGTGTAGAGGCCATCCATCTCTTTCTGGATAGACTGAAATGGGCGAGTAATATCGCCCTTCGTGGCCGGTTGTGCATCTGTGTCCAATGAAGAGGCCAACTCGGAGGCAACAGAACAACCAGAGGCAGGCTTCTGCTGCTGAAGCAAGTCCTTAATGGTGGCTGTCCATTATCTCTAACTTTACCAGATTTCATGCTGCAGTTAGTAGCAATAGAAGTGAGGAGCGAGGCGCAGGAAATATCTGCCGTTAAGAGCGTGTGAGAGCGCTATAATCCAAGCACTAATGCAACTATTTGTTGAGTCATCTAGGATATTCCATCTCCAGCCCTGAACCCCTTCTTTTTCTTTGTCCAGGTTGCGTTGTAGGAATCATATAGTGCAGAATTTCTTCAAGTCAGGAGATATATTCTATCAGTTGCACTAGTGTCTGATGGCCACAGGTCTGTGTTATTGAGATCTCATTGCCTCAGTTCGCACCCCAAAGCATTAGCTGTTGATCTTTTGTTCCCCCCTTACGAGTAGGGGCCTGCCTGTATATTTATCATGGCATTAATTCATCATGGACGCAGTCCAGTAGCAGCAATACCTGGAGAGTGCGCCCTGCTAGCTGTAAGATGCTTGTTAAGGACAGGAGGGCTCCGATGTCCCAAACTGTCATGCGCCTGAAGCCTGTGTGACGCAGGTCCGGGCTGAAGAAATGGGCCGTTCGTGAGGGTCATAGTATTACGGCGCTGCGCTGTAAAGAAGCACCAGTTACTACCGCCCGTTGTCCACCTCGTCGTACACTGCATGGCAGGAAAAGATGAGTCTGGTCGCGTGGCTTCTGACTCATAAGACGGAGCTCCATGTGGTCATCTGGGGATTTGTATAGTGCTCCACTGGGGAGTCAGTGCCGACAGCACCACAGAGAATGTGTCCACTGGGCTCAGGGCTCCCAAGGAAACGTATCCACCCGGTGATACTAGCGGCCATATTGGTGTGGCCCAGGCTTGAGGAGCGCAGACTTCGTGATCAAGTTCAGATGGAGTCCTTTGCCTTCTGTACAGCCTCTGAAACTCTGGTAATCCACAGCCATGGGTTTTTCCGCACCCGCTCCACAAAAATTCAGGTCCCAGTGAGAGGCCTTGCATTCAGTTTTCTGTGCTAATGGCTACGGAGCTCACAGGGCTATGCCGCCATTAGCCTCCAGCCAGGCCACACCGCATCATTCTACAATCTTAAAGTTGATGCTCAGGCTAGCCATCGTCAGACACTGGGTATTTCTATGACCCTGTAGGGTGATATTTTCTGAAAGTACAATATTCTGAAAAGTGATTACTTACTTGTATATTTGTAGTTAGTTATCTTAACTACACGTTTTCTATAAAGCATATATTTCCATAAATATTTTGTGTAGACCTTCCCTTATTGTTCATCTATAAAAGTGTTTTAACCATCCTTTTGGCTCCAACGAGTTTGTCCTGACTGCTCAACTATCCTAACATGTCTGGGGAACTCAGAGGAAACACCCTACAAGCCAGATATGTTGCTATATCTGGGCCCCAGAAATATGACCCAAGAAAAATCTTACTAGCAAATAGTTATAAAACTAAGCTTACAGCAATTGGACTAGTCAAGAAAATACCTATATATCGCCACTGGTGCTAGCTGTTGGTGAGAAAACAGCATTTCATTGAGTAAGCTGGCCCTTTTGGGTTTGTGACGCATGGGCTTTCCTGCTACATTGGTAGAAGATATCTCCAAATTATACAATGGCCCTTGTGTTCCAGTGTACTGGTCAATGGAATACTAGAAGAGCCATTTGTGTTCAAAAGATGGACAAGACAGGAATGCCAGATCTCCCACATCCACTTTGCGACAGCTACAGAAACACTGGGTAGAAATTGTATGAAAAGGCAAATGCATCAAAAGGTATAAGAATAAAACAAGTGGAAAATAAAATCACTTTTCGTGGACGACATGCACCTCTATGTCACAGAGCATGAAACAACCATCGGAAACCTTGAGGGCGTAATTGACACACTCAGGAAAGTAATGGGGTATCCACTAAATGCAAAAAAACAAAGATCCTACTATTTATTTTATTTATTTTTTATTGTGCTTTGATCAAAACTACGATCTTTCACAAATTCATAAAACAATCATTTAATACAGTACATCTTATAGTAGTAAATATCCATAAAAAAGCCAACAAAACCCTTAAAACCTTTAATTAATTCATAGACCAATTACCATTTACAATTATTTATAAACATATCATGATATAAAATGGCCAATTCATTTTCCAATGCATTTAAAACACCAGATATCAAAAGCCTTACTATTAAATTGATAAAATCTCTGCTATTAAAAAGCTAAAAAAAATGGAATAATTTCATAGATAATACGATCATAAACTTTAGTCATACACAATTTACCAAACATTCGAACTATTTCATTACTTAAAAAAAAGTTCCTGCCCTGCATTCATTTGATCCCCTATTTCTTCTATATTTGCATCAGAACACATTCTAAAAAATAGCCCCAGATATTTTGATCTCATCTCGATCAACATAGGACATTCCACCAAGATGTGTTTCAACGTTTGAATTGCCCCCTCAACTTTACAAAAGCAACAAATATTTTCACTCACATTCCGATTTGTAGAGGGAATGTATAGAATTTCTTCAGTTGCCGATAAATTCAAAACGGAAACGCAAAAATTGTTCTCTCATGGTGAAACAAGGGGATTGGGTCAAATATTTAGGAAGGGAACCCAGAAGTTTATCCACCTTTCTGAATGTAGAGTGGACTTAATAAGACCTGATTAAAGCAATAGTATCTATCCAATCCATTTCTTTGACTTCCTTCTTTGCACATAGTGGATTATCGACTAAATCTTTCCATCACTGCCCACTGTAATCCAAAATATTCGATACTCTAGCTTTCATTGAGATTAGTAAATTAGATGTTTCTTTCTGTGATTCAACATTAAAAGCTTCATACAAAGAGTCTTTCAGCTTAGAGTAAATTTTCCCAAAAACCAAGGCCATTATTAGTGCAAACCAGTCATGCATTGAAGATAAACCCAACTTATACCTTAGTTGGGGCACATGCATAGAATTCGGAAAGCCTAGCACATGTTTCCAGACTCAACCCTCCAACCGCTCCCAAGGCAAGTTGAGGGCCGCCGACTAAATTTCCAAGCCGTAAAGTACCTTTGGCATAACCTTCCAGACAAAGAATCTCAATAATGCTTTGATTGAAAATGTATAGTATATTTGATGGACCAATTAGTCTATTTTATTCTCAAGTCTTTTCAGCACTAGGAGTTTATTGAGATTCTTTGTCAAATAGAAGCCCAAATCGAGGATCTCGCTCGTCTCAGTGACAACATTCCTGTTCAAAGACCATTTAAATCCACGACCCACTTTTTGTGGTTAATTACTAAGTCATTCTTTCCACGTACCTGCCTAATGCAGTGTGTATCCTTTGACGTCCAATAGGACAGAAATCCAAAAGTGCCCCATCATCAGCATATGCCAGCCAATTAATTATGAGGCCTCCCATCTTTGGGCTCATCAAATAGACCTCCTGAAGGGCTTATTCTAAGTCTGCTAGAATAGAGGTAAAAAAGGCAGGGAGCAAGAATGCAACTCTGCCTTAGTCCTCTCGTCATGATTATCTTGTATGATAAGTTATCAGCCAAATCTAACCTGACCTTCACCATTATATTGTAATGTATATGTTCCAAGATGGCTAAAAGAGAAGGCAGAATATGCCAATTCTTTAATTTACACCAGAGCAGTTGTCGGTTGACCGCATTGAAGGCTTAGAAAAGTCAATCATGGCTATGAATAGGGTCGGAATGGGAGATTTCTTAAAGGACCATACCTTATCTTTTAATACTGCCAGGGTAAAACCATTAATGTCAGTGGACATCTCCTTCCTAAAGCTTGTCTGGAGATTTTAAAGAATACCCTTATCCCTAGCCCAGCCTTCCAACTTTTCCAAAATCAGAGCTGCGAAAATGATACTGTCGGCATCCAACAGAGAGATTCGTCTATAGTTGCAGGGGTCCTCACAGTTACCCTTCTTAAAAATTGGTATTATTATATATTCCCTCGACGTTATAAGTAAAGTGCGCCTCCTGAGGATATTCCTAAACAAAAATATTAGCAACAACAACCACATCTATCCCTTAGATTTCAATAAGAATTAGTCAGCCCATTTGGCCCAGCAGCTTGTGAGATGAGGCCTTGGTGATTAGACGTTCAAGATCATCTCTCTCGAATGATATATCCCATACATGATGATTGGGCAAATGACGTCTTGCTCAGTTTCCCCATTCCTGGAAGTCCAGTGTGTGCGCCATTGATTTTCAGTGACCCCACTCGACTGCGGGTTGCCCATATTATTAATTACTGCCCAAAAATGTGGCAAATTATTCTGCAGGAGAGTACCGAGCATTATCTCACCATCTTTCTGGATAATCAGGGGTCTATGCGATCGCAACCATTTCTTGTATGATCTACCTATCTCCGATTTCTTTTCCTGATGAATCACAAGAGATAGACCATTCTACTAATTAAAGGGGATGACTAGCCGAAATTTGAACTGACTGCATGTCAGATTAAATAGAAGTCAACATAAAAAATGTCTTTATAATATACCTAGGAGTTAAAACCCCTGTTGATCAGAACCAACTTTATAATAATATAATCAAATATTCCCCAAGTCTTAAATGATCCACAGGGACTATCATGCTGGACAATTTCAAAAAACCCTAAGAGTCAAATTTAAATTATTAAACTGAATGTCCTCCCAGGAATTGTTTACCTCATTTGCTGCCTCCATCTTCCCATGTGCAGAGTGCAAAAGTATCTGCAACTGCAAAAGGACAAAAAAATAAGAAAAAATAAGCAAACCCAAGTAGGCAGAGAGCTCATCCCTCCCAAATTTTAGGCTGTATTAGAGAACAGTTTAGTTGTATAATATAGCAGTAAAAGCAGAAGCAAAGCCTTGATCAAAATATGCCTCTTAGTCATTGAATGCAATCACACCGTTAGGCTCAATGAAAGTGTAACGAGGAAGAGAGCATAAAATAAGATGACCAATATCCGGATCTGGGAAATCACCACAGTGGTAGTTTCACTGCATATTTATTTTTTATAAAACTTTTTAAAAAATATTTTTCTCAACAAAAGATAAAAAGAAAAGATCACAGTAACCATTATTAATTTGCAAAGCAGCACAGATAAACAGACGTTGAATAGTATATAATTGTAATTACAGGGCTTCCTGTGAAGGTCCACTGCGTAGATCAATACAGCCACACCCGACATTACCACCCTCCTCCCATTTGCCCCAGACCTTCACAAACTTTGCAGGGCACCCCCTGGCATTGCACACTCCTCTTTCCAAGGCAATGCACGTTTCTATCTCAGCCATCCAGCTGACCAGTCGTGGACGAATCAGAGATCCCCACAGGGAGGCAATGACTCTCTTAATCGGTCCCAAGGCAACCGGCAGAAATATTTTCTCATATTTTGAGAGCCCCATCTCCCCCCCCAATCCCTGAGTAGCACACATTTTTTGTCCGAGGGGACTTCCGCCTTCAGCCTATGGTTACATTTCCCCCACAGTAGTTGGACCAAGGGACATTCCCAGAGTGTGAGATAGAACGGGCCTCTGGGTCTCCCACACTGTAAGCAACAGTCATTATCGGCCCACCTACACAGATTGGCCCGCGAATAGTAGACTCGATATACAATCCTGTACTGTATAAGGCGGAGCCTGGCAGACATACCAATTTCCCTCCGAGATATCAGCACTTACACCCACTCCTCCGGTTGTACAGGGCCTACATCTTTTTCCCACCTGTCTCTAAGGCCGGATAACAATTCCCAAGCACCAAAAGCTGATAATACTTGGCACAACATTGAGGTGACCTTTGACTCAATTTGTGATGCAAGTAAGTTGGCCTCCAATGGTGAGCACTTTGGGATCTCGCTCAGAACCGGGAATTGGGCTCTAAACGCATGCGACAGCTGTATGTATCGGGCAATCTCGCACTTACCCAGGCCAAACCTTTCCCGCAAAGTCTCGAAGGAGACTGTCTCCCTGAATCACATCCGCCAGGTTCAGAATCCCTTGTCTCTCCCAATGCCGGAAGTGACCTGTCTTGAGGAGCTCCGGAAGAAGTGCATTAGCCCATAGGGCTGGCTTAGAGTCTGCTTCCCCCTCCAACTAATGTGTGTGTGTGCGCCTCGTCTCACACCCATTGCACACACTGCAACATGAGTGCTAGGGCCTACTGCTCCCCCCGCCTTGCATATAAGGCCTGTGTAGGAGTCCTGGCCCCACCAACCTCACTCTGTATGTGGGGTAACCTGAGGTCCCTGTGCAGCCAGTCATTAACAATTCCCAGCTGTGCTGCGCAGTAGTATTGTTGCAAACAAGGAGACCTATCCGCCCTCCCAAAACCGACCGCTGAAGAGTTCTAAGGGCGATCCAAGCCTGTTTTCCAGTTTCACTGCATATTTTGTTACTTTTTTTTTATTGGAATCTAAGCCACTCCTGCCCCCTTTCCACTTGCCCTCAGCTGTCCCCCACTACCGTTAGATTAAATAAATAATGTAGTGTTACCCTGGACTCCGCCTCCAAAAATACAGCAAAGAAATCAGACGTGGTGCAACAACCGCTGTGAGGGAGGTGGATACCTAATATCCTGCAGGAATAGGAGACCCACATTGAGAAGTGGCATTACACTATTCAAAGATTATAATAATAATAATTTTGCATTTAAATAGCACTACAAACCCTCAGGCATCTGAGCGCTGCTTATTATTAGCCACGGTGTGTGGAGCTCATTTATCGACCTCAGAAGGATGAAAGGCTGAGTTTGGCCCTGCCAGGATGCAAACCTGCATAAGCAGGCTCTGCACAGATAGCACAGCGAGTAGAGCGCTTGCTTTGACATCGGACCGGACAAGATAACTTGTATATCAGTGAGAACAGGGAAACAGGGCCATGGGACTATGGATCGAATTGAATTAGTTATTTGAACCCCATAACAAACAAGCCATCTACCCAATTAAGTCTTATTGTAAACTGAAAAAGAAAATTAAGTGACCAGACAAAACATTTTTCAATACCTTTTTCAATACCTTTACATAAGACACTACTTTTAAGTTACACAACTCAATGAAACAAATCATGAAATAGACTGTATTGTACAGTGCTTACACATCATCCACACAGACAATATAACAAGGAAAGTGGCATCGCTCAGTTATAAAGCTTGGACTCAATAGGAAATACCACCATAGGATTTGACCTCCAATCGAAATGTGAGTGAGAACTGCAGACTGAGTACTCCTTGTGGAGGAAATTCCAGTGGAAGGTGTGGCAAGCCAGGTGGACCACCAGAGGACATGGCTGTACAGATATATTTAAATCAAAAGGTAAATGCCTATCTAACCGTACTACTGTTAGGCAGAAACCTGTGCAGTTTCCTTAGGGACAACTGCAAAAGATTTAGGACTACAGGTGGTTGGCAGTAAACCCAATTGGTAGCAGTTTGTACCACCTAGATTTACCTGGTAGCTGTGGCTGAGCAGTCAGACTTCTCTCAAGATGAGTTAGGCAGTATATAGAGTATACACAATAGGTACAGAGATACAGTAGCACAAGCAAACACTGACCAGAGCTTTGGTGTAAAAGTATATAATTATTTATTTAAAGACACTTGTAAATTACACTAGCACACAAAAGTAAGTAAATTCAACACAGTCACTATTATATATATATACAACCCTAATTACTTATTAGACAAGTCTTAATGAGAAACACCACTTATTTTTAGACAGAGGTGAGCGCTTGACATAAGATGGCACTCTAATAAGTTATTAAAAAGGGAGGGAAAAAGGCAGAGTTATGAAATCACACACATTTCAATACTTTTCAAAGAACCACAGTGAGGCAGGTTAGGCAAAGTCTACTGGGGAGCAAGGAAGTTCAAATGCCAGGCCCACTCTTAGAGAGAGCAAGCGAAATGTGTCCAGGATCACACAGTGGGGTTATGCCCAAAGAGTCTTTGTAAATAGTTCACAAAAAGATTGAAATCAAGTCAGGAAAAGTTAGTTAACAGGTCCCAGGCTAACCCAGGTTAGAAGGTCGAGGATTTACTGTCACCCCGAACGATCTGTCGCAAGGGAAGCCAGGCGGGACACCGTACCTGAAAGTGGGAAGAACGCTCCAGCGAGGGCAGTTGTTCCTGGCAGCGATTGCAAGTCGGTGTTTCGTCCAGAGGAAGAGGAGGTCTCGACGTGGAGGAAAGCTGAAGGTCGTTGCGCTGCTAGGGAAGAAACCAGCCGCGGAGTTTCCCGGTTACAAGGTACCACCCTTTTCTTCGCGGTAATGGTAAGCCGTGGTTTTCCGGTTGCCGGGGTGCTTGACACGGGCAAGGCGGCCACGAGATGGTCCAGGAAGGCGAAAAGACGGGCAAACTGGTCATCCCCACCAGTCAAAGAAAGAAGACTCTCCGGACTGGAAATGATCTCTGTCATTGGGAAAAGTGGTGAGACGGTTCAGCAGGGCTCCACCGGTGGTGTCGTCGTTGCAGGTCGGCTCGGCTTCTCCCTCCTCGGATTCTTTAGGTCCTGTGGCGACTTCTGAAGTTCTAGTCCCCAAAGCCCTGCTTTTATGCAGAAAACCCCCCATTCATTCAGCTTAGCTGTCACTCAAACATGCTAAGTGGTGAGCCGGGGGGCTCATCACTTGGGCCAAATCACACAAGAATGCGACTTGCGTTGCCGAGGCAACTCAGTCCAGGGTGCCTAAACCCCGTCCCACACCCCCTGTGGTACCCAGACAGAGTGGCACTACTTTTGGAGGCTTCTGTGGAGAAGCCCGCCAAAAAGTGGAACAAAGGGCTCGACTTGGGTTGGAGTCACAGAAGCGAACACAAATGCCATTTTGGAACCAAGTTTCGGCAAAAAATATCAACTGGTGAATTTATATTAATTTAATAAACCGGCGGTATGTTCGAGGCTATTTTAAAAAGTGGTAGCCTCGAACAATGGGAAAATCCCATAGGAATATATTTGCGGTCGAATATAAAAAGTAGTATCCACTGCCACCAGCCAAAACTCGGTCGGGGTGGACTGGACGGTGCCCCCTCGAACAACAGACCCCAGGGCAATCTAACTGCCCCGACCAGTACGTCCACAATAGGATGGTTTGTACTGGTTCTGTTCACAATTTGAGACTAGTAAAGCCAATTGTGACTTTACATGCCCTGGGAGACAGTAGTCAGTCCCAGGGTATGGAGTCTATGTTTGGGGGTCGCTACGACACCCCTGGGTTACGGCACAGAGGGTGCTGTGTAACCCATATACCAAAAACACAAAGCCCTATGGGGTAAAGGACCCCATAGCCCATAAAACACATACAAAGTCAAAGGAACACCTCAAATCATGTCTAAGAGTGGGAGGAAAAGAATCTCACTCTTAGCAGGAGAAAAAAATAAACCCCAAAAATCCAGCAAAGCTGCTGGGGGACTCACTAGGTTTGGGAAATTAGCCTTTACAGACAACTCTCCCTAACAACTACTAAAAGGGAGTTTCCTTTTTAACAAAACTAAACTAAGGTGCTCGTCTCAAGTCAATATAAAAAAATAGTCCTCTGTCCAAACCTAACTCCTAAACTGACCCTACCACTTGACAAAACATAAAAGAAATATACGAAGTGTCTTTCACGTTTGGATCTTCATAAAAGAGAAAAAAAGGTTCCTTTGTCTTTTGCAAGATTCACTCCTGGGTCTTGGTTCAATGTTAGATTTTTACCAAAGTCCCTTTCAGTCTATCAAAGGTTCCTCAACGATTCCCAAAGAAGTCTTGAAATACTTTCAAAGTTCCTGCAAAAACAAAATATCCTATCTTCTTTAGGTGGAGAGATATTTCGGTGATCCCTTTCCACCACCGTGTTCGATTTCTCCAAATGTCAACCAATTTTCGGGTGCTTTCGTGCTCCCCTCGTACTTTCTGGAGTTTTGGTTTACTTTGCCCTTATGGCTCTTGGTTTGCTAGAGTCCCTGTGACCTCTTTATATTTCAGTTTCTTGTATTGTTCCTGGGTTCCTGTGAGCCTTCTGGAGTTCTGTGCTTGTTCGGATCTCTTGGGTTTTCACAACACCTTGAGACATCTATCTCTCTCAGAAGTCTCGGGTCCCTGTGACCTTTATATGCAGTAGGGTATTTCTCTGCTCTCTCCTGCTGGCATTCACTCCTTTCTCCTCCCTCTGACATGGGTAACCCACAATACCAACGTGCTGCGGTGCTTACTCCAGGGAGGGTTGGTCTCCATGTGACAGCGTTCTCTGCTTGCGGCTTTTCGCGTTCGGATACTGGCGGTCTTCGCGTCTCTCATTTCGCGGGTCGCACTCGCTCTTCTCAGATGGAGAGCGTTGGGCGCGGTGTTTCTTTTGTTCCTGGATTATGCGTCCTTTGGCGTGCTCGGGCCCACCACATCCTGTACGTGGTCACACCTCCAGATGTGCTTCACCCTACACAGCATCTGCTTCTCTGGCTTTGTACAATTCCTTCTTCGGTCAGCTTGCATCAGAGTCTCGCTTCTGCTTCCCTCTGCGTTCCAGCCAGCTCTGCTGGATTATGTGGCTCGTCCCCTTACTGACGCTCTCACCTCCCGACCTCTTCTCAGTGTTGGGACTCTCCTTCTCCACTCAAAGGTCAGTGGCCCTTTATTCTCGCACCTCAAATGAGAGGGAGCGTTTTGTTCACCACAAGTTGTGAAACGGCTGCCATATGAGCTAAAGACATAGCTTTATAGTTCTCTTGTTTTACGCCCATATATGCAGAAAGTACATTGGATGTAGGGAGTTCCCCATGGAAATGGGAGTCCTTGTCTGCTAAGGGGTAATCACTCTTAGTGAGGTTCTACTTTATCCAAACCCCTAGGGAGGGTTATGCATCGCAGGCTCACCCCCTAGCCTTAAAGGGAGTGACTCCCCATTGAGAATAAGCGACAACGTCCCCAGATCTGTCACAAAGGTCTCAAGTAGGTTCTCTAGGGTCCCAGCATGGGCAGCAAGGTAGTCTGATGCAGGCATTGCAACCTGCTGAGGGAGATGCCAATCTGAGGCAACCTGGGATCACATCTTCTGGACTTGGCCCACATTCACCCCATTCTGCAAGTTTGTCAGGACTGAGTCCTGGACCAATTTCAGATAATTTTCAAGCAGGCCAGAGAAATAAAAATATCACCATTAAATATATAATTAAAACTAATAATGGCCACAGACTATAATACATTTACAACCCTCAAGTTGATGACAATTCTATATACAGGGGTAGGTTTAATCAAAGATGTTTTATTTATTGAATATTTTCTAGGTGCCTATACAACAAACAGTGTTTCAATGCACCAAGACAAAAAGGGAGAGGGGAACAAGGGAGAAAGATACAATAACGGTCCTTCTAGGCCATGTGACATTCAGATTGTGCAAGTGCAGAACAAGAAGTGGAGCTGGCGGAGGCGGTCTGCGCAAAAACAAGTGCTAAGGTGGGAAGAGAAAATGGTGAAGACCACAGGTGCAAGTGCTAACTGGAGGCTAGAGGGCAAGTGCCAGAAAATGCAGGTAAATGCAAAGAAGGGGGGACTGGGCGGGGGGCCTGGAGCCCTGTAGTACTCAGAGGGAAACAGGCAGCCAGTCAATGAGGCAGAAGAAGGTGTTAGCAGGGGAGGGGCGAGAGTGAAGGAGGAGGAGAAAAGGAGGGTCTTGAGGAGCTTCTGGAACTTAAGAAGATCCGGTTCAAACATGAGAGGGGGCAGGGAGGCCATTCCAGAGGGAAGCTACTGCAGAGGAGAGACAACTGCCCCTCACTCTTTGCTTGGAGAAGCGTCTGATTCGTAGAGAGTTGGAGCTAGCAGACCGAAGGGCTCTAACAGGGAGGTATTTAGGGCGAGAGAGTTGGATGTAGCAGGGTCCCAGGCCCCAGAAAACCTTGTGGATGATGCAGAGTGTCTTGAATTTGATCCTAGCAGTAACCAGGAGCCAGTGGAGAGAAACCAGGGCTGGAGAGATGCGGTCCCTGGGCTTGAGGCCAAGAATAAGACTTGCAGTCCTATTCTGGATTAGTTGAAGGGGGACAAAGGGAGGAACAAGGAAGATTGAGGAAGAGGCTGTTCCAGAAATCAAGCTTAGAGAGGACCAACGCTCTGGAGACATTGAATTTCTGGGCGAAGGTGAGGAAAGGGAGAATACTTCTGAGGAGGTGCAGCTGATAGTGGGCCTTCTTGGCCAGAGGGTGGGAGGGGAGCAGGCAGCTGGGGTCCCAATGAAATAGATCTCATTTTTATTGGCATTAAGGCAGAAATCATTGGCAGCACACCATGACTGAAAAGCGGTTCCATGTAATAATGTCGCCACAAAAATCTCGCCATGCAAAAATATCACCGAAAAATGGCTGTTTTTTGTGGCGATATTATTGCATGGAGCATTTAAAAAAAAATGTTTTGCCCCTGTCCCCATATATATGGTCACCTAAATAATATTGCCACGACATTTTCCCGGCGATATTATTCCCTGATACCCGAATAGCAGTCAGACAGTCAGGAATGAGAGAGGAGGAACAGGAGTAAGAGGAGGGAAGGTTGAAGGAGAGCTGCATGTCATCCGCATAACACTGGAAGTGAGGAGAGAAGGAAGAGATCAAGTGGGCCAAAGAGGCAAGGTAGATGTTGAAAAGCAACGGCAAGAGGATAGAGCCTTGAGGGACTCTGCAGGTGGAGCGTGTCATAGGGGAGAGAAAAGGGCCAAATTGAACCTGGGAAGGCCAGTTGAAGAGGAATGAAGTCAACCAGTCCAGTGCCATGTCCGTGAAGCCCAGGGTGTCGCAGAGCCGATTTGTCAGGATGCCATGATTGACCGTGTCGAAGGCAGAGGAAATATCGGATGGAGAGTTAGAGTCAAGATTAGAGAGCAAGTCATCACGGGTGTTCACTAGAGCAGTTTAGAACTTTTAAAAAGATGGAAAGGATCTTGTACATGGTCCTATTAAAACACTACCTCCTTCAGGCTATATGGAGGCTTACAAGTGAGAGGCTATAAAACAAAATGCCAGGCAATGCCCAGATATAGACTTCCTTGCTCAACCTGACCCACAGGGAAGGGACTAGCACTTTGGTGAAAAACAGAGGCGACACCCCATAATAAGATCACTACCACTTGCTGTTGTCCCCCACACGAAAGGTGGATGAATGCAATGTTCTCATACACATCAGGGCTTCAGTAAAACAGGAGAAAAAATTCACATATGGGATAGGGGTGGGATATGGAAGTAATGATGCCCACAGTGGGAGCACTATAAACTGGAGTAGACTATTCAAATGTCAAAGTTACTGAAACATGTAAACATCAATTAATAAGAAGCATGGCTCCAGATCTAATGCAATAAGGCAATATAAGTCAGAATTGTATGGGGATGAGAGGGTATCGAGTATGGCCCGAGTTAAAACACAAGCGGATGAGATTTGAAATATTCAATGGAAAACCAAAGCACTCGACTGATAAACTGTTTATGTATTAACTGTTTGATTTAAATAAAAAATCAATATAATTCAAGTTACAACTAGTTCTAAGCATATGTCACTGACAACAAGCAAACACCTGAGCTGGTTGCCTCCTTTACCAAATATTTGTTTTAAAATATACGAAACTGCAATATTCCCAAAACATAAAAGCTAAACATTTTTTAAGTACAGTGCCTATGGTAAAAATCTATGTAGGCAGCCCCCTCCGTTTCTTAAAATAGTGTCACAGAACATGTTAGGGCAATCAAAAAGAGATGAACTCGGACAATCAAAATATCTGCTTCTTTGGTTCAGACCAAGGCAAGTTTCATCTATGTTGAGGTAACCAGATCCTTGACCTGAGGAAAATGGAGTCAAAGTAAATCACTGCATTAAGAGGTGTAGAAAATAATATATATTAATGTAAAATAAAAAATGCAGGCCGGTTTACGGATTTAAAACAAGCAGTCAAAACAGTTGATCATATGAGGAGCTCAGACTATGACAATCACCACTGTAAAATCAAAAATTAAGCAACCCTCTACAGTTGTAATAACCTTTCCCAAGTACTTGTGACATAACTGAAAAAAATAGCACAATATTTATACAGATAGTGTGCACAGTCATGAATTCCTGCATTTTGGCTCTGCCAACATTTTCAAAGTACGTTTTGTGCAGTGGTGACCCAAACATTGACCAAAATCTAATAACTAGACCTTAAGAAAGCACTTTATCAGTGTAAAACACAGGTTGACCCGAACAAATGTACTTTCTTACCTCTAAGGGTTGTGACGAATCTAGCAAGGCTGTCATTGGTTCCCTGGAGAAAACCTCCCCTTATGTGGTGAGGGTAAGGCAGAAGCTACCTGACTCAAACCCTGGGTGTGGCCGTCTGTGGAAGAACTATATGAGGGGAGACAACGCACAGGGGAATGGAGTAGACTCATTAGACAGAACATGGTATCCCGGTTTTCCATTAGAGCCTAATAGCTCATTCTGGACTCCCCAATCCTCCATGGCATGTTGTCAAATCAAACAAGAATATTCCATCAGGGATAATACTCTATGTTGCAAAAGCCTGTTAACCAATCCACACTCTCCAAATGAATATTGAACTGTTAGTGACATTGACTTTTTGTATTTAAAACGGAACACTGAGACAAGGAATAGGACTGAAGTGGTGAGGATAACTGGAGCCGGCAAGCAACAGACACGGTCTAGTTGTCGTGAGAATGTGATAGGTGCCAGGACATTCAAAAGCACCGAATAGCTTAGAGGAAAGAGAATCACTGTTCCTGACGCAGGTCAGGTAAATTGAGAGAAGCAAGCTGCAGAGCCAGTGCCTGGAGACGCTGTCCAAGGAAGCTCAGAAGTAGGAGGTACGCCACAGAAGTGCCATAAGCAGAGAAAGCTGCCGGAGGTACTGCAGGAACCAGAGAGCTGATGAGATGCCTTACAGACCCAACAGCGTACGGCCGAAGGAATCGGACAGTGCAAAAGTTCTGGAAGCAGCCGCTGGAAGCCAGTGAGCCCACAGAATAAGGCTGGGATAATGGGGCGCTTCACCAGGTATACCGCACACAGATAAGGGTGAATCATAGCAACAGGGGAAGCCCAAACAGGGAAGTAGGGCTCTTAGGACATTTGGCAACTAAACAAGAAGTGAATGAGAAAGTTGAGAACAGTGTGACTGAGAAACGTAAAGGAAGATTGTGTTGTAACCAAGCAAGCCCTGGCAGGAGAGTGTACCAGGCACCAGGAACTGCGAGTCACAGACACGCACCCAATTGTGCGAAGGCCAGTCAACCGAGGCCTAATATGAGAGCGCTCCGGACTACATGAGAAGAGTCTGGGCATCCCTCTCAGTGTTGTGGAAATCAAGAGAGTATGAAAATTAAGAAGCCCTGGCAGAAGAGTATACCAGGTGAAGAGTGGAAGCAAAACGTGGAGTGTGTAGAAATTAGCAGAAGGGCGATCATCTGCTTCCCTACTGGAATTATAAACTGAGAGAAGGCAAGGGAATACCCATACACCTTGGAAGTAGAAATTGTTGGAACTGTAAAGGTAATTCAAAGGAAGGGAAAGCCCCCTGAAGTTGGTGGTACTTTATATTTTGCCGTTTTGGTAAAGTTGGAAAGCAAGTCAAGGGAAGACCCATACACAGAGTGAAAATCATAGAAAGTGTAAAGGAGCTCAGGGGCAGAGAAGCCCCCTGAAACTGGTGAAACTATTTGATGAAGTGTGGAAAGACAAGTGAATATCCATACCCCTTGATATTGAATACCATTGAAAATGTGGAGAAATTCAGGGACAGGGCCCCCCCCCCCTTCCCTCTGGAGATAATTGGAAATGTGTTCATTTAATTTTCACTTACAGAACTATAAGATGGAACTGTGGAAAATAGCTGCAGAAGGGACAGGTTAGGATTTTGGACACAGGACGGAGGACTTCTTACTTTCAGACATTCTGATAACGACACTAGTTAGTTTTGTTGAGCCAGGGAAACACCTCAGAGTTAGTGAAAGATAGGATTTCATCCAACCGTTAACTTTTCATTTCTAATGAAAGTGTACAGCAACCAAAATACGTATACACCCATCACTGTGCATACATTTACTGTGGATCCAAAAATGTCAAATTTCAACATCCCAATTTCGCCCCATATATATGTGGGGGTGGGGTAAAGTAAATAGTACATATGGAGGAGGGTGGGAGGGGTCTCCCCCTGAATATATATGGGTTGAATGGGGGAGTTCTAGGGGGACAAAAGTCAACATGTTTGTAATTCGCAGTAAAATATTTGCAGTGATCACATAGATACACCAAAATAATGCCTCTGTGTCCTACTCTTACACTTGATCCCTTACAGAATGTGTACAGCTGTTTTACAAATAACAGTTAGTGTTTTCTTGGCAGCATTTGCCAGAGACGTGTGACAATTGTGATTTATATATAAGACAAAAACACAAACAAGCTTTTAGGAGTAAAAGTGTTCCAAACGTATCACATCTTAGGGAATTGGCCAGTTTCCATTCAAGACATGCAAGGAAACCACACAGAGCACAGTACAATTAACTATGGAACATAGTGGGGTTCAAGATGACTATTATTCACATGCACCAGTCCTAACAGAAGTAGAAAGTAAACCAAAAACCAAACGCCATGTTCAAGCACATGACAAGCTTATTTCATGACATTCAAGGGGTTTTGCTCTTCCTCAGGGTCAGTGAAACGTACAACCCAGTTTCGCACATTTTCTCATGCAATAGGAAAGATACCTTTCGACCACAGACAAAGAGTTAGAAGTCCCACTAGTCAAAGTGACATAAACCGAAGAAAGTCATAGTTTAGAGCAAACAAATTAAAACAAGTAAAGGGAAGACTGCCAACACCGAGGATAAAAATCATAGTAACTTGGAATATGGTAGAAACAGAAGATAATTCAACAACCATATATGTGAAATTCATGTAGCATGCTATGCACTGAAAGGTGAGCGTCAATCGTGCTATATGTACCTTTGTGAATGAAAACAGCAAAATAATGTTGAAAGTCAATGAATCCACTATTATGTGTTGAAAATAGTACCTCTTCAGAAAGCCATCTACATCCAATACCGTTTTACTTGATACTTGTTCCTGCCAAATAAATCTTGTGCTTGCATCCTATTTGGAGAGTCCTTGCAAATTAAAGTTAACTGTATACTGGAAAACATTTCCAACAGTGTCATGGAAACGGCACTCGAGACATTGTGGGTAAGTCGCTCTGCGGCCAATCTCATGCACAAACGAAACCAAGACCACGTTGTCTCACTCCTAAAAAGAGAACTAAACCCTCTCTGGGTGAATAAAGCCTTCACCAATCCCATTAACAACTACCTGACACAGTAGCGCTACACATTTCCTATGACTACATTTGAGTTGACATATGACCAAGAGCACAGAACTAACTCAAACCACCAAAGACCATGCATCAACAAAATAAAAACTTGGTCTATCGCAGACTTGGACTCCTGGTGCAAAAAACTATAATAGACACAAATGGCAGATTTGTAATAATATAGGGCACATTACACGGACAAGATATAATAATCATAAATACATACAGGCCCAATATTGACATACCGGAATTCTATCAGCAGAACGTGACACTAATATCCCCAACAGAGGAAACAAGAGTGATATAGGTGAGGGGCGGGTGAACTCCAAAGCAGCACTCATCATGAAACAGGCCCTGTCCTCCCTACCGCTCGCCGGTGCATGGAGGGAATTACACCCCAGCACCAGAGACTACATTTCATTCATACGTCCATGGGTCGAACTTCAGAATGGACTATTGGCTCTGCTCCACAGGCTGCATCCCGGACCTGAAGGAATGTACTATACTACCCAGAACACTCTCTGACCACTCTCCAGTGGAGATCCAGATTGGGTCACCCACACCGGAACACCGCCTATGGAGAATGCCCCCAGATCTCCTGCGAGATGACTTGCTCCACGAACCACTTTGGACCGAGGTGATGGACTTCTTCGAACGTAACCAAGGCTCAGTGAAATCGCACAACACAATCTGGGAGGCCTTTAAAGTATGGCTAAGAGGACACTTGATATTCAAGGTTCACGGCACGCTGAGAGACATATGCACCCAATTAGCCCTAGCTGAAGACCATATTAAAGAGACAGAGGTAGCATACACCAAAACACCAGAACCTGGGACACTAACCCTTCTACACGAAGCTCTGGCCAAGTTTATGACATTGGCGGAACGAGAGGTGTGGTATACGTCTCAACCAATAAGAGCCAGAAAATACGCTGAGAGCAACAAATCCGGCACGCTGCTGTCCAATCCCATCAAGACTGAACAGGGTCATAGACAAATTACCAGCATTACGGACGAACTGGGTTCGACACACGTAGACCACCTGAAAGTGAACGAGGTGCTCCAGGACTTCTACATCAAGCTTTATACAAATGCAGGCCAAGTGACAACAGAAGAGCTACATGAGTATTTGGACTCCTTCCCACTCCTCACACTTACCCGAGAAGAAAGTGCCACTATAGACCAATCCCTTACCCTAGAAGATATACAACAAGCGATTAAAGACCTCAAGGCAGACAGGGCACCAGGGTCGGACGGCCTACCTGCAGATCTCTACAAAATCCTTATTGACGATCTTGCCCCACGGCTTCTAGAAGTATGGGAAGAATCCCTGGAAAATGGAACACTCCCGCCATCAATCAGAGAAGCCATCATCATGGTCTTGCTAAAACCACACAAACCCCCCACACTCCTTCCTCATACAGATCGCTGTCCCTCATCAGCGTCGACATCAAGATTTTCGCTAAAGCCATAACCAACAAATTGAACCCATATAGGACTAAACTTGTGCACCCGGACCAGACAGGCTCTATACCTGGGCGCTCCACTGCTCTGAACCTTAGATGTTTCTTCGCCACCACCTCCCAGCAGGACCACCGGGCACAGACTGTGGCAGTTACTTTAGACGCAGGGAAAGCGTTTGACTCCATCTCATGGAAATTTATGTACGCAATCCTGGAGAAAATGGGGTTTGGTTCAGGATCTCTCCAATTCATAAAACTGCTGTACCGTAATCCCGTGGCCACAGTACAGACTAATAAATGCTATGATACAGCTTTTTACTACAGCGGGGTACTAGGCAAGGATGCCCACTCTCTCCTTTAATCTTTGCACTAATAGAGGGAATGGCAGCATATCTACAACACAATCACGCCTGGAGGGGGATTCGTATAATGGGATCCCCACAATTCATCTCGCTCTAGGCGGATGACACAATACTATACATCAGGAACCCGGACATTCATCTAGCACCTGTGCTACGAGACAAAGCTGATTTCATCAGATACTCCGGATACAAAATCAATCAAGCCAAGTCTGAAATAATTCCTCTGACCGAGTCCACAATCCAAACTGCAGCCATGAATGACCTAATGTTGGTCCCCCACCACGGCATTATAATGGCACCGGACTAACGGACTTTCATTGCCAATAATTACGCCCCATACTTGACACAATTAGACTACAAATGCAACGCATGGATCATACTACCGTTGTCCCTATACGGTCGTATATCCCTACTGAAAATGTTAGTAGTACCAAAGCTACTGTACCTATTTAACGGCATCCCAATCTGGCCGGGTAGAAAATTATTCAACACACTACAAAAGCTCACCACTCGTTTTGTCTGGGGAGGACAGACGCCCAGACTAAGCTGGCCCAAATTATGTGAGAAGTACGATACTGGAGGCCTGGCAGCCCCAGATTTCCAGCTATATTATTATTCAGCACAGGCACACTTCGCCAAATACTGGACTAATACCGCAGATTAATTTGCGCACATACATGCAGAAACATTCGCAGCATTTCCCCTGAACCTCAAGAGCATGATATTCGCTAAGGTAACTAAAGAAAAGGCGATGGCTGACCCAATGGCCTCGACAGTGCGAGCATGGACACAGATCCTCAAAAAAGTAGGATGTGAAATACCATACTGGCCACACCGACCCCATCTGGAACCCACAATGGACCGCACTATACAAATGAAAACAGGCCAGGATCAGAGATCTCTTCCCAGAAGGCTGCTATCTCACTGCTGCAGAGATCCAAAACAGAGCAGGAAAAGGACTATCCACAACTCTATATTACCAACAGCTAAAGGCGTCCTGCAGGAAGAAGTGGCCATCCCTTCCGATTGCACTGCCAACCCACAAATGACAGATTCTGACGGAGGAAGGCTTCGTAGGCAGGGTCTCTATGCTCTATAGGATAATTCAGTTTAACACCCCATCCAAGAATGAAATGAAAACCAAGTGGGAACGAGACTTGAACATCCAGATAGACGAGAACTACACTAAACTACCTCCTTCTGCGCAAATTTTAGACCCATCCAATTCAAAATGTTTAACCGCCTGCATATTACTCCTAGCCAAGTCTCCAAGTTTGACCCCTCAAAAGCAAAGGCATGCCCCAAATGCGGTACATCCACCGCAAATGCTATCCATATGTACTGGGAGTGCCCGCCAATTAAGCAATCCTGGAACGAAGTGGCAGAAACCATGGACGCCATATTAAATACAAACATCCCGGTCACACAGTTGAAATACTTACTGGGAGATATCGGGAAAGCATCCGTCGAAACCTGTAGACTATTCGCAGTGGGCGGAGCCGTGGCTAAGCGGAAGATTCTTAGGAAATGGTAATCCAAAAGCCCTCTCACACACCAATGCTGGCTACAGGACTTAATCAACACACAAGACTGTGAAGAATCATACGTTCGAGGGATCCAATCCACCTCTAGACCCAAAGACATATGGGCCCCCCTCAGAACATACTTCCTGCCTGAAGAAGAGTTGACAATGACTGTGGGAACAGAACTACTGCTTGAATGTCCCACTATGTCTTGTCTCCTTATCCTCTCCCTCTCCCCATACCCTGTGTCTATTATAACGTACCGCATCCTACACCCATGCCATATATGTACACTGTATTGCCTTAATTAAAACATGATTTTCACGCTGTGATGCTATGCCAGTATTAAGGTTTTTAAATAGTTTTACACTCTGTGATGAGTCTAGCAACATAATCACTGCTTCCGCAGGGAAACACTCCTGATATGGCATGGGAAAGGCAGCCGCTACCTCATTCTGACCCTGGGGGTGGCTGTCCGAGGGAGGACCGTATGGGGGGGGAAACCCTCACGGGAGGAAGGAGGACTCGCTAGCTGGAACATGGTATCCCTCTTTCCACTCAGGGTAGGACACCAACCCCTTTATCTTCCAATCCTGTATGGCAAACTTTAATATAAAATCAGAAAATCCAATCCGGACTGACAACAAGGCTCTTTCATACTCTTGTAGAATGACAGACGAAGAAGAGCACAAGAGTAGTGCAGAGCGCTGAAACCGAGATGCACTCTAGTTGTTGGAAGGATCCAATAGGTGCCGTGGCATTTAAAAACATCAAGCAACAAGAAACATGGAGAACCACTACTCCCGATGTGGGTTGGGAAACCCGAAACGCAGCAAGTTGCAGCAGGGTACAAGGAAGCTCCTGGAGGTGCTGTCAAGGTTTGCTGTGTAGAGGCCAAGAGGAGAGGAATATGTGGAATGAAGGCCGAGGTATTGTGGGTACCAGAGAGCCGAAGAGATGCCTGCAAGAGGAGGAAGCGAGATGCTGGGAGAATTGCAGACCGCTAAGAACGCCAAAGCAGCCGTGGGAAACTGGTGAGCACAGAAATAGGGGTTGGGATACCAGGGCGCTTTGTGGTGTACAGCGCACACAATTGAAGGAAAATTACATGAACTGGGTGAACCAGAGCAGGGGAGCTGGGACGCCAAGTCAATTGTTGAATTAAGCTAGTGAAAGCAGGTCGAGGACCCTATGGTTGAGAGAAGAAAATCTAAATGCATGGAACTGTCACACATTATGAAAGTCATTGCAGGAGAGTGCAGCAGGCGTAACGATTGTGAGCCTGGGACCCACACCCAAAGTGAACAAGTTGAGAAAGTCCTGGCAGGAGAGTAAACCAGGCAAACTGATTGCAAGTCTGGGACGTGCACCCATTTGTTTTAAAGACAAGTGTTTGTAAGCGAAGGAGGTGAGTGTACTAGACTGACAGGGTCAAGGACCAACTCTAATGCTTGCTGTTAGGCAGAATCCTCTGCAGTACCCTTAGGGAACACTACAGACAGTTAATTCTACAAGTGGTAGTACAATTCCACCTTTGGTACA